>NW_017728917.1:15089781-15093820 GCF_001723895.1 Crocodylus porosus
GCACATCCAAGATGGCGGCGGCACTGAGGGTGCTATCGCGGGCGGGGCTGCACCGCTCGCCGGGCCCGCTGCGCCGGGGGTTCCGCGCCTCGCCGCCCGCCGCCGTGCAGGTACCGGGGCCGGAGCCAGGGCTGGGGCCGGGGGAGCTGGCGGGCCCGGTGTGAGCGCGCTGTGCGCCGCAGGTGACGGTCCGCGACGCGCTGAACCAGGCGCTGGACGAGGAGCTAGAGCGCGACGAGCGCGTCTTCCTGCTGGGCGAGGAGGTAGCGCAGTACGACGGCGCCTACAAGGTGAGTGGGGCCGGGCCGGGCGCGGGGCGGGAGGCCGCGGGCCCGCCTCACGCTCTGCCTGCGCCTGCAGATCAGCCGCGGCCTGTGGAAGAAGTACGGCGACAAACGTATCATCGACACCCCCATCTCCGAGGTACCCCCGTGCAGCCCCCTCCCCCCGACAACCCTGCCCTCTGCCTGCCTGGCGCTGTGCTCACCCTGCTGTCTTCCCTCCCTTGTAGATGGGCTTCACCGGCATCGCTGTGGGAGCCGCCATGGTAGGTGGCCCAGTGCCGCACGCATGGGCGAGGAGCTCGTTTGGAAACGGGCCGGGGGGCTGCACCACCTGGGCCCCGTGGGACGTGCCTGCTCGGTGCACTGTGGTGCTGTAGCCCCAAAGGGGGAGTGGGGTTAACTCCCGTTAGGGCATCGGGTGCTGCGGTCGTAGGACGCCAGGAGGCTGGACCCAGGAACTGGCCGTCGTTACGTGCCGATCCTAGGCCATGAGCTGGGAGGTTTCGTGACTCACCTGCGTCCTCGTTTAACAGGCTGGGCTGAGGCCAATTTGTGAATTCATGACCTTCAACTTCTCCATGCAAGCAATCGACCAGGTGATCAACTCTGCGGCTAAGACGTATTACATGTCTTCCGGCATGGTCTCGGTCCCAGTGGTCTTCAGGGGCCCCAACGGCACCTCAGCTGGAGTCGGCGCACAGCATTCACAGTGCTTTGCCGCTTGGTACGGGCACTGCCCTGGACTGAAGGTGGTCAGCCCTTGGAGCTCCGAAGATGCAAGAGGTCTCCTTAAGTCGGCCATCCGGGATGACAATCCAGGTAATTACCAGCAGAAAGTCCTGCTGTACTCAGATAACTAGTCTGTGTGTGTGTGATGCTGAGGCTACGTGCCCTCTGCTTCCCTTCTCTACCCTGACCCCGTGAAGAACGTGCTTAAAGCATGTGACTCAAATCATGAAGCTAATCCTGGAGACCTTTTCTCCTGACTGCGGCCTCTTCTTCAAAACCAAAGTTAAACTAGAACAGCATTTCCCAACCTTTTTCTCCCCATGACACTTACCTAAATAAAAAAGCATCACGGCACACAGGGCAAGGAGCAGGGGGGGGGGGTGCACGGCCAGCCGAACACTGACAGGGAGGGGTCAGCAGTGTGACAGCAGTGTGTTGGGCTGGAGTCATGCTCCTCATCTGTCTGCGTCCGCCCACAGCAGCAGCAGGCAGGGGGCTTGGCTCCAGCCCAGCATGCTGCAGCATCGGTTGGGAAACGCTGAACTAGAATATGGGCAACAGACGATCAGCTTGTACATTGCTGTCCTAAGAAAAGGATGACAAGCATAGCAGTGTCTCTTTAGACCCACTCCTGTAGACATCACTTGTGTGTCTGTGGAACAAATGTGGAAGTAGTCTTGGAGCAAGTTCTGCATTTCTGATTACCTCCCAAATGTTGCATCTCCAAATGCTTAGTGTAAAATCACCCTCAGGATATGGGATCAGTCAGTCAAAGAAGCCATTTCAAAATTGTGCAATGCTACTAGTTAGTAGCTACTTAAGTGAAGCTTCAAGTCCTTTGGGCTTGTCTAAGCGTGCTGCTGCATTATACTTGTCCTCCAGTAATTGAGCCAAAAGGAAGAGTCCACCATCGTGGGCCCTGACAGTCTTGGAAAATGTTGTATGGCACCTGGATTGGGGACCTCCAAACTAACCCAAATGACCACTCTAATGATCTTTAGTTGTGATGCTGGAACATGAACTGATGTATGGAGTTCCCTTTGAGATGTCAGAGGAGACTCAATCAAAGGACTTCTTGGTTCCCATTGGCAAAGCCAAAATAGAGAGGCCAGGTAAGTTCAGAATACCACTGTTCTGTATATTCCCACTTATAAAAGTTCTCTTTCCTTGCTAGACCAATTGAACTGTTTTCCATTATAAAGTTCTTCCTTCTTGCAAAACATGGAACTATTCAAAAGGACACTACACTAAGACTTCCGGTCATTTGGATTTTACCAGCTATTTGTTTTTTAGCACTTATTACTCACAGACAAAGTAATTTAGGGTAGGGCCATCTTGACCCAAAATTAAAATACTTTCTAATGGCCAGCTAGGCGTGGTGCAGGTGTCAGGTGTATGGACTGTCTGAAATGAATGAAAAGAAAACAACACCCATCAGCTAGAGTTTAGAGCCTTTGCTCAGCATATCAAGACAGTTCACTAATGTGCAGCATTTCAAACCTGTTGTCAGTTGTGTATAACTTCAGTGTAGAAGCATGCAAGCAACTTGTTACTCATGGCGTAGTAAGTTGATCCCATCCATTCTGCCAATATGCAGAGCACAAGAATGACGCTCTTAAGTAGTCAAACTCAGGAAGAGTTCCAGTAACAGACTTCTCAGGCTAGTCCTGACAATGCAAGTCAGATGCCGAGTACACTAGACTTGACCTAGGTCAATAAGGGGAGGTCTTACACTTACCTTTTCCGAGATGTTTAGTGTTGAGCTGCTTGACGGGAAGATCTGTCTTGATCCACCACCAGCTTCTGTGTTTCAGGAACGCACATTACATTAGTGTCACACTCGAGGCCTGTTGGACACTGTCTGGAAGCAGCTGCTGTCCTTGCCAAAGAAGGGGTGGAGTGTGAGGTATGTCCCACTCACTCAGTGGTATTTCAGGCCAGGATGAAAAAATCTTTCGTTTAAATTGGATTCATTCTCAACTGCTTTGATTACTGAGCTAAAAAGGGGATTTGGCTATGCTTGTGCTGTGCCAGCAAAGTGGAAGTTTGCATTTGAGATTTCAAAACAGCACGTCACACTTAGTGGGATTCCACACTGTTTTACTGATGCAGTTCCAAAGGTGCCACGAACACTAAATTCATAGCTTAAAATCCGTGTTCAATACATTTGAGCCCTTAATTTTTGTTATCTACTGAGCCTTTAGCACTGGCTCCAAAGCTAGATGTATACATTGCTTGTGTGAGCACACTTATGTTCCCCTTGCTTGCTGTCTGTGGGTAACTAAGGGTCTTGTTTACTGTGCAGGGAAGCTTCATGGAAAAACATGCAAGTGTGCAAGTAGCCTTGCACTCCCCTATAAAATCAAGGGCAGTGAGGTGAGCCAGGGTAAGACAGTTTGCTACAAATAGTGTGGCTACAAGTAACTACCGGGTTGATGCCACTAGAGGCATCCCCTCTGGAGACAAGGTGAAGAGTGCATCCTACAACTGTGGAGGTAGCTGAAGTAAATACAGCAGAGTAGAAGGCATAGGAGAGATCTAATGTGTTGTCTTTCATGAGACTCCTGGTTCTGGGGGAAGAGGGTAAGACTGCCTAAAATGAACGTGGTTCCAGTCTTCAAAAAGGGGAGGAAGGAGGACCCAGGAAACTATAGGCCAGTCAGTCTTACCTCGATCCTAGGCAAGCTGTTTGAGAAAATTATGCTGGCACACATCCATGAGGGGCCGGCAGGGGACTGCAGGCTTAGGGGCAACCAACACGGGTTCATCAGTGGCAGGTCCTGTCAGACCAACCTGGTTGCCTTCTATGATCAGATTACCAGATCATTAGATACAGTGGACATAGTCTTCCTGGACTTCTGGAAGGCATTCGACACTGTCTCTCACCCTGTTCTCATTAAGAAACTGGGGATGTGTGGAGTTGATGCCCACATAGTCAAATGGGTCGCCAACTTGCCAGAGGGCCGCACCCAGAGGGTGGTAGTGGATGGGTCCTTCTCAACCTGGAAGGACGTGGGCAGTGGGGT
>NW_017728917.1:15093831-15137157 GCF_001723895.1 Crocodylus porosus
TTAGGCTAGATATCAGGAAGCACTACTTCACGGTCAGGGCGGCTAGGATCTGGAACCAACTTCCAAGAGAGGTGGTCCTGGCTCCTACCCTGGGGGTTTTTAAGAGGAGGTTGGATGAACATCTTGCTGGGGTCGTTTGACCACAGTATTATTTCCTGCCATGGCGGGGGTCGGACTAGATGATCTACTCAGGTCCCTTCTGACCCTAGAAACTATGAATACAGAGTACTCCTGAAGTGAAAGACTCTGCTCCAGTATGCAAGGTGGTGGGGGTTAGGGTTAAAGGACCTAGTACCAAATCGCTTACCACTTTCTCTTCCAGGTGATAAATCTCCGCACCATTCGCCCAATGGATGTTGAAACTATAGAAGCCAGCATTATGAAGACAAATAACCTTGTAACAGTGGAAGGAGGTTGGCCACAGTTTGGAGTAGGAGCCGAAATATGTGCCAGAATCATGGAAGGTATCTTTTGCTCAGCTCCTGTAACTTGTATGTATCTGTACTTTGTCACTTGCCTCTAATCTATTGCTTTCCTGGTACATGAACTCCTTCCAGCCAATCATAGAATCATAGAAGTAGGGTTGGAAGGGACCTTGTAGATCTTCAAGTCCGACCCCCTGCCTGGGTGGGAGAAAAACCAGGCTCAAATGACTCTAGCCAGGTAGGCATCAAGCCTCTTCTTAAAGACCCCCAGGGTAGGAGCCAGCACCACTTTCCTTGGAAGTTGGTTCCAGATCCTGGCCACCCTGACTGTGAAGTAGTTCTTGCGGATGTCTAACCTCCTCTCCAATAACTTGTGGCCATTATTCCTTGTTATGCCAGGGAGCACTTGGGGAAACAAGGTCTCTCCCAAACCCTTCTGGTCCCCCTAGTGAGTTTATAGATGGTCACCAGGTCCTCCCTCAGCCTTGTCTTGTGAAGGATGAACAGCCAAGCCTGGCAAGTATGAGGGGAAAGTACAAAGCCTGTTTTGCTGCCATACTAGATGCTAAGTCAGAAAAGTGTGTTAACTTATGAAGTAACAAGAGCCTTAGTCCCTTGTTCTACCGCACTCATCACCTCTCTGATGCATGGAGCTTCAAGCAGCTCCTGGGAAGCTGAGCACGTAAGGGCCACCGGATCACTTTGCTGAAGCATTCCCTCTCAAGTGTTTGCTGAGTGAAGGGACCAAACAGCAAAAACATCTGGTTTCATTTAACCAAGGAAGGCTGCAAGAGCGGGTTTGCAGTGCAGTTGTATAAGACCCCAAATACCCAGAGCAGGCCAATTTTGTGAAACTGCAGGTACATCAAGGAACAAAAGCTAGCTCTGCATGGCTTAAGATGCCCTTCTTTGTTCCAGGACCTGCCTTCAATTACTTGGATGCTCCAGCTGTGCGTGTCACAGGGGCAGATGTTCCTATGCCTTATGCAAAGATCTTGGAAGAGAACTGCATACCTCAAGTGAAGGATATCATCTTTGCAGTGAAGAAAACGTTAAATATCTAGACTGTTACAAACATGTTCTTCTAAAATGTCTTAGTTTAAAGCATATGGAGTGTACTACAAACTATTGTATTCATAACTGCCTTGTATAGCTTCATGAACCTTTCTGTACAGAAAGAAAAGGTTAAATGACACTTTAAAAGTTATTTATATGGCTAATTGTGTAATAAACCAGCATTTCAGTCACCCTTCCAGCTCTAAGCAGCTCCATAGGGAAGTATATAGCTGTGTTTGTTCCAGTCTCATGCTGTAAGTTTGAATCTGTACCCTCTCCAAGACTTGATAGTACCAGTGAATGGATTGTTCTACTATTGCTTTCAGAGAGTCTCATTCTAAATGGTCTTAATTTAGTATGAGAAATAAATGACTACCCAGCTGTGCTGTCTGTCTACTACTTACAACAGGTCAAATGAGTGGTTTGAAAGTGAAAGAACAGCCTAAAGGCTGCTACAGGGCAGTGGAGCTGGACTCTAGGCTTAGACTGGCTCTACAGCTGCCTTTTATCACAACTCAGATGTCAGTCTGCACTTGCACGGGCCTCTTTTGCACCTGCTTCTTATTGCTGTAGGACTAGGTGTGGTGATGGAGCCATTACCACAGAAAGTGTGTGTACTAGACTTACACTTCTGGAATTTCTGTTCACACTTTGGGGCTCTAGAGCTGCAAAGGCTCCAGTTGAGGTTGATGAGTAATGTCAGCAAGAAGCCCCCAAGACAGCTTTTACCTTGTAGATCAGGCATTTTAATCCTTCCACCTACAGTCTCTCCAGTATTGCCTAGTCAAGCTGTTCTTGGCTTCTAGTCCCCTGACCCCCTTCACTCAGTTCAGTTTCAGATCAGCTGAAGTACCTGGTATGGTAAAACAGCAGCCTGGGGAAGATTTTCCTCCACCCTATTCACTGTTTGGCTTAGTTCTAAAGGCTTTCTACAGTGCAGTTAAAAGAATAAAACCTAGGTAGGAACCCTGTAAAGCTTACATATTAGATGCATATTACTATACCACAGTTAGACAACTGCCACAGTACTTTAAAATACAGGGGGTTTGTGGACAATGGAGATTAGCTAAGCCTGAGCAAAATCCCTGACACACATATGCCAGTATCTTACTGCTGATCAGCTGGAGTGTTGTGCTAGGATAGCTTGTGGCAGCTTTCCTGTGCCAATACAAAGGCTCAGCTTTTACAGTAGAAGCTATTTTGCTAGTATAGCACCACCATTCTTAAATCCCTCTGTGCATGAACACAGCCCAAGGCCAGAGGAAGCCTGCACCTTGGCCTTTTCATGGCTCAGCAAGCTTGGGTACAGAGAACATCTTAGAGATGCACTTGTAGATGTTTGGCCTGCCCAGGCTTACTTCTGTGGTGTATCCCCTTAGCAAAATGTTACTCTGCTATTCAAGACCCCAATTTCTACCCCCATGAACAAGGCTAGCACAAGGGCAGTTCCCCGTCTCACTCCACTTAGTAATGCCAACATGTCTTAATTCGTATGCAAGCAGAAACTTACATTGGAGTTTCTTTGCAAAGTCCGGTTTACAACAGATCTGAAAGCATCTACCACCATTCTGATTGGAGAAATTCCATTGACATTTATTTTAATAAAAATAAGACTGAATATATATCACAAGTTACATGAAACTTTATACACAGACATTCTCTGCATAGTAACAAACACTGATGTACTTGAATTTAAAAATGGATTATCATAATCCTTTAAAGTGCAATTTGTTTAAGGTTTTAAGCAAATCTTAGAATAAAGGATCTTTCAAATAAAGATATTAAATTGTAAAATTGTGTTTTGTGATTTTCCCCAAAAGCAAAATTAGTTTCATGTAGATGAAAAACTTGGGTGTGTTGAATAATATTCCAGTGCCAAATTAACTCTTTCTTCAATTATTTCTTGAATTAACACACCATTTCCCCTGCAAGTGCAATAGATAGCTAGGAAGAGCAGGTTTGGGGTGGTTAGTTCAAGCATGTGTAATCCTGACCAGCATTCAGGCTACTCTCCAACAGCAAACACGTGAAGACAGAATCAAGTCTGCAGTTCCCTCTCCCTCACCTGTGTGCTACACTTTGCATTAAGTGCTTTTTTTAAATGATTTAAAACAAAGTTGCTGATTTGGTGCAGCAAACATTTAATGTGCCAACTATAAGACAATGCTGGAAAGTAACTCAGAGCAGACCAAAATTAGATTTGAGCATTTGAAACAAGAGGAAGAGTAGAATCAGAGAAAAAAAATTACTGATTCACCATTGTCAGAGCTGTTCCTAATTTCAGCCTTTAATTTGTTGGTAGAAAAAAAACCAACCTGCTGCACCTCTAGAAACATGCATTTGGCTAAAGACCAGAATTCCTTTACCTGGAATAAAGGAAGTGGATACTTGTCACCAGGGCATGGCAATGCAATTCAAACTATGGTGCTGCTAGTTAAAGGAGAGAAATTCCTAGAACAAGCTGAAATGGGTCTGAAGAGACAGCTGCAGAATACCACCCCTCGCTGGTGGCTCAGTCATCAGGTGTGAAGGGTATCTGTCCATGGAGAACATGGGAGGGAATCCAGTCCTGGCGTAACCAGTAACTTCAACTGATCCTGGGAGCACTGTGGTCACACGTCTCTGTTTTCTTCAAAGTTCCTTTCTGAAACCTTTGAATGGAGCTAAGTAAGGCTCCTCGGCTTGCACTGATGGCAGGCCGAGGGTCAGGCTGTATTGGCACATCCGTATGAGGAAGAGGGGGAGCTGCTGGTGGTGGCAGTGGTGGAGGTGGAGGGGGTATTGACGCTGCTCCTGTGGAGTTGAGAAAACATGTAAATCAATAAATACATCCACAGAACTTGCTTGCAAAGGCACTTGAGCCAAAGACTGCAGCTCCCTTGCTACATTACTAGCCAGTATATTTGGCAGTAATTCTTGAGCATGTGCAGCTGCAGATTGTGGAATAGGAGGATCACAGAAACCAAGGAGGAACAACCGGCACCATACCTACAGGTTGGGGAACTCCCCTCTTGTCAGCACGGAGGCGGAAAAGGATCTGGGAGTCATCACTGACTCCAAGATGAACATGGGCCGGCAGTGGGGAGAGGCAGTAAGGAAGGCCAACCGCACCTTGCCATGCATCCACAGATGCATCTCAAGCAGGTCCAAAGAGGTGATCCTCCCCCTCTATGCGGCACTGGTCAGGCCGCAGCTGGAGTACTGCGTCCAGTTCTGGGCGCCGCACTTCAAGAGGGATGTGGACAGCATGGAGAGGGTCCAGAGGAGGCCACTCGCATGATCAGGGGACAACAGGGCAGGCCCTACGAGGAGAGGCTATGGGACCTGAACCTGTTCAGCCTCCACAAGAGAAGGCTGAGGGGGATCTTGTGGCCTGTTATAAACTAGTCGGCGGGGGGATCAGCAGGCACTGGGGGAGTCACTGTTTCCCCGAGCACTGCCAGGAGTGACCAGGAATAACGGTCACAAGCTGGCAGAGGGTAGGTTTAAGTTAGACATCAGGAGGTGCTACTTCACGGTCAGGGTGGCTAGGGTCTGGAACCAGCTTCCAAGAGAAGTGGTGCAGGCTTCTACCCTGGGGGTGTTTAAGAGGAGATTAGATGCACATCTTGCTGGGGTCGGGTCGGACTAGATGATCTGCTCAGGTCCCTTCCGACCCTAGAAACTATGAAACTAAACTATGAGATAGACCTAGCAGATCTAATCCACCCTCCTGCAAATGCAGGGCACAGGGATCTACACCAAGTCATCCAATCCATGTCTGAAGACAAGCTCTGGGTGCCCCATTTCTTGGGAACTCAATGAATCATGCAACTAGAAAATACAAGAAACTGTTATGCACTGGCTCAGAGGAACAAACCAAGGCTCTGAGGTTATAGGCTCTGGCACCATGTCATACAGGGCATATCTACAGATGTGCCAGACTGTGCAGTCATTTAGTATTTGCTTACACAAGTACTAAATGTCTATGCAGTAACTGACGTTGCCGCACAGTCACGATGCTGCACGGGTTGCTTCCAACACTTCACTGCTGTAGTGACAAGCTATGGCCATGTAGCATCTCTTGTAGATGCGCCCAGTTACCTATTCATAGCTACATCACAATCTCAGGTTCTTAAGGAGGTATCAGCTGTCACTGATTGCCAGGGTCCTGCGTATAGACTGACGATACACAGAGGCCAGATAGTTTCTGAAAGCTCACCAACAGTTTTGCAATGAGTGGAAAGAGCACTTCTTATTAAGTCATACCCTTGAATCGTGATATCCTCGTAGCTCATCAGACTCGTGAGGGCTGCGAGTATGAATCACAAATGCCACAGGAATGATTCCTTTTGCATTACATTACAAGACCATGACTTTGGGTAATTCCGTTACGTCCTGACTTAGACCTGTCCTCGATTGTCTGAGAGCTGTGCTGCCATGCACCGGACATAAATACACAAGTAAATAAGATGTTCAACTGCGATCTCTAATAGTTCTACCACACATGGCCACACAGTCAGATGTGGCATTTCTAGTTCACCCTCTCTCAGGTAACAAGATGAGCATTTCAAATATCCTGTTCACATATCCTACAGAGAATGGAGAAGGATAAGGGCTCAGCTGTGTGCTTATTCAATAATATTCAAGTCCTCCATGCAGGTAAGCTTTTGACAATGCGTTATCCAGTAACCAGACTGAAAAGCAAGGAATCTGAAGTCAATGGGACTGCATTTATTTTTGCCAGATCTAGCATATTGGAGAACACTGCTAACAAGAGATGAGAACTGTGCCACTGTCTGAGAACGAAGGGAAGTGGCCAGGCTAACAGAGCAGTTACCAAGGTTTTCACTGGCAGCAAATGGCTCTAATTAAAAAGACGCAAGGGTGCATTTGAGGGGTTTTCAATGAAGTGTCAGGCCTGTGGTTGAGCAACAGAAAGCAAGCATAGGGAAGCCATTCTGTTCTCTACTTGTCACATTTCTCCTTGCTGCACAATGATCTTAGATCAACTACTGATGGTGAAAGAAAAACAGGCTTGGTTTGAGAAGACAAGTGACCTTAGCTCAAATTTCCCTTGTTGTCATTCTGTGTCAGGTCTTACAGGCTTTTTTCCTCCCCCACACAGGAACAAACCTGGAAAAGAAACTGCAGATACAAAAAAACCCAATGTGTGACCTGGGCAGTACCTAACTGCATTCATAGTATCATAGTGCTTAGGGTTGGAAGGGACCTAAACAGATCATCAGGTCTGACCCCCTGCCCTGGGCAGGAATGGGTGCCAGGGTCATATCACCCCAGAGCATTCTTGAGGTTCGTGCTCTTCAGCCATTTATGAGAGGGGGAACATCCCAGCTACACACCAGCCAGCACCCAGAGGGGCACAACACCACGTTACCATGGAAATGCATGACCATTTCAAGTCTATGAATTCATCTCCTGCCCCACACAGAAATATCCAAGCTCAGGGGGCGGACTCCAGCTCTGGGCAAACTGGAACAATTTGACTTTGTTGCAGGAGGATTCTTTTAAAATCAACCTCTCTCATAATCAAAGCACAAGGCAAAAAGGTAGCACAAACTGAAGACGACCCAAAGGTTCACTGTGTAAGTCACGGACTTGTCTGAATTGTCCTTCTTATTCAACTCGACCATCCCGGCCTCTTAAAAGAGAAGAAGCCTTTAAGGCCTGACAAAGCAGTCTAGTAAAATATACTGGGGAGTCATCCCAAGCATTGGTCTTTCTAAACTGTCCCATGCTCACTGATGATCAACATTGCGCTGGAAAATACCATGGAAAGTTACAACAGAAGAAAGAACGACTTGAGTAGAACGAGACTGCACTATAACTGAAGTCACAGCACAGCACAACAAGGGAAGCATTTTCCCACATCCTCACTGCTTAACTTGTGAACAGAACTGCTAGGTATTAATACAGCATGCTATGAAAGAGTCGGGAGCATCTGGTAAGGAAAGGGATAGCTGGAAAAAAGATACAGAAAGCAGAACTAGGACTGAGGTGGCAGGACTAAAGAGGCTAAAAAAGAATTCAGTTGTAGACTGCATCGTATGAGCGTCACAAAAAATAAACAGTGGCTTGAATTCCACACAGGGCTCAGTTAGAGCAGTAGCACAGGGACCAAGAAAAGGACACACTTGATGGGAAAAGGCAGAAAGCCCCCACCATTCACATGATGATGGATCTCTATATACAATTAGGCCAAGGCACTGTTGCCTGGTTTCTTTTCTTGGAGGAGCTGTGGGGGAGATGACATTTTTTAAATCCTTTATAGTTAGGTAATATGTAAATAATACATGGAAATAGAACAGCTAGCAACACTGCTCGAAACATGGGGAAGTTGAGTTTCTCCATTGTGGAGGCATCTTACCAGCTTCAGCAACTGTTCCAAAACCTTCAATCACAACTTAGCCTTCACACACAGATGCAGCAGTTGAAATTGGTGAAGCCACACTAGAAGATAGCCTATGAGTAGTAAATGCTGCACTTGCCCACGTACATAAAGGTTTGCAACAGCTGTTTCATTTCAATTAGGTCATCAAAAACAGGGACAACCCTCACAGTCTCATGCTTAAAAGGAACCCCTTGCTCATTTAAGTATAACCTCACAGCAGGGGCAGCTACTATTTTTCTTCCATTTGTCCAACAAGGAAAATCCTTCCTAATCTTTGGGGAGTTGGGGGGAGGAAAAAAAAAAAAAAAAAAGAGTGATTTAATGCAAGAGTCTGATTTGTGGTTCCCTGTTACCTCTACACACACACTGGAAGCTGCTCACAGCCAAATATCTGTTCATTCACAAAGTCACAGGAATAAACACTCAAACAAACTTACCAAGGTTTTACAAGGTTGTTTTTGTTATGAGGGTGTTAAAGGAACAAAAAGTTTATCAGGTGTTATAGAAGTTGATGCCCAAATTGAAACAAAATCTTAATAATGGATGTAGTGACAGGAACTGTGAAAACTGCACTGAAGTTTGCTTAGTGAGATGCAAACAAGGGAAAAAAAAAAAAAAATCACAGTGGTATTTTTAAAGATGCCGTATTTCATGAAAACAACTCAAAGTAGCTTAAAATCTACTGCTCTTTCATTCACTTGTAGCAGAAGTTCAAGGCTGTCTTTGATTTCCCAGACAGAAACAGAGCATCTTTAAAGAGAAAAATCAATGTTAGCTTACTTTTCTGAAATTCGCGTTCAAAATGATGCATGCTCTATTGAAGACAGCAGAGAGAGAGAGAGAGAGAGAGGACAAATTATTATTCTGACTGTAGTATCATTCAGTCACACAGTAATTAAAAACAGACACTGCTAGCTGTGCAGTTATCTAGGTTACATAATGGTTAGTCGTTTTACTACTCCCATAAACACTTTTCTCTGAACAAGAATGTATCGGGTTTGAGCTCTTTGCATAAAAGGCAAACAAAGTCAGTCAAGTTACTGTGTACATAATACAATGAACCACATTCTTCCACACTGATAATCTTATGTACTGGTTAAACATGCTTCTAAAAGCAAAACACGCATGCATTCATTTTCAAGTGCCAGATGTCAAGCTTTGTGGGTCTTGAAAGCACTTTCAGTTAGTGAAGGTACATGTTCCTTGTACAACTTTAGTGCTGAATGACTCTGAAGAATAACCATAGAACACAAAATCCATTCATTTGACAGAGTGTAACAATTCTCATGCAATTCATGTCTACATTTATTTACTTTTTATCCTGAAGCACTTGCATTGTGTGGGTGAACTTTCAGAAGGAAAATGTTTTGTTCATACATGCCAGTTGGCTTACAGAAACCTCCTTTGTGGGCAAATCCAATCCCTCCACTCCATTCTCACAAGTTATCACAAAATAACCTGTTGAACTCATAAACTTTAGATGGGGAGGATGGACCAAGCAGAGTCATCATCTTTCAGCCCTTAGTGCTTTCACAGAAGAGCGTGCTTATTAATAAATGCTTGCCAGGACCAGCAGGGAGGGAATGAAGATTCTGACATTCCTTTTTATCATGTCTTCCAGCCCATCTGGCCCCAATTACAGTTCCTGACCACACACAAAAAAAATGAATGGATTTGTAAAGTGACTGCAGAATTAATATTGTTTAAAGATTGAACATGCAACAGGAAGTGACTTAAATCCTCAGACAGAGCTCTGACCCACAGGAAGCTGTATGACAATCAGCATTTGCCACCATCTAAATCTAAACAAAAGGATCCCAGAAAGATTTCTTTCTATTTGGTAGTAAAGCAGTAAGTAATTTGCAAAAAAAGTTAGACTTCCCCTGTTGGCAGAATGCTAGTTAACCAGCTGTGACTTCCTTGTATGCACTGCTGGAACAATCACAAGCAGAAGACTCATGTTATATTGCTTATATCAGTGGCATGGTATGGCTCCTGCTCCCCGAGCAGGTGAGCACCCAAGCTTCCCAAAAAACACATGGACAGGCAGCAGTTTTTACAAATACTCATGCATACATCTTTGATATGAGCTTTCCACACAAAAAGCACTCAAAAGCAAACATGAGAGGGCCATGAATATAGCCAGACTGAAGCCATTTAAAAAGAACCAAAACATTTGTTTGCAATACTCATCACTGTTTGCTGGTGTCCTTAGCTCTGACACTATTAAAACCAGGAAACAGATAGCCTGACTTTCCCTATCTGGGGCTGGATTCTTTCTTTATCCTTTGTTATGCCAGAAGGTCAGGCCCTCACAATCTGCAATCCAATAGAGCATCACTGTATGTTTCTTCTCGTCTAGCTCAGACCATTCTAACAGCAGATGTTCCCAGTCCACTAAATAATCAACTAGAAGTGCATAGGAGGAGGCAGTCTTGAGACAAGGCTCTGATGTGCTAATGCAATTTAATTGCTCACAGCAGGGCACCACTAAAATGCTAACTATGATCACCCACAGCTCCAATCAGCTACTTCTCCAAGCTCAATCCTGAATGTCATGGTCTTCCTCCCAAAAGGTCTAATGTAGCACTCCAGCTCTGAGTCATGTCTCAAACTTACCTATTCAGCCTGAGCCTTGAAATTGAAACAGAACTGTATTGACCAACTACTGTCAACTGAAAGAAAATACCTAGGGGTGGGTTTTTATCCAATTACAAAAGGTTCCAAAAGCCCTTAGTTCTTGAACCAAATTTAGCTGCAGAATTTAACTGTACTTTAATTTCATTTAATTGCAGAAATCTCACTTAATGTGCTGAGCAACTCCACTGTGCAAGCAAGAGACATGGCAATAGTGGGGACAGGGCAGGGGATGATACTGCTGTCAGATGCCCTCCCCCCCACTGTGGTGTAGGTGTATCCCATTACCACAACACGAGGCATTGCCTTGAGACTACACTGTCCAACATAGAGAAACGGGATCCTGACAAGAAGCCTAGAGTTGAACGGACTTCATACCCTCTGCCATGCACCTCAGCTAGGTAGAACCATTATAAGAATGCAGATGAGACACTGAAGCAGAAAGCAGAAGTTATCAACAAGAAACAACCCCAGGCTTCCCTTTCTAGCTACCACTGGAAGTGGTACTACTACACAATCACCCCTATTCATGCAAGATCAGATGAGCTAATAGCTTCTCAGATGCAGTAAGTCCCAACAGAATACTTTTTTAAATGGTGGCAATACTCAGAAGCCTTCACACACAGCGACACAGCGTTACCAACCACGTCACAATACTTTGTCAGAAGCACGTGCATGGATCACACAGCAGATTAGCCCACTATTGAGCAGACAGGCATGAGGCATCATCAACAGGATGAGTCGCATCATGCAACAGACGTTCTCTGAACATGGGATGAAATGTTCTTGCAGACTACACAAGTCTCAGGCCACATCTGTACTGCCTCTGGACCATACTAGGGAGCACCAGCAAGCCATGGCACAGCCCTGAGACAGGCAGCACCAAGATGGAGAGCTTATAGGTTGCTATCAATGGAACAGGAGGCTTCTCTTACAGGAGAGAAGAGTTCAATTATTATTAACATATCCTGAGCTTGAGTGAGACCATACTAGTTATTCCATATATTGCTGCATGATGTAGAAGGTCATTCTATGACCAGCTAACTAAAAACCACCACCAGACCAGACCACTTCCCCTACCATTTCATGGATCTTAGACAGAGGTCTTTTAAATATCTTCTAAATAGCAAGGTACTCATTCCTGAAATCAGGTGAACTAGTCACTATAGCCCAATTTTCTCTGAACGCTTTTCCTCCTGGCAGCACATCATTTTAGCAGTCTCTATTAATACTGCTCCTGAATGACCCTATAAATGCAGATTTGACTATTAACCTGGATATACAAAGACAGCACAGGAGACTGCTGAACCACAGAACAGCGCTGGGGGATGCAGAGAATGGAACATCACAGAGCAAAGCCTATTGTGACATAATGGAAAGCCCAGAGGACATTCAGAACGTAACAGTGCAGGAAGCATTAGGGCAAAACAGACTGAAGCAAGAATTTATACTGTGTGAGTGGATTATATGCAGGAGTATTATAGGGAAACCTGTTAAAACAAGAAGTCTTGTATAACACAAGGCTATGATGCTCAAAAGAATCCAGCTGCCTGCACTTTTGTTGCTACAAGGTGAAGAATGTCAGGTGAATGTTGTATTAGGGCTGCCTCTTGCCCCCCCAGTGTCATCCTTTCCCTTCCCTGAAGTACAGCTACCACAGGGACAAAATGGAACAAGAGACAGACAGGCACTTCCGTAGCTGTGACTTACCTGCCGTCGAGGGCGGAGTGGGAGATGACGGAGATGTTAACGGGGAGCTTGCCCCAGAGCCTGCTGAACAAGACAACAACAGAGCGACTCAAGTTTCACTTCTGGTTACTCAACATACAGCAGGTCTTTGAAAACAGCCTTTTACTGACTGCTGAACCAATGCTGCCTCAGACAGTAAGGCATGAATGGTAGCAGAATCAGACCCTCTGTGAGCAGAAACACTTTGCAGGGCAAAATCCCACAGCAGGACAAGCCCCACAAAAACGAAGCACTCTGGGCAGAACTCCCCAGCAAGGACCAATTCTTTTCAGAAGTGGTCAGGCTGAGGAGTTTCTGGGTCCAAATTCTGCAGTCCTTGAGACATGGGTGCTCCCTAACTGCAGCTCTGACCACATCTCTCCTAGGAGAGAAGTTTTTAGTTCATTTGCATCAGCATTACAATTTGTCTTGACAACTAACTGTTTCCTGACAGGCTGCGTTCTGAAAGCATTTGATACAGACACTTAACTAACTGCCTTGCAAGGGGAAAAAAAGAAACACAGACTGAACAACTACATTGTTCAGTAAGGTGAAACTTCCCCACAAACAGTCATCTGCAGAACTGGACAGCAACGTGGTTAACTTTTCAGCAGATCATCAATTTGTCTGTGTAACTTTTTACTGAGGAATATAAACTGCCATGGGGATAAAGTTTCAAAATGGTTGAATGGGTGCTTTTATAAAGAGAGATCCTTCCAGAGGGTCAAACACCACTCTGAGATAGTTACTTAATTGAAAACCTAATTAGTGACTACATTTTTTAGCACATCATTTGATCTTTACAAATAATGAAGACAAGGATCAGCTTTTTCATACTCCAATCTTACTCTAAGGTACAAAATTCACTGAGATTCTGGACCTAACCAGCAAATGATCTAGTTCAGAAAGAAGATCAAGACTTTGAAGTAAGTGTGGTAAAACTGGTTTTCTCTGCAATTACCTGAATTATTTGAGTTGCTGTATTTTGCTGAATGTTCTTCCCCGCTTTCAAAGGTTGAGCGTTTTGACTTCTTGAATCAAGAAGAAAAAGGAAGAGACAAGAAATCATTCTCCACCACTGTTACTCAAGGACCACCTATGTTTTACTCCCACCCCTTCTATAAAGTATTCCCTAACATCACAAGCCTTACACCAACTTGACATCAGGCAAGGAATCCCATTTTGGGAGGATATCCCCAGCAGCCCACTTAGAAACTAGTTCCCAGCCCTCGCTCTGGCAGATGATATGGCCATAAAGTCACTCCGTCTGGTTGAAGACAGGAGCTGCCAAGTTCATGATGCCCACCTTAATCAAAGTGCATCCAAGCAGGCTGTTCTGTGAACTCTATGAATTCATACAGCCAATTCTCAGAGGGGTTTATTTGGCTCACTCAAGGTTAAACTAATTATCAACACTTAAATGTTGTTTTGCAGCACATCACCTGACTGCACAAATTAAAGCACTCTGAGAATGGCCAGCATGTCCTGGGGCTGTACGCATGTGCATGCATGCGTGTGCATAAATTCCTGCAACACTTCTCTCATGACCTTCACATGCAGAGCACCCTCTTTCTCCAGAATGTGCGCACACTTCTGCATGCAAGAAACTTGTTCTGAAAGATCCTGCTAACCTTTCGTGCCAAGATCTTCCGCCTCTTTTTTTCTTCTTCAGAACCATGGTGAGACTGAGCTCGTATCAGTCTTCGGTGCTGGTGAATCTTCAGAAGGGGAGAGACCAAAGACAAGCTATATCAAGTCAAAATCTTTACTTTTGACCTCAGAGACATTCCCTTAAGCTTAGAGAAAGTTCTCGATGTTTGTTTAAATACTCAAAATTTCTCCATGAATGGTTTAGAGATACCATCAGCCCTGGTCCCTGCAATGAAGTTAGATTTATAATGTCTCAGAGCTTGACTGGAGCCACAATGTCTTTGGAGCCACTACTAAAGACAATGAGCACTTCACACATACAACAGCTGTAACATCAGAAGATTACTGGATATATTCTGAAGTGGGTGAGATGGGAAAGTCAAGTCTCCTGCAACTAAATATATTTTAACACCACTATTGTTCTTCCTAGGGATTGGAAAGTTTAGCCTCCCAAATATAAGTGTCCAGAGGGCTTGCACTACTGACATTTTTTCAACTAGAGGGGGCCTGAAACAAGCACAAAGACACCAGCTTTACTGAAATTGGGGAAACTTCTGTTCCAAGTCTGAAGGGGGGGGTGGGATTCCCTAAAATGGACTGTGGAAAAAAACCCAGGTTTTAAAAGGACCAAGGCTTTGCATCCAGACTTTATGACTTAGACTCACCCAGACATTTCAACAGCTTCTTGATGTCTACTAAGCCATAATTTATGTAATCAATGTATTATAGACTATTGATTGCAACTAGTGCATTTGTCAAGAAGAAGCATTTGTCAATAAGAACAAGTCATAAAGAAAATAAGAGGGCTGTATTTCCAAAGTTTCTTCCAGTGTTGTAAACATTTGTTTAGAATTTTTTTTTTAATTTTAAAAACTTTTTTGTTGTTGTTGAAATAATCAGAGGAGAAAATAATGATGTGAGAACCAGACAACACACAGAAAAATTACCAATTTCTGTTCTTCAGTTAGTCTCTTTTCTATGCATTCCTTGGCAATTTTCAATGCCTCTCTTAACTTAGTGGGAATCTGATAAATGAGAAAAAAAAAATCATGATAGGGAATATATAAACCAAAATTTAATCTAGAGCTTCACTATTGGATACCCACTTTTAATCTGAAGAATGTATTGATCTGTGATGAGGCCCCAGGCTCTAATATTAGTGGAAAACATGGAATTACTGCAAGCAACCTTCCCTCCAGATATAGCTGAAGTCCAACAATGAGGACAGAACATTATGGACAATGCATGAGGCACTCAAGCGCGCAGTCTAATAGCTGCTGACTGGATTGGGGAGTGGTGGATAGGCAACAGAGTGGTTCTACCAATTCTCACAGATGGGTTTCAGTCACTGTTAGCAAGAACACTTACCCAGCAAGAACTGCATGCAAAAGCACTCAAGTAATTTGGCAGTCAGGCTCTGAAGTGTGACAGCATATACTGGAGGCAGGTGGAAATGCTTATGAAGAAAAATGAGGCTACACAATTCTTGTCTGGTGTTTACAAGCACCTTGGCCAAGTCAGCATGGAATAACTGCTGAACTCAGTGCTGTGTAGCCTCAGCATAGCCCTGTTCTGCGCTTCCCTCCTTCCCCACAAAAGCCTCTGCTTTGTTTGTTCCACCCTCCCTGGAAAGGAGCAGCAACCAAGAACCCTCTCCCACACCTCACATTTGCTAATCCCTGCTCAGCCCTGTCCCTTTTGGCTGGCTGGAGTCAACACCCAAGGCTAGCCAGCTAAACATGCTCTTAGCAATGATCCAGGATATGCTGACGTCAGTCAATTTTACCTTGAACTGTGGCTTTTCAGAATTTGTTAGTAGAACGTCACTGAATAATCTGAAAGAATACGTTAAGATCAGTACACTCTTCCCAAGAGTGGTAGGGACCATCCCCTCCCTCACCTGCTACTACTTATATTTGTGCTGATATTTATGCGTTGCCTTCTCATTCTGAAACCTTGTGCTGTACAAGCAGCAGTAACCCATCCAAGAGGGAAATGTCATCACTCTTGATGTGAAGCCAGCAAGACTGAACAGTTGCAGGAAAGCACCTGAAGAAATGGTCTACACCAGGGGTGGGCAACCTGCGGCATGTGCGCCAAGTGGCACAGGCACCCTCCAGGCGAGTCGCATGGCAGATCAGGGAGGGGACAGGCAATACAGCAGCAGATCAGACAGAAAACAGAACATGAACCAGCAAACTGGGTAGGGAGCAGGGAGCAGAAAGGGAAGAATAGCAAGTGAAGGAAGGGGATCAGAGTGGTACACAGAGAAGGCACGGGGCTAATTAGTGGCTCACCTGCCAAAAAAGACCACAATTGGTCTACACAATGGAAAGATGGGTCATTTTGGTAGGTAGGGTTTGGTAGGTATTTGCATAAAATGCTCTGTGTTCTTTAATAAGCAACAAAGGGTCAGAGCTTTTGCTTCTCATGCCACCCAAACAAACAGCCTGAGAAACAGTGAGTTCTCACTTTACACAATTATTACAGACTATTCAAAATAATTATGCGCTTGGAAAGTATCTGAGCAAAACCAGACATTTCTGCATAACTGGATTCTAACCAACACTCCAACTGAAGCAACAGAATAAGGAAACCAGGTGCTCTCAGATCCATTCCCTTCCCTCAGTGAGAGTAGCAACAGTACACATGGTTAACCCTCTCCCTTCAGAACAAGGTTGAAGGACACCAGAAAGCAATGGTGATCTGAACAGCCTGAAGTGGAACTGTCACCACTTTTCTATATCCTCTCTGTGTTTTGGAAGACTTTCCAGAAACCTCTCCAGGAGTCACAGTTAAGCTTCCCACAACCAAAAAACGGTTTAGAGATTCCACCCTACACACATGCACCCACGCCCACTCAACTACTGCCAACTGTTCCAAGTTTATGATAGCGATAGAGCTGATCTAAATTCTCCAATCCAGATACCTAGGAACAGCAGCAGGTAGACAATTCAGACAGAAGTGAGATTAAGATAGTAAAGGACTTTTAAAAATGGTTTGCAGTTCTCTTTCTTCTCCCCTCCCCATGTTTAATTATGTGCCCTTGCAAAGTTAAGTGGATTTGTTCTATGGAACATACTTCAACACAGAGTACACATTGTATTGGCACACTTATGCCTTGAACATGCACATAAAATGAATGTGAAAGGAATGAAGCATAAAATAGTATGCTTCAGTTCAGGCTGGACATGAATCATCATCTCTAAATCCATAACCTTCAAAAGCTCAAATTTCCTGTTATCATATTTATTTACTGCCTAATATCTCCCTCTGCCTCAGAGAAAAGAAAAAGGAGGGGGGACAGAGACATGACTTTATTAGTTCCATCCAGAGAATAGGGAACTTCACATCATGTCCCCAAGGAGGGCAGATGATATACCCTGACACTAGCCTGTCATTTTAAGGATTGAAGTTACATTTTCCCCCACACCTTATTTGGAATACTGCTGTTGAGCACAACAACAAAATCCACCTTGTAAATCACATCTCAGGCTACCAGAAAAAAAATATAAATTTCAAAACTTCTGGAAAGGGGACAAGCAACCAAAAAATCCCTTAGGTTAGGCACTTGAAAAGCATCCTGCAAAAACTGGTACATGCATTTGGAAGCGTGATGTCTACATCCATTTAAATAACCGAAGCAATATATTCAAATCCGTGCAGGTAAATGCACTTACACTAAGATATACCAAGGGATAAAACAGACAAAGAAACATCAATCATATTTTATAAGTGATGTAGATCAAGTATATCAAGTAAAGCATGATCATAAATGGCTTCATTTTAGATTTGTTACCCGCTTCTCCCCCTTCCCCAAAGTGACAAGGAATTATCTACAATGAGAGCACGGAAATTCCTTTGCCCATGTTAATACTGCTATAAGGATTACAAAAACACAAGTCAATGAGGACTTACGGCATCTGTAAGAGCCGGGAGACTGTTGGCATGCCATTCTTCATGGCTTCACATGACAGTATGGATTCCAACACAGACACTTAAAAAATGAAGAGAAAAAGCTTGCACATTTTTATACTGCTTGAACACATCAGAAAACCATTTTCCCCCTCAATTTAGGGATTATTAACAACTGCAGTGATGAATCTAGGGGATGTACACATACTTCAAGTGTGTTTAATATTAAAGTTTGACATTTGCAGATGTAATTTTTAATCAGATGACTAATGACTGTGCAATTACTCAGGTAAGGACTGATCAATATGATTTACCCTTTTATTTTTTTTTTTTGAAGTGGGGGTGGGAGAAAAGAATACATCCTTTGTGATAAAGGAACCTCTCAGTAAAGAAACAAGCAAATAGCATACATTTTTACTGCAGTTGCTCCATTTAATAAATAGTTACCCGGCCATCAAATTCACATTCTAAAAGCACAGGACATTTTGGGTAGGTTTTACTGCATTCTAATATGATATGAGCTTTTGGTTTGATTAAACGGAAAGGCAGGTAAGAAATATTTGTAAGCAAAGGACAAGAATTAACAACAGCATACTGACCAACAGACATCGATGGGGCAGGAGGGAAGCTGTCCACCGGAATCGAATCTGGAGGCCTCCCATAAGTCATTTCATACAGTAAGTGACCAAAACAATGAACATCAATGCCTTCTAGCGTCTGCAGAAGAAGAAACAGCTCATTAAGACCAACACACTGTGCACTGCAATATTCTGAAACCTATCTAATTCATGAGAGGAAGAGTGTGGTCTTATGCTGAAGGCACCACATTTGGGCTCTGGCAATTTGGGTTCTATCCCCAACTGTCACAGACTCTTTGTGTAATCCTATCCTAGTCACTTCACTTAGTACCTCCACTCCCCCACGTGATGGATGGGGATGATTACACCCTTCTCCTCAGCCTTTGTCTTTTCTATTTATATGTTACAACTTGGAAGGCCTAGTTATCAGATCACATGTACAAAGGGCACTCAGTCTGAATGCACTCACTACTGTAATGCAACTAGAATAACTCCCATAAAGAAGTATCCACCTGACACTTTTCATGCAATTAACATTACAGATTAATTATTGACCAAATGTAGTCTTGCCAGAACAATCTTTATTTGTACAAAATATTCAAGAAGCATTCTTCAAAACCTTATACTGAAGTGAAATATTTCCCTAGCACATCTAACAGTAGATAACAAGGTTTAATGAAGTAGCACTAATTGACACTGATTTCCAGCCAGGGGACAAGCAGACAAACAAAAGTATCCCCAGAAGACCATTATTTGTACAAAAAACCAGCGCATATTTAGTAGATTTGAGTGTGTCTAGCATAGACAGTTAAATGTTAAAAGGGGACAATTGTCAGTTTTGGGAACTACATTTTGAAATAGACAGAAGTAACTTCCCTTATCAGCCAAGACATTAGTAAATGTTGATGGCAGTGATAGATTCGGACTAACCAGGTACTTTCCATCATTTCTTTAACAATGCAGTAAACCTGTTTAACAAGGTCAGCACCTGCTGTCCCGTGTGATCCCTTCTGGGATTTATTATAGCCAACACTTGCAGGCAAGACAAGACACAGGCTAAGACCCTACAGTGCAACAAGGTAGATTTGCCAACAGAGGTGGTGGCATTAAACGTAGTATCTTTTGTAGAAACACAGCAAACTGCCTGTCGTAGAGAGGCGAATATGAACTGGGGAAAGCTAGAATTCTATATAATGTCTCTAGCCTACTTATCTCTGAGGAAGAAAAAAAAATCCCCATTTCATTCCAGAGATTGAGTTTAAATCTAGCACACTCCTACTGAAGATATACTTTCCAGAACAGCACTATTATTAAAACAATATTGTTAGGGTTGATAGACTAAGTTGTTTTTGGTTTGTTTGTTTTTTGTCTAGCACAGTCTGTCTTACTATCACATCTGTGACGAATTTTCACACACAAAATATCAACTCAAGCCTTTATTTTTTAAATAACTTACATTAATTTTCCGAAACTGTGAAAAATGAGATCGATAAAATGATGGAAGTCCTAGCAAGGAATTCTCTAGATCTAGCAATTTGCATGCATCACCATCCAACATCACATTGGCAGAGTGAAGATGGCCATAAGGAAATCCTTTTTCATGCAAGAATTTTAATACCTAAACAAAGAGAGAAGGGGGAAAAAAGGTGTCAATGCAAGGAAGTCTGTTTGGGCAGAGCTTGGAAAGGCATGAAACTTATTTAAAAGAGAAAGCACTGGAAGTATAAGCTCCCCAGCATCTCGAGCTTTAAGTTTCACCCATTCAGCTCCCATCTTCATTCACAAGAACTGTTCTGCAGAATGCTCACTTGTACTCTTTTTCCATGGCCACAGGAGAGGGCCCTAAAGAATGGAAGCAAATTTGACCTCTTTTCACACAGTCCTCTACCCCTGTTTCCCAGAAACCTCCATTTCTGCACATCAAACAAGAAACAGTAGGCTAAATGGAGGGTACCGAGGATAAGAGGATACAAAGTGTTTTTATTTAAACTAGCTAATTTTTTTAACTGAACAAAGTGTTTAGGTTAGGTGTTTTCTGAAGTCTGCAAAACATTTTCTGATGTCAGCTGTGGCAAGCATATGATTTAAAGAAAACACTGTCAATTTTAATGGAATAAAAAACTGTTTGGAAAAAAAAATTCAACTTCCTGATTCTGTACCCATTTTAAGCATTAGAATGGTAATAAGGGTCTCCTCTCTTCTTCCCCTGCACCCAATCAATACATGTTTCTGCACCCACACGGAGTAAGTCCCCATCACAGGAAGCAGTTTCATACAGGCAAATCCCAGCACTTCTGCAGAGCTCCAATTACATCACTGAGGGCTTGACAGGAGTGTCTCATTGCAGAAGGAGGAACTATAGTGGAACTAAAAGTATGCAAAGTGCTGTCACATGCACAAAATTAAACTAGCTAAAAAGGGGGAAAGATGCTAGTTTCTTGCAGTTACAACAATCTTAGATGTAAAATGCATGAGGACATTTCCAAGGTGATAACCTCCCTTTCAATGCAAGAGTAATTTAACATTAAAAGCCATATACCTCTAATATTTGTCTCCCAAATGTTTTTATTTGCTGAAGTTCAAGACCTTGGATTTTTTTGGGATTACAGTACTTTTTCAGGAATGGCTCTTTTGGTTTTGCCTATAAAAGAAATACATAGTTTTAATGAACATTACAAAAATGCTACCTTTAGTATGTTAACTATGAAAGAAACTGAATCATCTTGATCTACTCAACTGTATATGATAAAAAAGGTATTTTTTTTTTTTTTACTGTTATAAGATATATTCTATAGACTACAAAGTAACCAAACATGGCAGAATATTTTCCTACATATAAGCTGACAAGTATAAAACTACCTTACCTTATAAATAAGATCTTTTAGCGTTCCTTTCTCACTGAATGGTCTGATTACCAGCGCAGAGGATTCATTGGCTGTAGCAAAAGTGACCTTGTAAATGTAAGGGTGCTGTCGAGACAAGAGGCCATTATTAACATTTAGCTACCTAATTTACAGCAAATTAACTTTTTTGCTCAATTCACACAGGAGAGTACAGATACCCTGAAGTAATATCAGGTTTTTAATTATTTGTTCAAAGTGACAAACCAGTCTTTGTTAGTGACATCACCTTACATTACCAAGTATCTAGACTCAAGTTAAGGCTATCTGTAAAACTACCATAGCAGGAGCTTTATCTGACTTCCATCAAAATCAACAAGACTTTTACCACATGTTTCAGTGAGGGCTGAACTAGGCTCCTGTTTTGTAATCCAAAATGAGAGATGTATGTAAAACACTCCTGAAGACAGCAGAGGATTTTGCAATCTCTTCCCTTCCTGCAACCCCTCCACCCCCCTCAGTGCCCAAACTTGCTGTGTGTGGCCTTCTTGCTGATCTCTGATCAGATTCATAGCTTCCTGCTTAAAAGGTAATATAGACTCAGTCCTGTAAACACTTTTTCAAGTGAGCAGCCTTACTGTAAGTACTGAGGAACTGTATGGTATAAAGATATCCTTGGTTGTGCATATGAGGCAGAATTCTAAAAAACTGAATGGTGATTTCACAGTCTCTTCAGAAGTTTCTGCAGTAATTCTGTGCAAGTGGGGGCTATTTATTTCCTGCAGCAACTTGTTTCCAAGTTTCAGGTGGGTTTTCCCCTCCCAGTTTCAAAAGGTTGAAAATTTGGCCATAAGATTAGCCTCAAACTGACAGAGCAAGAGCAAGGCATCAGCAGGGGTGCATTTCTTAGCTAACAACTCCACTAAATGTGTCTGTTTTCAAGTTCCAGGGCTGCGCACAGATGTTTAATAGTTTCAGAACATCCCTCCCCAGCTGGTTCTCACACACCTAGCAGAGTCCTAAAGCTGTGACTCCTAAAGCTGTGAAGCCAGAAAATACAACTCTGTATTCAGACAAACCTGCTTGCTGGATCCACCCTGCAGCAGTCTCTGTAACACTGCATCTCCAGATTCTAAAGAAAGTTTTTTTGCATGTCCTAATGCAAACATTACACAGCTATGCACTGCAGCTTTAAGATACCTCTCAAGCAGTGATAAACAATTACATTTAGGCAGCATGAAAATCTTGGAGATTTACAAGCAGATCTGCCATTAACTCCCAGTATCTGTCCACAATACTGTAAAAGAAAAGCACCATCATCTGCCATAGCTTTGAAATTCCTGGCATTACTTTCTAGGAGAAAGAATATTATCTTACAAAAATGTGGGAGGCTTAATTAGGGTCTGAACAACTACAGTGCAACATACTTTTCTGTTAGACTGCATGCACTTGCAGGATTAACCCTCGTCAGGGATCATTTTGATTGGCACACTGTAGAAGTCACCAAGGTAATACTCACAGAGCAAGTAGAAAGAAGTTTCACAGCACATTGCAACTCTTTGTCAGACAAGAATTTATCCGGGCCTAGGTCAGCCTAGAAGTAAATACAAAGGCAAAAATCAGAGAGGCATCAGCTCTATTGCATACAGAAAAAAAGATGACTAATAAAGGACTGATTAATAAAGTCACTGAAATGCTGCTTCTGCAAAAGATACCCCTAGAGAGTAGTTAAGGGCAATGCTAACATGAGGTAACTCTGCATGCATCCTGAAAAGAAACAAATCTTTAACTAACTAAGAGCAGGAAGTTTGCACAGCAACAACTGAACCCTTCAGAAGGCTAAACTCCCAAGTCTACCTGCTTCTGCTTTTTACATATAGAGCCTGACACAACGATACAAAGCCAGGCATCCCTAAAAGTACTAAAGATGCACTTAACATTGTTTATGGCTTGGTTGAGGGACAAGCAACAGATTTCTTTGGCTTATCCTTTTTTAGCTGTCTTAAGAACCTGAAAGAAAAATACAATCTGCACACATACCCAGCTTAACATTAGTCGCTCCTTTGGTTGATTCTTAATCCTCATTAAGAAATACTTCTTACGTATTCTCCAGCCTAGAAATAAACAGTCAGCACAGTTTCATTAGAATAGCCACTGAATCACAGAAGTGGTTACAAGTTAATTTTCTGCATATTAAAGGAAAAAATGTCTTCTGATCTGCCTAGGCATGTCTCTCAGTAAAGCAGCCACCAGTGCACAAAAATTATGGAAACATGACATCCTCCATCAGGTTCACCTGTATAAATACTAGCAACATTGAGACAAGTTAGAAAAAACACACTGCCTTCATGATTTTCCAGTTAAATGGAAGGATAGCTATGAAATATGGAAAGAGAGAGAGCTGATAAACATTCTCTCCCCAAGGAATGGCAGCATGGCAACAATATATTCCCCCTTTGCTATAGACACAAGCTACTGATTTCTTACCTATATCTTTCAGTGGTTCTACGACCTCCCACTTTGGCTCTGACCGGAAGAACATTGAAACATGCTGTAAGGCAACTTCTGTAAAGAAATATTTGAAAGTCTGTTAATTGCACACACATTAGTGAATACTCATGGCCAGAAGCGAGCCTGCAGGGATTCAGGCTTCGCTTCATTCATGTCAAGGCAGCACTTGGTAAATAGACATATCAAGTCACCAAAGTTGATTAAAAAGCATTCAAGTCCCTTGCTATGAAACAGTTCAGGTCCCCAAAGAAAACAGTTCAAGCCATCTGGCTTAGAAAAACTTGGCTCATTAACTTTGCATTAGGTCTGTGCTAGAAGCAAACCTGAGCTGCATCCCTAGTCCAAAACACTCACAGGTTTAGAACTAGCAAAGTTCTAAACCAAATCAAAAGCTCACAGCTAGGATTCCCCCCCAGCTGGGCCGCATCACACCATGTCAAGGAAGATCTCTGCTGTTTGTTCCTAATGCACTATTTAAGATCTACCTAATTTCTGTTTGCTCGCTCATTGTTATGAGCAAACTATTCACTGTTAGTTCCACTACTAAGCAGAGCAGTGAAGCCGACTAGGTCAAAGGCACTCACTTTTCCTAGACATTCCACTATCAGTATCCAGCACGTAACTCTGAAAGAATGAGATCCTTCCAGACTTCTGGAGGCAGACAGCATTATCCCACAGCTGGAAACACAGTTCTGCCAAGAGCTCACAAGGCAACTGCAGTGCAACTGGTGGGCTGGAGGAAAGTGTGCCAGCAATGAAACTTCTCCAGTATCACTGAGCTCGACAGAGACCAACAGCATAAGCACATAAAAATGTCCTGTATTTGATCTGACCCACGCTCTCAGCATGGCTGTAACAGTGTGTGGAAGTGTGCTGAGGAAAGGGAGAAATGGTGCAAGTCATTTGTTCATTAGTCCAACAGCATGAACCAGGGCTGTCCAACTAGCAGCCTGTGGGCCACATGCAGCCCACAAGGGATTTAAATACCATCCCAGGCTCCCACCAAGCCACCACTACCCTTACTGCTCAGGCTGCATTAGCAGCCCCCCACTTTGGCATCTGTTGTGGTATGAAGTTAGCCAGCCTGGGCATAACAAGACCAGTCTGGCCACGACCCTGACCACTGACTTGAGCATATAAAATTCTATTGGCATTTGCCATAATAACAGCAATCTTCATGAACTCATTTGGAACTAATATGGATGTGACAGTAGTACAAAATTTCTACTGTCTGTATTACTAATGGTTTCAGGTCTCTTCCACAACTTACCATAACTGGTGAGCAGGGTGTTTAAGGACAGTTCTTTGCAGCTGAGATGCAGCAGACTCTAGGATATTTCACAATGGGAGAGCAAAGACACAGATGGAACACACGCAATAAGCTTCTGCTTTGCCATGTTGGGCTTTTCCAAAAATATGGTTTGTACTTTGCAGTTCATAGAGGAGGCAACTTTATATCTTCTGAGGTAGGTATGGATATTCAATTTATTCATGGGTTAAAGCTACTGGACCGAAGAGTTTAAAAGTTCATTTTCAGGGGTGCAGGAGGCTGTCCTTTTACATGGGTACTGGAAGTCTTATACTTTTTGGTTCTCACACCGTGAACTGCTGCTTACCAGAGAGAGTGTCTGCTGACCACCACCCACTTCTCACTACAATCCCGAGGACCTCCCTCAGTGCCCTTCACACCCACCTCACTGCAATGAAGCAAACTACAAATAAGTAAGAGGCAACAGAGGAAAGGAAAAAAAAATCAATGGTAAGACCGCAAGAGTTCTATGGACCCATCTGTGAGCTGCTTTTATTGTATTTTAGTGTTTCTGTATTTTGGGTTGCACAAACTGTTTTCAGTCATCCAGATCAGAAGAGTTCCTGGTCTCCCGCTACAGGAGTTTCACCACTATTTCATTTAATTTGAACTGTTTAAAAAAGTAAACATTTTCCAAGTTTGGGCAGTCTCCATGACATTATATTTTTCCTCCTCTTCTCCTTGCTTGGTACATGGGGAAGGAAGAAATGCAGAAGTCCAGAAATAATACAGAAAATGAGAAGGGTTGGTCCATAATCAGGAAGCTGAGCAAGCTCCCAGAATGATGTCAGCATGATTAGTTATTTATTAGGTCTGGTATTGCTCAAAATCTACATCATTAATGATTTAGATGCTGGGATCAAGTGCAGATGACACCAACTGTCACTTGCAAGTCAAGGGTAATGATTCTTCCACTTCATCTGGCATCAGTGAGGCCTCACCTGCAGTGCTGTGTCCAGTTTTGGGCCTCATACTTCAAGAAGGATGTAGACAGTTTCGAAAGAATCCAGTGCAGGGTAACAAAAATTATCAGGGGCCTGGGAGACAAGACTTACAAAGAAAGGCTGAAAGAACTAGGGTTATTAAGCCTAGAGAACAGAAGACAGAGGGGGGATTTGATCACAGTCTTCATATACTTGCAGGGTGATAAAGAGGGTGAAGATGGGCTTTTCTTTGTGGCCGTAGGAGACAGGACTAGGAGCAATGGCCTCAGGGTGCAGCAGGGGAAATTTAGGTTGGAGATTAGGAAGACATTTCTGACTATGAGGCTGAGCTGACATTGGAACAGGCTGCCTAGAGAGGCTGTGGAATTTTCACCCTTAGAAATTTTCAAAAGCAGGTTAGACAGACCCTTGGGCAGGGATGGTTTAGTCAGGGATAATCCTGCCTTCAGGAGGCTGGACTAAATGACTACTGTGATCCCTTCCAGCCCTGCCATCCTACGATCCTAAGATCAGTAGTATTAAAGACAGGCTTATTTTTTACATTTTTCTACCCACCAATTTAAATTTTGCACCTACCAACTTTACTCAAGATACACAATCAAAGGATTTCACATGCATCCATAGGAGCTGAGGCATGGCCAATACATCTACCCAATACTTTACAAACAAATCAATTAGCAACTATGTGAAGAGCAGAAGTCTGATAACAGAGAATTTGTTTCCCAGATCAGAACCCAATGGGTGAAAGCTGAAGCTAGACAAATTCAGAGTAGAAATTGTTAATCATGAGGGTAATTAACCACTAAAACAACTTGCTAGTGGCTGCGATGGATTCTTCCTGACTGAAAATTTCTAAATCTAAAATTTCAGGATGTTTCTTTAATAGCTATGCTTTGGTTCACCCAAGAATTATTTTAGGGAAATCCTACAGCCTGCATAATACACAATGTCAGAATACATGATCACAATGAATCTGACTTTATCATCTCTGAACCATGAAAAAGGGAGTCCTCATTTGCTGTCTAACAATGTGCAGTACAGTGAGAATTTTTCATCTTCCCCCACACTCCAGTAAACAGCCAATCCTTTCAAACACCAACTCTCCCTTTTACCACAAATGAGCCACAAAAAGTAATGGGACATGTGCAAAATGAGATTAGTCTTTTTCTGGGGTCTGTGACAAATTTAATCTGTGTTCTGTTACTGGCTGCTAGGAAAATAGTGGTCTTTTGTAAGTGCCATCTAAAAATATTTCACTTACCAGTATAGTTTACAGAATAGTTGTTTGGGTCCAGGAATTTCTTTACCAGCTCACAGTTAGACAGTATGTGATTGGTAGTGATTACATCAAGATAGCTCTGGAGTCCTTTCTGTCTTTCAGCTATGAATTCACGCTCCATATTTCCAATCAACTTTTTGGGAGGCAGAGGTAGACTTAGAGCTGATATCTTAAAAAGAAAACAAAAATAGTATCATAACATAACTTCTTGAAATGTTTAACAGGAATAAACGCTTATGCCACAGAACACTGTTTTGTGCTGTTCTAATAGCCAAGATGATTTTTCAAAATTATATGCATTTATAAGGACTTATGTTGGTATTTTATTTGTGTTAAATTCTAAGTTTGTATAGGACTAAACAGTCTGAGATGTATTCTCATCTTTGCATGTAAAAATTTGGAATTATAACTGTACTGAAACTACAAGGATATTTAAATGCATGTCTCACACTAGCAAAATAAGAATATTGCACTGTGCTCTCTCAGTCCCAACACAATCTGAAAATATTCAACTGTTAAACTCTTACAGTATTTACCCACCATAAAATGTTCATGTCATGGTTTCACCACAGCACAAACCAATCTTGTGTGCCTACATCTGCTCGTTATGAACTTTCTTCATTCCTATATAAGTTTGCATGGATTGTTAATAGTTTCTTTTACACCCACTGCCCTTATTGGGAATTTTAAAGAAGCTGACATTAAGGGCTTTTAAATGCAGTTTCAATTACACTAGATAACCTTCAGTTCTTAAGCTAAATCTTTTGTCATGTGATATTATACAAGCATAATCTAGCACAGCTGAAGTGACCCCATTTGAAAGTGGGACAACACAATCAACACTGACAAGTGCAAGGTGCTGCACCTGGGGAGGAAGAACCGGCAGCATACCTACAGGCTGGGGAACTCCCTTCTCATCAGTGCAGAAGCAGAAAAGAATCTTGGAGTCATCGTTGATCCCAAGATGAATATGGGCCAGCAGTGTGGGGATGCAGTCAGGAAGGCCAACCACACCTTGTCATGCATCCACAGATGCATCTCGAGCAGGTCCAAGGAGGTGATCCTCCCCCTCTATGTGGCACTGGTCAGACTGCAGCTGGAGTACTGCGTCCAGTTCTGGGCGCTGCACTTCACGAGGGATGTGGACAACATGGAGAGGGTCCAGAGGAGGCCACTCACATGATCAGGGGGCAGCAGGGCAGGCCCTAAGAGGAGAGGCTATGGGACCTGAACCCGTTCAGCCTCCACAAGAGAAGGCTGAGGGGGGATCTAGTGGCCTGTTATAAACTAGTCGGGGGGGATCAGCAAGCACTGGGGGCGTCCCTGTTCCCCCGAGCATTACCAGGAGTGACTAGAAAGAACGGACACAAGCTGGCAGAGGGTAAATTCAGACTAGACATCAGGAGGTGCTACTTCACTGTCAGGGCAGCTAGGATCTAGAACCAACTTCCAAGCAAAGTGGTGCTGGCCCCTACCCTGGGGGTCTAAGACCAGGCTAGACAAACACCTTGCTGGGGTCGTTTGACCCCAGTACTTTTTCCTGCCATGGCAGGGGGTCGGACTTGATGATTGGCTCAGGTCCCTTCCGACCCTACAAACTATGAAACAATATCTAGGTGTTGCAAGGCTTTAGTTAATGTTTGAGAAATACACAGAAACAGGATGAAAGATGTGGCAGAAATGCAAAGGGTTATGAAACAAACTTACACCATAGGCCATGTCTGGAAAAACAAAAGAAAAAAAAGTAGGCTGCTCATAGGGTGCAGCATGTGTGTATATTGGGTCGTATATATACCACAAAATATATTTTTACTTTTTTCAACATATCCCAGCTCAGCAGAGAAGAGTAGCTGCCTCATGTCCTGAGCCCCTGGAAGGAGAGATACTTAAGAGGTATGCTGCAGAAAAAGAAAGTCTGTGCAAACGACAGCTTTATTTCTAAAGAGCTGTTTGGCCACTTGGAGGGCAGGGACTTTTGGGGGTTCCATCTTCCTCACTTCTCACTTTCACCAGTGGGAGACCAAAAAACGGAACTGTTCAAAAAGAAACTGTCACTTTGTGACAATACCTTCCACCTTTCCTTCCTCTTCCTCCTCATGTCCCTCCTCCCAGGCGCTGACTATGAATCACAGGCTGACAAAAACACTGGTATGAAAAAAGCAAGCTATGTCTGAGTTACAGGAACAAATGCAAATCTTCCTAACCACTATGCACTAGGGCGGGGGGGGGGGGAGAAAACACAGCACTTACAGACTAAACTGAACCAGTGGAATTTCAGCTCAGACATGCACGCAAGCTGTTGTCTGGGCAAGAACCTGAATTAAGATGTAGCTGAGATCAAAGTGTTGCAGGCATGTTTCTAAACTGGAAAAGCATCCAATTCTGAAATAATCAAGTCAACAGGAAAGCATATCAGATCACAGTCGGTATTTTTCCTCTTTTCCCCCCAGAGCCAGCCACCGGCTACACAGAGAAGAGGCTCTCTATTTTAGACCTTTTGATCATTTTCAGACAACTTTCTCTGCATGCACCTGGGGAAAGTTTAGCTCCTTAATGTAGCAAAACAAAATTTTTAATTTTAAGCCAAAACTAACACATTTACCTCAGATCTCTAAAATCCAGTCTTCCAAAACACGCATTGCATTAGGAACATATTTACCAGGGAAACGCATCTCACTGAGGCCCTGGCCCTGCAAAGACTTATGTGCATGCTTTAGAGCCCGAGGCAATACTTTCCACTGGCCCTAATTCAGCACGGAGGCCAGTGAGAATTTTGCCAGACGAAGACCTAATGCCTTCACATTCTTATCTTTAAACCACAGGATTCTCAGAAGCCTTGCTTATGAACTGTATTTCTGCAACCAGATACTGCAATTCAGTCATCTGACCCTCTAGCCAAATATTATAGATGGAGCTTGCGCAACAAAATGGAGATTAAATGGACATATGATTTCCACACTTCTATATTAAAGACGCTAAAGATATGCAGAGTCGGGGAAGAGACAGAAAGTATAACAGGGATAGTTTTGTTTGGGATTTTCTGGTGCAGTTCAGGGGCACTGCCATGTCTCTCATGAATCTGAGAGGGATCAGCCTGGCTCAGCCTCACCAGGCTAATCAGCTCTGAAAAATCTCAGTGCTCACTATTATTTTTAGGTGGCGTCAGGTAACAAAGCAGAAAAGATAACACATAAAAAGCCAAGCTATTCAAAATGTCCAGGCACAACAGCCAGAAGCAAGAGGCAACAAGCAGGTCAGGAATAAATGTACCAGGAAAGAATGTGGATTGCCTACAGCTGTGCACCCAAGAGAACCCATAGTCCTGCCTTTCAGGAACACATCAAGATTTTGTGAATATTTTCATTTTGAATTATAATTAATCCCTACAGGAGGAGTTTAAGCTTGTTAAAGTGTCTGCACTCTGTCCAAGTCCTTACCATCTATACAAGTTGCTTCCAAAACTCCAAACATCAATAACTAGGGACTGTGCTTCTTAAAGAATCAATGAAGTTACACACTTGTATGCAATGCTGGAGCTATTTTATGGAACTCAGTGGAGCAGCAGATGGAAAAATGTAATTTGGAAGTGTCTCTTTGAAGATGCTCTCAAAAGCCTGAATAAGGAGTTAGGCTGGAAGGGGTAGGTCAGCAGCAGAGCACAGAATCTCTCAACTTTCCACAGCTGCCAGGAAGGATTTCCTAAGAAAAAGGATGCGTCTTTACTCCCAGCCAATGGAAAGTAAAAAAGTGTGTTGCCAAAGACTGGCAATTACACAAGTTGTATAGCATCTTCTATTACTTAAAATAAGCTTGTCCCAAGGATAGTGGCATGAGCACTGCCCATGAGTACGACTCTCATGCACTGCTACATCACAGATCCTCCAGCAAACTCAAATGAGCTGCACCACACTGCATCTGGCCTTAGTCTATTTTCTGTTGCTTATACTCACCCCCAAAACCTGTGTTCGACATGGTAAACGTCACAAGCTCACTCTTGCGCATTCCTGTCTACTACACTTCACCAAGTGGTCAGTTATCTTTCCAGCAAGGAAATTAAAATCAAAAGCAGCCTTAAGGTCCTGCATTCACATTACACATGACAGGGAATGGGAGGGGAAAAGTGAATCATAAAAATCTATTCTTAAAGGATCAGCAGCATTCCCACCATATGTTATCTGCCTGATACTAGACTGAGTGTTTCTTATGCTCCAGGCTTCCCTGCTGTAAATGCCAGTCACTGTGCACCCTGTCCTTTCCCATGCAAACTAAAAGAAGCAACTGTCCTAAAAAAGAAAAGAAAACACACAGTAGGTTCACTGTTTAACTGAGGAACATTTTGCAGTGATACAGAAACCCATCACATGATAAGCAGCATCTGGAAGTGCTTTTAAAAAAAGACAAATAATAAGAGACTGCAGTGCTTAATTAAAAAGGTCAGTATGTGCCTCCATTTTCTTCAAGTGAAAGAAAAAAGGGGTAACACCACACAAATCCAAAACAAGTTACATTGCTGCAGGAAAGGATTCAATACCAGCGAATCTCTTGTCTTTGGATTTAACTGGTCATACTGAGGCTACAATCAGTATTTCCCATGGCAAAACCTAGACCAGAATTGCTATTTGTTTAAAAAGTAGTCTTTGTAATTGAGGTCTTTTCCTTTGAATCCATATAAGGATTATGATTTTCTTGTTCAGTTCATTGTCATGTTCAAAAAAGTACTTATTTAAAAAATACAGAATATCAAATAAAACAAAACTTACATATTGGGGGGGGGGAGAATTTACCTGCAAACTATTATTAAGCAAGTCAAAATCACTGTATCTTCTCACAATCTGAAAAATACAAAGAAAACATTGAAGAAACACACTAATATTTTTATCCTTCAATTTACTTATTACAAAACTCTGCAAGGGGGAAAACAATCCCTACTTAAAACCTTAGCTCTTCTAAGCTTCTCTACAGAAATCCACAAGTAATAAGTTTATACTGCTCTGTGAGCAAGCAAAAGAGGAGACTTGTTGTTCATGGTAATGTCTGAACTTGTATAAAAATAGCTTTCTAGCTGTAGTTTGATATTACAACAGCTTTGCTGTAGTTGTTTGCAGACACCTTGCAATTTTTGCATGTTAAGGACAACATCACTTCAAGATCATAGACTTAAAATTTAGGAATAAGTTCAACTCTTCCCAGAAGCCCTCAGACACCTTTTCAGATGACAGTGCCATTATTAAGGATGTTTTTATTTATTTATTTATTTTTAGTACAGCAGGGTCTGGCCAAGACTGCTCCAGGACTAGCAGAGGGGCAGATTTCAGTTCCCACAGTTTAAATTTAAAAACAAAAAGACTGACTGTCATCCTTGCACAGATACATAATGAGAACGTACTGCACAGGTTGTTTCCCTGTGTGGCCTGCAACAATCACCATACAGGGGACCTTGTTTTCTGCTATCTCCAGCAGCTATATTGTTTTTCTAAAAGGAAGAATCTAGACAAAATGTTCCTTTTTGGCCAAAAGTACTGAAACTTGCAACTGTTAAATAAGGAGCCAAAAAGTTTATTCCAAAAAAATCTCAATTATATTCAAAAACTGAACCAAACCATGTGGAAGAAAAACAAAACCATGATTATTTCTCTTGCTCAAGACTTAAAACAATAAAAGCATGCTAGCAATAAGCATGAAGGATCAACATGAGGACTTTGGTCATGTCAGTTGACTGGAAATTAAAGGACTCATCCAGACAGCACTTACCCAAGGACAATGCCCCACCAACCCTGAAAAAAGTAGTTGGACAGACAGTGAGTGACGCTCAGCCCAAGAGGCCAGAAGTGAGTCCATTTAGGTCATGCAAACATAAGAAGGCAGGCCACACAAACTGTTTATTTGGAAACCCTGATTGCTGAAGTCTTTATGCTAATCATTACAAAACACAAAGTTCACGACCAAGCACATTCAAGAATTTAGTGTTCCTGATTTTCACTCTAAAATAGCACAATCTCTAGCTTAAAGTAGACCAGGCAGCATAAACTCAAATACTGTCTTTTCCTAGGAAGACCTTCTGTTTTGGTGAATCTTAAATCACAAAGAAGTTACCTGCCAACTGTTTTCCATGGAAATCCCTCTCTGCACACGAATAATGTATTCCTAGAAATGAGGGGAAGAAGAAGGAACAAAGTTAGCAGAAACAGGAAATAAATGTTACTACCACTGTGCATTTAGCAATTTGAACTTCCAGACAGCATAGCACTCAGTGTAGCACTCAGCTCTGGGGTCCTGGTTCATTGATTCATTTTTGGAATAGTCACCTATGCTCCTGAACACCAAATGATGAAAAAAGAATTTCAAGAATTTATAGCTTTCTGAAGTGTTTATGCACTTTCTTTTACATAAAGACCATACTGAAAGCATGCCATGCAAGAGCCAAGGAAGATCTTTGAGAAACATATAAATAATCTCCTAGCATTAGAGCTGAAGAGTTTTCTGTTAAATATTCCCAATTTACCACCCCTTGCAAATTACTGTGGAGAATTTAACTACATGAAGAAGGGATTATACCTAGTATGACAGGTTTGAGGAATCAACATACATAAACTGCTCCTGATGACAAGACTTTATTTTCAAATGCACAGCTAATGTCCATAGCTTACAGATAAAGCATATAATTATATCAAAAACCTTACTGAATCACATGTATGTTTTAATAATTGGTGATTTGCCTTTATTCTGCATTCCTTAGGATTAAATATTTTCGAACTCTCCATTTCCACGTTCTTTTACACTGTGCCTACTGAAACATGGTGCCAGGTTACTACAATAATATCATTAGATACACCTTATAAAAACATCTCACTATAAAGTATATGTATTTAAATGACTAGTTCAGGGGTGGGCAAAATGCAGCCCACCAGGCCATTCTATCTGGCCCACAGGGCCCCTAAAATATTTAGAAAATTAATATTTATCTGCCCCTGGCTGCCTGTCATGCGGCCCTCGATGGCTTGCCAAAACTCAGTAAGCAGCCCTCTGCCCGAAATAATTGCCCGCCCCTGAACTGGTCCCATTCAGAGCTACAAAAAAAAGTTCTGATTTTACTAATTCCTACTTCAGATATTAAAATATATATATCACAAACATGTATGTGGCACTTTAGGGAACACAGAAAGATAGATGTGGGCCTTGGAGATTTGCATGCTAAATTTTAGACAGGATATAACTAGCAGGGGAGGACGGAAAGAAAAGTTAAGCTGGGCTAGGAGTGCAAGTGTGCACAAGCTATATACACTTTAGCATGTGCACACTTCAGTGGTTCTTTCTTTTTTTAAAAAAAACCTTATTTCCTGCCAAGAGATAGCCCTAACTCCCTGAATATTCATGGTAAGAGATGTGAAGTTCAAAAGCAGCAACAAAGCAAGGATCTCCATAAGATCATGCAATACTCATCATTTGTAAGCAATGACGATCACAAACTAACCCAGCTCTTCAGCCATACAATCACAATGACTAAGCTTTCTTCTAGGTTTGGATCAATTTATATCAGTGATGCCCAACTTTTTTGGGGTGCCGGCTAGATGAGCAGTGTGGGATTTAGTTTACACCAGCCCTGTATGTGCCAGATCAAGCCCATTGCTCCAGCCCCACACTAACCAGAGAATGAGGCCACATGATCTGGCCCATGTCGCTTGGAAATCCAGCAGCAGTGGCAACATTAATTGCCACCATGGCCAATTTATTGACCTGTGGGGAGCCCCATGGGCCAGCTGACAGCTCGGAGCTCCAGAGCTGGGTTTTAGGCTACAGGCTGACTCCACTGATTTAGACAGGTTAGGATTGCAACTGAGCACCCAAGTTATTGGAATGTCAGACTCTTAAAGCATTATAAAATGATGGTTAACAACCCATTACAGCTGCCAGCTGATACCTTGTGGAAACTGTTTTACACAGCCAGAAACAGCTGAAGGGTTATCTTCACAATCATTAAAAAGTTACTAAAACAACATAAAACTTAGTGTCCTGCAGAATGAATCATGGGAGCCAACACGTCAGTGATTCTCAACCAGGGTACTATGGTATCTTGGGGTGCCGTGAGATCCCTTCAAGAGTGCTGCGGGGTGTCGCACAACATTAACACTCTTAGGTTTTCAGACATGATTGTCAACATAAACCTGGAGATTTCAAATAGAAATTCATAGCTGTGGTCTTTCCAAGTTCTTGGCAAGAAAAAAAATTGCTCGATTGTTTCTCTGTAGTCAAAAAAAAAAAAAAAAGAAGTGAAAATGAAGAACTGGCATTTTCTGTGGGGTACCTCAAGTCTCTTCAGGGGTGTCTCGGGTCTAAAAATATTGAGAACCAGTGGTCTAAACTAACCCAGAGTCTAGTCACTCAAGTTGCTTCCAGAACATATTAGTGAACAGTCAAGAACACTGCTGCCTCTTCATTTGTCACCTGAAGCACCATTTCTGATTAATGCCTATCAAGTCTCAATATCAATTTCTAATCAGCCAGCCCCAAAAAGAGATGCTAGGCCAGCGAACAACGCGTGGAAACTCAGAAGCAAAGAAATTGAAACAATGCCACTCAGGCTTATCTAGCTCTGGATTTTCTAGTCAACCCCAATTTATATCAGTCTGACTGAGGTCAGCATCTGGCCCGAGACACCCACTGGTGACAGATGTTAATTAAGCAACATTTGAAGCTCCAACGTCACAACCAACATGTGGCTTTTCCTGTTTTCAGATTTCTAATCTGTACTTTAGGAAGCAGTAAGAGACTACTTTGTACACACATAGGAAACAGCAACAGCTTATTCAGCAAGTCGCTAAGAAACTTGAGCAGCTTCTCTGAAAGAACGTAAAAGATGATGATTCATCACATGTGGTCATTCACTTTTTTCTACTGTTTTTAAAGACGCAGAGTCATTGCCCAACCTCCACTAGCACTTGCTCTTTCCCCAGTGCTTGACCTTTACTAGCGTACTACAGGAGAACATACTACAGGCGATTGGGACATACGGCTGCTGCTGGATCACTGCTACGGAAAACACAGCATCGCTCAGGTTGATAATGTTCAGTTCTCTCCCAAATAACTAGTGATGACAGTTTCCCTCAGCTCCCCCCTTCCAAGCCACTGAGCCAATCCTCACACCAATCCAATCCAAATTCACCTTGGAAAAAACTGATTCAGTCCACAATTATCTTACTCATGAGGCATAGCAAACTTGCGTCTCGCACAGCTGTGCTTTGGTCTCCCAAAACATTCTCAACAGCCTATCCCAGTTCTGTCAGCCCTCCCACAACTTGAAATCTCTGGCTGGAGCTCCACTCCTCCTTGCAGGGCGATCCACAACTGCATGAAGGACAGCCTCCCTCAGGTCAGACACAAAGGTACCCATCGTGCTTCTTCTCTACCACCACAGTTGGGCAGAACTAGCTTCCCCAGGGCTGATTCTGCCTGTGCCTGTACAGGGGAGGCCAGAAACAGGGCTGGTGGGCAGCTGCTGCAGAGAAGCCCTGCCGTGAAGGATAACAGTATTCCCAGTGCTCAGAGCCACTTCTTGCACCAAAGAGGGCTGCACCAAGGGCCAGTGACTCCTACTGTGACAGGCCAGAGACCATTAATTGGCACTGATGACACACCATTTTCACATGAGCACAGATGGGCTTTTACCTTTCCAGGGAGAATGCCTGAATGCAAAACAGTCTTGAATTGAACTTTTTAAAAGAAGAAGAATACAAAATAAGAGTCCAGTCTGCATTGCCACAAAAATTTTAAACCAAGAGCCTCACACGGAACAAGACAGGCTACATTCACAGAATTAAGTGACAGGTGACTGTAGCATGAGAAGCTATACCAAGACCATCTTGAATCTAGCTAGCACAGATGACAACAGTAACAAACATCTGTCATAATTTTGTAGAATTCATGTTGAAGTAATGGGAAATTACCATACCTGTCTTGGTCATACCATTTTACCCAATTTAGATGTTGGTACATTATCTTTATTCCAGTCCTCCAAGATTTACCCAATATTCCAGGGTAGTTACCAACAGGAGGAGCAGCTCAGAGCTCCTCAGTCAATTCTTCTAACACTCTCAGATGCATGTCCAATACAACAGATTTTAAAAGGTCTAAATTTTAGCAGCTTCTGTTTAACATCCTTCCTAACTGTTGAAACAGAAACAAGACAACTCTGCAGGAGCACAACAGGAAGAAACATGGGTGGAGGTGTCAAAAGGTTGGATCCTAAAGAGATCAAGAGCCACCAGTTGCAATTGTGAAAGATTTCTACTGATGAATCCCAAAGTAGCTTCTGGCTTTGAAACTGCAGCTATGTCACAAGTTCTTCACTCCTTGAGTTTAAAGACCCATGACAGCTTCAGTTTACACCAAAAGCTTGGAGGCAAGAACAAAACACAAAGGCCTTTAAAACCTTCAGGTTTTTAATGCTTGAAACTGGAAACCTAATTAAGCACACACTATTAACAAAATCCCTATTTAAGTACACTGGATTGGAACAGTTTCTAATAAAAAGGTTTTTTTCAGGGCCTCTTAAACATTTGTTTGGAAAATCTTCTATAATGGAAAGTAGAAAAATAACCAGGAAAGCAGCTCAGACCTGGAGATCCTTCTCTGAATAAAGGGCAAAGTACAAATGTACTGTTGTACAACATGACATGAAGCCATCTGAGCTGAGATACCGTTAGCAACAGCAACACCCAGCACTGTTTAAACACCACCACGTCTGAGGATGCAGCGGAGTCCTGTGTAAGCTTTACCTTTATTCTAATAATGATCCCGCCATTCCATTAATAACATTTTAAAAAAGGTGCCCACAGATGAAAATTATGGGTACAAGTTTATATTCACTGGACTTTATTGAAAAAGATAACCATTTTTGGAGAGAACAGAGAAACAGATGCTTTCCTTCCACCAACACCAGCACCTAGCTACATCTCCTGCCTTCATGAGAGCACTCTCAATTTTGGTAATGGTGACTTGTAAAGGATGAGTTTACACCAGGAGAACAGAACGCTGCAGGGTGCTGGGCACTCTGAACTCCTGTAGGTATCAGTGGAATAAGGAGACACACAGCACTTCACAGATGTCAAAGAGATGATAAAACCAGACATAGTCTCAGACTGTGGAAAGGGAAGAGTCTTGTTGTAGCTATGATGGGCCAGGAAATTGTGAGAAACAAGGTTTTTTTTTTATCACATCTCTTCTTGGACTAACAGTATAGTTGGAAGAAATGTAGGCTGCTATAGTCTGGCACAAGCCACTGAAGCATTTTGACCATAGCCCACATTGAAGCCCTGTACCCTACTACGATAATATTCACTACTAGAACTTTGGATGTTGAGATGTATAATATAAACTGTGTGCTTATATGGGTGCCTTATTTAAACTCTGATTCTGTCAAAGAAAACTTTTACTAATTACATTATAGTAGAGTTTGTTGTTTGCTGTGTTTTTTTCTTAAAGAACCTCCAAGAGCTGTCAGACTTAAATACTCATATTTCATTAATACTTTATTATAAAGTAATATTCAATATAATATCATTTTCAATATATTAATATTGAAAAACACAAAGGGGATGAATTCCCTGCAAATAACAGAACAAAGATTTGCAGATGTTCATAGCTGTTTATTTCTGGGTTTCTTTAAAACAGCAGTCTAACAAAGTAGTCCATTCTAGGACACAATGATAGTTTCAATTCACATTGCAAAAGTTGGGAATTAATTTCAGAAAATAAATAAGACATGTTTGGAGAACATGCACACACACCCTCTGATGGTCTCTCTGCTCTGAGTAGCTCTGCAGATGCCATATCCGAGTATGCAACTCTTCCAGCAGGGATCTGAAGAAAACGTCCCATTCTCAAGGCTTCAAAATGCAAATTATAAAAAAGCAATTTTTCATCTACAAGATCAGAGTGGTAAGTAGCACTGCAAACCTAGTAAAGCCTCTCTGAGGAAAACGACTCTGCTGCAGAACACAACATCTTGACATTAAGCCACTTAGAAGCAGTTATCTTAACACACTGGACACAATTTTACACCCACTGAGAGAAAACAATGGTAGGAAGAGCCAGCATCTTTTCAGTAGCAGCAAAATTCTTGGTGCACAAGCACAACCTCATTTGGTAAGAATGAAGAACATATCGCTGTGCTGGCAAGAAGCTACATGACATATGTTGCTTAATGCACAACAGGAAGATGCTCAGATCATGAAGAGGTGAATGTAGTATAAGTAGCTATAGCAAGAACAGAAAGAGTCTGGATGAAAAATGGATGGGGACCTGCCTGTGCAGACTGAGTTGCAGGATGTGGTCCTGAATACAGTGTTTTCAATGTGGTGCCCTTTAAAAGCATATAAAACACTAAATCACTTGGCTTGCAAAACAAAGAGGAGGACTACAGTAGGTACTGTGGCATGGAAACAATCCGAGTCCAATTACACATTCCAAGACATTTCAGAACCTTTACAGCCCACGTAGTAACAAAAACATCCCAGAAAATAGTCACCATGCCCGCTTGTTAGTCACTGACAGATCAAGTTTACAAGCAAAATGATTCACATTTGTACTGGGACTGTGTTTTGTTATAATACTGTCAGCATTGAGATCTGACAATCAAGCTCTGTTTTGGTTGGGTTTTGTTGTAGGGAATTTGAGGGTTGCCTCTTCAATCACCATTGGTAATAAAGATTCAGCAGCCAGGTGACAACTCTGTTGCTACAACCCGAAGCAGAATGGACTCTTATATGGGTACTGACTGGTATTGCTAACTAAAGCAAGAACATTTGAGCCCACATGACTCAAGAACATATGGGGAACAGGTCTGTTGACTGAAAATGTAATTTTAACAATCATTTCTCTAATAGCCAAACAATAATATTTGCTAGGAGCTTGACATGATTTTGTATGTATTCTTTGTCAAGTAAATGTTCTATTTATTAGTACAAAGTGCAAACCCTCGTCAGAACATGTTAAATACCAGCTTTGTCCCCTCTTTGGCTTCTGGCTAATTCAAACACGTAATGGATTATTTATTTTGTAGTTTCTCCCTCATCTGCAGGAAACAGAAATCCAACTGCTGCCAAAAGTAGAGCTCTATTCATTAAAACAGCAAGGCAAATGTTAATATAAAAGTAATGTCACACCACCCAGAAAGTCATACTCTATGTAAATTAACAGATGCAGGCTAATACAATTATAGAGCCAATGCTATGCATCAACACTATTTGTGGTCTTACTTTTCGTATTTTTTAAATTTCTCCTGCAGTTCATTACCTTTCCCTGGTATTCAAAGGTTTACTCAGAACTGCAGCCAATTTCTGCACCTACAGAAACATCAAGCTATTCCTACCATCCTTGTCCTATTGAAACACTGTTGTATCGAACTGACTTTACATCTTGAGTTTTGCAATTGCTTTTGCAAAACCAAAGAGCTGTAGAAAAGGGGGGGGGGTTAGAATATAAATCCAACATAAAGGTTTTAGGTGATTGTTTAATGTTTTGCTTTAGGTGGTAGACTACTGATAGAGCAGAAAAACTGATCTTATTTATCCAAGCAGCAATACAAAAATAATGAAAAGGATGTTGGAACTTTCCCATATTCACTTTTAACAATCTTGGATGTTATCAGCAAAAGAAAAATTAAAATCCTTACTTCTATAAATACTGAACATTAACATGGACAAGGAAAAAACTAAGCTGGATGTTGGGAAGAGTTTTCTAACCATGAGAGGAGTTAAGCACTGGAATAAAATTACCAAGAGACGCTGTGGAATCTCCATCATTGGAAGTTTTTAAGTCTAGACTGGACAAACACTTAGCTGGGATGGCTTAGACAGGGATAATCCTGCTGTGAGTAGGGCTTAGACTTCAGGATATCCTCAAGTCCTTTCCAGTCCTATTTTTCTATGATTTAGATTAGGGATATGCCATGCCACTGACAAACAGTCATTTAGTTGCTGTCTCATTCCTGGAATGTTAAATTGTCAAGCCTTGGCTCTCCAAGTATTTGTATAGGGTAAACATGTTTGTAGTAAGGGTCTCTCTCTCTTTCGGGGACAAAGACACTAATCATACTTTGTAACCTTTTCAATTGTATTTAATATTTCTATTAATAAAATATCAGTATCAACCAGTTCATTATCTCAAGAATATAACAATATATACTCCTCTTCTTGAAGGAGTTCATTCATGCACCTACTCCACTTGGAAATATCTGTCACTAATTTATTTTACCCAGGAAAACTAAAATCAAACATGTCTACCACCAATGAATCTCTGCTTTACTGTTCAAATTAACCTAGTTTTACCATTCAGATAAACAGTCAGGAATGGAAGAGGTCAGAAGATGACTTATACCAAACAGAAGTCCAGGACTGCTGTGGCTCTGCACTGCCCCGCCCCTGTATAAACTCTGTATACCACCCACCTCAAGAAAAGATTTTCTCCAACTCTTAGTAAGGCACCTACACTTAAAAAAAATTATTAGAAAAATATAAGCATTCAATACATCTCTGAAATCAAAAGTGCAGTGCTGCATCATTTTGATCTTTTCTGCATAGTAGAAGAAATTCTTATTATATTTTCTCCCACATGCGTTCATAGAATCACAGACAGTGAGGGTCAGAAGGGACCTCAGATGGTCACATGTACTTCAACCCCCTGCTCAAAGTAGGACCAGCCCCAACTAGACCATCCCAGCCAGGTTTTGTCTACCTAGGTCTTGAAAACCTCTAAGGAGGGAGACTGCACCACCTCTCTGGGTAACCTGTTCTATCTAGTGCTTTTAATATTCTCCTTGTGAGAAAGTTTTCCTCATATCTAACCTCAGCTTCCCTTGTTGCAACTTGAGACCTCGTTCCACCATCTGTCACCGCTGAGAAGAGCCTTACTCCATCCTCTTTGGAACTGCTCTTCAGGTACAGTAGTTGAAGGCTACTATTAAGTCTCCTCTTCTCCAAACTAAATAATCCAATTCCCTCAGCCTCTGCTCAAGTCCTGTGCCCCAGCCCCCAAACCATAACATGGAATAAAAAGGTGAACGATCAAAGGGTCACAACATTTGGCATTGAACGCCCACACAAAGAAAAAAATGACACACTGAGCATTTGGGTTAGAAAGCTGTGTTTAAGGACTTCTGCTTCAAATGAACTCACAATCTCTTCTGGAACCCATGGCTAGGAAAACCACACGTATCAAAATGGGGAGAAGCTATTGTTATAAGAGCGCTTACAAAGGCTCTCAACAAATCATAATGAATACAGCAACACCATGCTGGCCAGCAGCTTCTCTGGGAAGGAGAAAACGTGCAATTGGACTAGAATCTGGCTTGGTAACAAACACATCAAAATGTTAAAAGCTACATTATCTGTCATGCAGCTCAGCTTCTGTGTACATCTCGGGTCACTGGACACAGAGAACTCTAATGGGATTTCCAGCATGTCAACAGAGCGTTTGGACACAGCTTGGGCCATGGTGGCACAAACCATTCATCATGCCTTCTGAAACATCCCTCTTTTGCCAGAGCTGGCCTGCAGAGGCATTTAATTGATTAACTTCATCTTCAGCCAGAAAGTCCTGTAGATTTTTAGCACCACCGCCATTCTGGCTCCACAGTGCATGTGTTACCTGTATGTGCAGCTGCCTACCCAGTCCCACGGCACTCGGGTTGCAGCAAAAACCAGGAACAGGTTCAGGCACCGGGCACAGAAACCGTGAAGAGGGCAGGAGGACACACCCCACCCACCACGCTCACAACAAGCCTCCTGCCAGGCACCTGGAGCTGCCAAGGCACCCAGGCCTCCTCCCAGTCCCCATCCCCATGGGGCAGGAAGGGGCGAGAAGGCTGCGTCTCCCTTCCACGGGGCCTCCCGCCCTCGAGGGGTGCAGGTGGGGCACACAGCTTCGCCCGGCCGACACCTCCCAGGGAGCAGGGTGGGGCTACAGCCCCGCTCACCTGGCGCACAGAAGGCCAAGGGCCAAGGCGGGCCCGCAGCAGCCACAAGTGGCTTTGGTCGCTCCAGCCACCCCGCTGTGCCCGTCCACAGGG
>NW_017728917.1:15137903-15143306 GCF_001723895.1 Crocodylus porosus
CCCGAGGGTCCCCTCAGGCCCCTGAGGGAAGAGCCTCCTCCTGGTCCTGACACCGGGACCAGGCCCGCCCCGGGGCTCCCTCTTCCAGCCTCCAGGCAGCCTCCACTGTACCGCGCCTTGGGTCCCCAGCGCAAAACCTCAACAGTGCGAGCCAGCGTCTACATGGGGGGACCGACGCCTCCGCCTCCGCCTCCGCCTCCGCCTGCCCCGTGCCTCGCCCCATCCGCCTCGAGGTCGCACGGCACTGCCCGGTACCTGGCGCTCCAGGCGCCCATCGGGGCTGAGGGTCAGGTCGCAACGCGTCACGTTTCGTGCTAAAAGTGGTATGACAAAACGAGACAATCCAGTGAGAAAACGCCCGGATAGGTGATTTGTAAACCATTATTCTTTCTGTGTCTATTGAGTTGCTCATCAAACTGCTACCGAAAAATCAAGCGAAACTCAAGGTTCAGACTCTGTTTTTCCCAGCCGGGTCACATTTCCCCACTGTGACAGTTTAGAGGCACGAGATGGGGTCAGTCCAGGAATCCGAGCTGGACTGAAACCATCCCAAAGTTGGTATTTTAATCAGCGGCACCCAAGACTACTGCTTAGGATTGTGACAGGACATCCGCACAGGAAATTCCTGCTCACACGAGCGTACAAATTCATTTAAGAGGGGTGCAGATGGCTGCAATGTGAGTCTGTGTCGTGGTCCTACAATCATCGCTGCCCGGGGACCTTGGGCTCAAAACTATATGCCAGGGGAAGCAAATATTAAAGGAATCAACAAAGGGGCCGGGGAGTAGGATTCAAGCCTGGCTTAAGTCTTCCCCCAGAAGAGAAGCATAGGAGCCAGATTGAGCCCACCGGGCTCCTAGAGGGCACCGGGAGTTCAGTGTGTCAGCATCTGACCCAATTTGGTGACAAAACAGGAAACTAAAGCAACACAAATGGAGGAAAAGAAACTGAAAGTCCTGAGCAGTCAGTGTGGGTCTTGTGCCAGGAGCTGCCAGTTGGAGCCAACTTCGTTCAGACAAAGTAGCTCTAACATCTTTCCTAAGAGAATACACCGAGAAAAAAATGCCTTCTCTACCCACCCATCCCAATCTTAGAGCCAAAATCATGCCCAGGCTGCCTTTTGAACACTGGCCCTTGTGAGGACCAAACACGATTTCCTTCTCGAACTACATGCAACTGCATAGCCTAAAGGTTTTACTGTCATGGAGTTTTGCCTGCAAATGAGTGTTTTACTACTGAATAGTTCTTGGCTGTCAGTAGTCTTAAAGCTTAAATTCCATTAATTGAGGGGGAAAAATGCATTGTGGCAAAGGCAAAGGAGCAGACTTTTGGCCAGCAAACCGTAGATTTACCTGCCAACAAGAGCTCATACTTCTGCTTCTGACACCCACCCTTGCTGCAGTGGTGGAAGGCATTTTGAAAGGTTTATGGCAACGTGTCTGTCTGCATTGGTAATAAAGCAACTGGGCTTGGAACGATTCAGGCTCATTTGCTGTTTATTCCCCATAAAGCAGAGTCCATTTGGAACAGACCTTAGCACCCCTGCTAACACAGAAGTACTGAACTGCTTGTATACGAGGTACATTTCCATCAGCTGAAGGGAAATTCAAGACGCTTAGCCACGTAAGTCAGTCTAAGACAGAAAAAACTCAGGGCCTGAATCTTTGCTGTCATATGCCTTGCTTAACTTGAATGCTTTGGGTGCACAAGGCATGACAACAGGCAACTCAGAGCTCTCAGGCCCTTCATGTATTCCCTCTCACCAACTGTTGTTTGTTAAGGTAATTATATCTGTTTGTTTACAGGGGTTTGTAAGACAATATGCCATTTATTTTACGATACCATTGAACCTGATCTCTAGACCAGCCATTTACCCTCCCTGGTTTAGCACAGAGGCTGAGAAGCACACAGAGGGCAAAGGGAGCAAGGATATTTGGGAAACCATATTGCAGCAACAGCAGCTGGAAGTGATGCATCTCATGAGAAGAAATCCTGCAGTGTGTAGCAATATCCTTCTGCTCTACCCCAGACTCCTTGATAAATATATCGTTGTTCTTTGCCATTGGTATTCACTTCTCACTATGATGAGTGAAATAATCAGGGCTAGATTAATGTGAACTCTGGGGGGGTACACGTGCGCAGAGGTTTGTTCCACAGGCCCTCAAAACATAATCTTCACTGCTACCCTTGATAAGTTGTATACACAACATGAAATAACCCATTATTAAAAATAATAGGCTGTATTCCCCCAAGAATAAATGTAATAAGCACTGAACACTTTTGTAAATTTGCTCTAACTCAATTCATCTTCAGTTTGTGAAGATGAACATTTAAGTGCAGTATATTTCAAAGAAGTCTTTGATTCAACTTGCCAAGTGCAGCATGCCCCCTTCCAGAGCTGACATTTTCCAGACAATGACATTAAAAATATTCAGCCTTATGACCAGGTCAAAACTTACAAGCCAGTCATGACAGTTGTTCCCAATCTTTTTGTGCAGCAGCCCCACTTCTGGTCTAAGTTTGACTGCTACAGATTAATTTCAGTGGGACTCAGAACTCAGTGAGTCACAAGAGCCCTGGACACAGGTGTCGCGGTGGACGTAGTCTTTCTGGACTTTAGGAAGGCCTTTGACACTGTCTCTCACCCCATCCTCATTAAAAAATTAGGCGACTGTGGTGTCAACACCTACAGTCAGATGGGTCACAAACTGGCTGGAGAGTGGTGGTGGAAGGGTCATTTTTGACCTTGAGGGATGTGGGCAGTTGGGTTCCCCAGGGCTCGGTCCTTGGGCCCGCACTGTTCAATATCTTCATCAGCAACTTGGACGAAGGGGTGAAAAGCACCTTGTTCAAGTTCGCAGATGACACTAAGATGTGGGGAGAAGTGGGCATGCCAAAAGAGAGGGACAGGTTACAACTAGATCTAGACAGGTTACAGAGGTGGGAGGATGAGAACAGGAGGAGTTTCAAAATGGACAAGTGCAAGGTGATGCACCTGGGGAGGAAGAACCAGCAGCATACCTACAGGCTGGGGAATTTCCTTATTAGTACAGAGGCAGAAAAGGATCTTGGAGTCACTATCGATTCCAAGATGAACATGGGCTGCCAATGTGGGGAGGTGGCCAGGAAGGCTAACCACACCTTGTCATGCATCCACAGATGCATCTCAAGCAGGTTCAAGGATGTGATCCTTCCCTTCTATGTGACAGTGGTCAGGCTGCAGCTGGAGTACTGCATCCAGGTCTGGGCACTGCACTTCAGGAGGGATGTGGACAGCATCGAGAGGGTCCAGAGGAGGGCCACTTGTATGATCAGGGGGCAGCAGGATAGGCCCTATGAGGAGAGGCTACAGGATCTGAACCTGTTCAGCTTCCACAAGAGAAGGCTGAGAGGGGATCTGGCGGCCACCTACAAACTTGCCGAGGGGGAACAGCAGGCAATAGGAGAGTCCCTGTTCCCCCAAGCACTATCGGGAGTTACAAGGAATAATGGTCATAAGCTGACTGAGAGTAGGTTCAGGCTAGACATCAGGAGGCGCTACTTCACAGTCAGGGTGGCTAGGAGCTGGAACCAACTTCCTAGGGAAGTGGTGCTGGCTCCTACCCTGGGGACCTTCAAAAGGAGGCTAGACAGCCACCTAGCCGGGGGTCATTTGACCCCAGCATCCTTTCCTGCCCATGGCAGGGGGTCGGACTTGATGATCTGCTTAGGTCTCTTCCGACCCTACCTACTATGAAACTATGAAACTCCATTCACAAGTTTGTGAATCTGTCTGGAGTCTTACATGAGACCCTCAAGATAGAGAGTTTAGTTGTATGCAGATCTTGTTCTGTCCCTCTGCACAGGGATGACTTTTACCTTAATGGGTCCTAAGCATTTCAAGTAGTGTGTTATTAGAGAAATTTTGATGCAATTATTAGAAATACATGCCAAATTCTGATTCATCATCTTATTGCTAAAATAAGAACACTAACTAAGGTATCACCAGCTATCCACCACCACATGGGCATATATTGAAGTATTATCCGTTCCTCACAGTGCAATAAACCAATTAGTACATTCGAACATTGAGCAATTATAGAAATAGCACTTTATAACAGACAACAGGCAACATTTTAACACAGAGTTTTATGCAGCTCTTCTGCAAAACACAAAATATTTGAGCTAACTTAACCATCGGAGGCATCTAAGTTTTTCCTTAGAGCTTATTTCCCAGAAGAATGCTCTTGGTATAATATGGGCCTCCCTCCCATAAGGATTTTCACTTCTGCAGAATGTGGGCTTGTGAAACATCTGTCTTCATTTCAGTGGTGCTGCCTGGCTGACGTCTGAGGATATCAAAATCCTTTGTGCACCAGGTCTGCAAGTTCTTTCCCACATCTCCATGTCAGGTAGTGAAGCAATTAGAGCAGTGATTTCTCCGTTCTCTTGTCAAAAGTTCTTCTATGCCTCCCAGTCTAGACTGTAGCAAATCTGGGTCTTCTGCTTTTAAAGCCCTTGATGTCCTGGCAAGATTTCTTGCAAAATACTGGGCTCCTGGCAAGATGCATGTTTAGGGTGCAATGGATTTTCAGAACTTACTCATTCTGTTCCTAAGTGGAGCAAGAACTTTGGGAACATTTTTACTGAGCATCCATTCTTTTATGACCCCAGATGTTCTCTACCTTTTAGTGAATCACTTCTTTGTATGTTAAGGTCATTAATATTGGAAGCGTAATTGTCAAGTTGTTCTCCACAGAAGAGGACAAGTGGTAAGCAATTGTTTTCAGGTGTCCATACAATTTACATAAGCTCTGAGAGTGCAACCTCCACTTTGAAAGGAGTTGAAGGAAATAGGTATTATGATGTGTCAGTAGCTAGACTAGAAGCCACAACTTCAGTGTCAAGGTTATTAGCTATCAGATTTATTTCAACCCTTCTCCAGGTGTATTTATATTCCCAAGCTGAAGGGACTGTAAAAGGGCCTGAAGCAAAACAACATGGAAGACAAATGATTGCTTTAGTGGAGCACACAGGAAGATGTGCCTGCTGAGGCCGGTTTTTAGTAGTTTTTGTCTGGTTTTTGAACAGGACACTAGAGATGAAAGTTGCTACAAAGCAAGAAAATGAAAGTGTTATGTTTAAGCAGGCTGAACTGTCCTAGGAGGATCATCAAAAGAGCTTTAGATACGATTTCCCTTTCCTGTTTTGTTAATTCGACAGAAAGCTCCACAGCCAAGAACATCTCAAGCTCAGTAGATTTCATAGACATTAGGGCTGGAAGGGACCTCGGGAGATCGAGTCCAGCCCCCTGCCCAAAGGGCAGGAAGTCAGCCGGGGTCACAGGATCCCAGCAAGATAAGCATCCAATTTGCTCTTGAAGGTGTTCAATGTAGGTGCTTGAACCACCTCCGCTGGCAGACT
>NW_017728917.1:15143776-15145088 GCF_001723895.1 Crocodylus porosus
TTCTTCTGTAGTGCTATCCAACGTAGCACTGCCGAGCCTATAAGGATGCTGCAGGTTTTTCCTCCCAAGGTGGAGACCCTTGCATTTTTCAGTGTTAAACACCATCAGGTTCTCGTCCGCCCATTTGCTGAGCTTGTCAGGTGTGCCAAGTTAGCCCCACACCTTTCCCCATGTCACCTTTCTCCATGCCACTTCAATCCTTTTTCCTTACCCAAGCCATTGCTCTGCTTTCTGCTACTGTGCTGCCCGTCTCCTCCCCAGTATGCCATGTGGAACACATGACTGCCCGGAGTCACTTGTGGCACTAGCAAGTTGTCTACCCCTGCTCTAGCTGTTTGCCCAGTGAATATCTTCCTTCTGAAGACCCAGCACCCTGCTATTTTTCTTCTTTAATCTGAGCAATTAGTTCTGGAAATTGATGCATCCTTGTTCTAACAAGCATCTGGTTGGCCGATATCCAGAATAAGTGCAAAGTCCATCCACCTGTAAGGGACAATGTTCCACTCAGGTCTGCTTTGTTATTTTCCCTTTTTGGTTGGCCCAGTTCTGTTGTTTGTGGTGCACTGTTTTGAGCACAGGGTACCTAGAGATTTTGTGACTGCATAACAGCTTCAAGGGAGATGAACCTTTAGACCATTGGTCAATCAGACCAATTCTGCCATTAGATCCACAACTGTCATCTAGGTTTTTTGGTGTTTCAGTGCCTACAGCTGTGGTTTGTACTGTTCGGAGCAGTCAGAGTAGACAGTGCTAGCCTAGAATTTGCAAGAGCCATGTTCATTTCCTCACCATTACAGAGAGTTCTCTTGTGACCTTGCACAAGTCCCATAGTGCTGTACTTTTAGAAGTATTTACATGCCTAAACTGCTAGCAAGTGTTCTGGCACCTATCTGCACCTCTAAAATCCCCTGTTCCCCATCAGTAAAATGGGGTAAGTGCACTTCCAGGGCTGAGGAGAGAATAAATACATGAAAAATTACAAGATGGCCAGACACTGGTACCAGGATCCAGCTACTGCTTTACAATCAACAGAAATACTGAAGCTCAGCTGGACTGTACGAGATGATCACTGAGGTCCCTTCTGATTCTATAAACTGAATGTTTAATACAGCCATGCCACTTACTTTGATCTGCTCTATTTCTAATTCTGTCAGCCTCTAGAATGCATATTTGTTTTGTGTAGTTTGAAGGGATAGTTTTTAAGAACTATTCACAGTGCTTCCATAGTCCCTGCTTTTGAAAACAGAACAGAGCCCAATGTTGAGCACCAACATAGGATAGGACTTCTTGAAGTAACATGTCGGGATTGCCG
>NW_017728917.1:15145263-15150645 GCF_001723895.1 Crocodylus porosus
GTGGAGGAGAGGGAGGACAGACTATTATCCAATGGCAGTTAAACTCTAGCACTGAGAAGTCCTTTTCACAGCCCATTTTTATGGAATTTAGGGCTAGTCTTGAACAAAGCAGTGCATTTGCCTCTAAGCAAGGAGTAACAATACATTCGTTAGAAGAAACATCACTCAACTTATGCTTTCACAAACCTTCTGCACCCTTCCCACAGGTTCTGGTGGGCAGCAGCAGTCTGTTTATTTTGTCTGCTGTGCAAACAAGAATACAGTTGACATAGGTTCTCTTGCCATGGTGTGCAAAGTGAGCACAGATCAGTGATCTACATATTTTCTGAAAAACACCTCCCCCCCAGCACTGTTGTACATGGCTCACTTACAGGCACAGCAAGTCTCAATGCTGACAACAAGCTGGGTCCTTTGAAGTGTCTGGCAGACTTATTCTTGCCAAGTCTTGCACTATGATACCTGTAACCTACACATCTATGAACTTTACTACAGAGTAAAACACCATGTGGTCAGGAGGAGTTCTGTCTGTCTGACACCAAGACTTTCACCATCCCCTCCATAACAGTCTTTCCACTGTCCATGACAGTACATAATACTGAAATGTATGCAATAGATCTCTTCAGTTTCTTCACTTCTGCTGCAGCTAAGACTTCTTCTCCAACATATAAAGGAGCCGGGAAGTTAATTTCCTGAGAAAGAAACACACACCCATGACCAGGCATCTTAGTACCCAGAACTGCAGAAATAAGTCCGTTGATCAAAACTCCATGTACAATTGTTCTCCCAAACCTTGTCTTCTTTGCATAGTCTTCATTCAGATGCAGTGGGTTAGTGTCCCCTGTTAGCTCAGAAAAACTAACAACATCCCTTTGTGTAAAGGCTTTTTTAAGTTCAGCTTTGTCTCCAACTTGTACATGTAAACACCTTAGAGATGGACATCTGAGACATGAGCTGGTAATGTTTGGCTTCATCCAGCCTGTTCTTTGGAAATCCCCACCACAAATCATAGATCTGAATAGTGCCAACATCTCAAGCTTTTTACAGTTCAACCAACTGTCTGTGTATTCAGTCCAACACTAGCTCTCTACTGTTCCCAGATAACGCGAGCAGGAATGGAGATGTCTGGTGGGAAAAAAAAAAAGAAACAAATCACAGACAATATTATGAAATAGTCTGTGTATACGTGACAGTTACTAGGAGGCAAATTAAAACAATAGTCTCATGTAAAACAGAATCAAAGCAATTTAAGTAAGCCAAGTAGATGTCTGTTCAACTATCACTGTGGAGACCAATGCCAGCTCCCATGCCCAAGTGACTGAACTGGCAGACTGAAGTAAAGCATTTTGTAACAAGCAGCCCTGAGTTTTGAACTGAAAATTGAAATCCAATGTAAGGTTCCCAGTGGAATCATTTGATAAATAAATAAATAATAAAAAAAAAAAAACCAAAACCCTCAGCCCCATAGATTTTCACCATGAAGGACAAAATGACAAAGCAGCAATGAAATTAGGTTCCACCAATCTGTTAATGAGATCAGTCAGCCCTGATCTCTTTGGAGCGGAGATGTCAAGTGACAAGACTCGAACACAAGTCTAATTTTACAAGGTCATGTCTACAGACTCCAAAAAGGAGAGACGAATCACAGACAACACTAAGCAGAGGATTGTTACAAGCACTGTACCATAAAATACTTTGATTACTTTTCACTAGTTACAAAATGGATCTATCAAATCTGTTTGTTTCACAGCTACACAAGAGTACTGAGTTCTCAGAACTGATACATTCTATATAGGTAAACCATGTTTTCTGGTAAGAGACTCTACATACTTGACTAAACTCACAGTAGTCCTATGAGAAGAAAACAGTGGAGGGTCACCAAGCTCCCAGAGTCTTACCTGCACCACTCTGAAGGCACACTTTCGGTTCTGGTATGAGCCCAATAAAGTTAAAGCACTCCACAGTTTGACAAGGCCACTAAAGGAGGAGAACATTAAGAATGTTAATAGGATCTGCCAGTTTTCCTGCAGTATATACAGCTTTGATAGAGACTCAGTGAATAAGAAAGTGGTGAAGTCTCAGTCACACATGGAACAGGTAGTAAGTAGTTCCATCAGTGGGTTCTGGTCACATCACAAACACAGTTGTGTCACAACAGTCTATCAGTGTAACCGGTCCTGTCTACATTGCGAGAGACATGAAAGCTGGAACCTATGATTTCTGTCTTAGTCAATCCCACTTTTTCCTATGCCTCATTCCTGGACCCTGTCCCCTTCCCCCACCCAATGTCTTTAGCCTCCTTGCAGATATTCCTTGGTTGGAGGAAGGAATACCACCCTGACAGAAACATGCCCTCACTAAGGAATTAGGCATTCAACAGCAGTTCTTATCTGTTGCTGTCTGGCAGAAGCTACAACCATCAGGGCACTGAACGTCTGGACTCAGTCTGGCCTTCAGACTCTGTCTCAATGGTCTAAAGTGGGGATGGGTAGGTCTTGGGCAGCCTCCACTCCTCCATACTCTAGGTGGATGCGCTGAAGGTCTTGATGTAATGGTTGCAGGACTCATTACAACCAGATTTGTAAGGCACCCAGCTAGACCTCTTATGCATATGCCACAATCCAGAGGATCGACAGTTGCCTACTTTAGTCTCTTTCTTTGCAAGCAACTTCCCCAGCTGTTTATTGTTGAATTTCCCCAGCTACTCCTGCCATCTTCCCACAACAAAGGGACAAGAGCTACAAGTTTCAGGAATGTCTCATTCACACCTGATAAAGATGGGCACAATGTATTGATCCATGTTTGCTATTCACATTCACACCAAGCTCACTCAGGTTAGGCCTTTTCCAATCTTACAGCCTGGTGTTCTCCACTTAGACCTGAAAGCCTTTCTTTCTGATGTCAACTCCAGGAAGAGATGACGGGGGCGGGGGGCAGCAAATCCCAACTTTGTTTTCACTGCAACCTGAAAAATCCAGTTGACTCAAGCAATTGTAATGGGCCAGTCCTGGAACTGAATAAGCAATTCTCCTGCACAAACAGCAGAGTCACAGTGACTCTAATCTGTCTTGGAACTGCAGGGGTATTACAGCAAGCATGACCCCACATATACACAAGGAGCAAAAATCTGCCAAGGGTCACTCTTTAGAGTTCATTCTCACTTAAGAATGTCCCAGGTAAGGAGTTATTGTGTTATTGAGACTAGAAGTGCCAGTGGAAACGTATTGAGTTTGAGATAGCAGTAAGAGGCAGACTAAGAACCTCTTTTCCTAATGCTTTGACATTTTTCTTAGAAATAAATGATAACATTGAGTTAATTCTAGAGGAGCAAGAATCAATAGATACAGTACAGGGTACCTGGAGACCAGTAAAGCTGTCACACTTTTTGTTGCCTTTCAGAATGCCTGATCCAGACACACCAGCGGCCTCCTGAGAGTAAAAAGCTCCCTGCTCTCAGTCGTGGATTGTCTCCCATCACTGAAAGATGCAACCACTGACTCACCACTGGGAGACATTCACACACATCCCAGCAACAGACCAGATTACTGGTGACACTTTCTTCTATGTATTTACTTTATTTTGATGGGAAAAATAGCAACAGAAGTTTTAAACTAGTTTATTAATATGCCATTGTTATGCTATGCAATGGATCTTTCCATGTCAATATTTACACAGCATGTACAACCAGAAACTTACCTGCTAGAAACTCTCAGTATAGCAGACAGGGTTTTTTCATCATATGTTAAAACATCAACAGGCAAAGCTGCACCAACCTGTGCAGAAACAGAGCACTGTTGGTGTGGAGGAATAAAAAGGCATTTGATAGACAAGAGACTCGAGTCTCTTTTCTCCAACTGGACCTTTTAAAGTTGTTTTAATAAACGCCCACCTCATATACATACAAAAAACTAGAACTCTTGGTTCCAAAATGATACCTTTTATTAGACCAACTGGAAAATGGCAAGAAAACTGTCCTTTTCTGCAAGCTTTTGGGATCAAAGTCCCTTGGTCAGGCTCTGGGAAAAGTGTAGATGGTACAAGATGGCAAAAAGCCCCCATAGGTAGGAAATAAATCCAAAATCAGCTAAAATTTTCCAGTTGGTCTAAGAAAAGGTATAATTTTGGAACCAAGAGTTTTGGTTTTCTGTATGTCTTTTTGTCTTAGACCAACACAGCTACCAAGTACACCCCTGAAACATGGATGATGCCAAATTGTAGCCAATTTTGGATTTTAAACTTCACTTGCGAACAACAAGGAAGTTTTTTCTGCCTCCTTGCCTGCCATCTGACACCTCCAGGGAAGGAATTCTACCTGATCAACACATCAAAGAGCTACTCAACACAGCTCACAAAGACACTCATAGACCCAGGACAGACTTCCATCTTGAACTCCCTCTCTGCAAAAATGAAGCTTATTTCCTACCTATCGGGACTTTTTACCATCTTGTACCATCTACACGTTTCCCAGAGCCTGACGAAGGGACTTTGATCCCAAAAGCTTGCAGAACAGGACAATTTTCTTGCCATTTTCCAGTTGGTTTAATAAAAGGTATCATTTTGGAACCAAGAGTTCTAGTTTTTTGTATGTCTTTTTGTCTCAGACCAACACAGCTACCAAGTACACCCCACCACATATACAGCACTTTGCATCCACAGATCTCCATGGGCTCTACAAAAGATGCCTGTATCATTTGTTTTTTTCAATTCAAAGAACTGAGGGAACCGATGAAACAATTTTCCCAGGTCACTCACCAGTCCAGTGGCAGATGTCAGGACATCTGCAACACAAGTCAGGACATCTTGCATTGCAGTCCAGCAGACTGCGTTGCTTGCTGTGGTTTTCCCTTTGAAGCGTAAAGGATAGCTCAGTTGGACTGCACTTCTCTGATGCAACTCCTAACTATGGACGCTCAGGCAGGAAATGCAGCAAGGCTCTGAGTTAAACTTGGCCTCTTAAAGTCAAAGGCCAAACAAAGTAAAGGGCAAAGAAGCAGAAGGGAAGTGGATGAAGGCAGGAGGGAAACTGTCTTACACCAGGTTAGAGGTCCTAGTGGAAAGCAAAAGCTGGGACCAAGCACCAGGGGAGCCCTGTCCACGTATACCCTCGACCCTGTTTGGCTTCCGAGCTCTCAGCCTGAGGTCCCAGATTGGCCAGGGTTGTCAAACCCAGGGGCTGGACCCGGCCCTGGAGCCACGTGCTGCACCCCTGCGTGGTGTCCGGGGCCGTGCCGGGAGCGCGGGGGCAGGTCCACCGCGTGGGCCGGAGGCGGCAGCGTCACGCACCTCCCCGTGCAACTCCTTCAGGGCCGAGACGACGAGCTGCTTGAAGTGCGCGGCGTTGAGGCGGGCGCCGCCGTCCGGGAACTCCCTGCAAGGCAAAGCCCA
>NW_017728917.1:15150745-15164484 GCF_001723895.1 Crocodylus porosus
CGCAGGTAGTGGTGCTCGGCCGCGCTCTTCAGAACAAGCCGCTCAAGCGGGGCCCGCGGCGGCCGCTCCCCAGCGCCGCCTTCCGCCATCCCAGGGCGCCGCGTCCGGCACGTGGACAGCGCCCGGAGCGAGACCGGAACCGGAACCTCCTGGTCTCTCAGCCAACCAGCGAGCTGCTCTGCGCAGCCAATGGCAGGGCAGCAAGGCGGCTCCGCCCCCTCCGGGGCCCAGCCCATGGGAAAGGCGGATCCCTGCGAGAGGGGGCGCCTACGGCATGCGCGGGGGGCCCAGCCACGCCGCCCCGGCAGCGAACGGCTTCGCCAGCCCATGTCCCGCGCACTGCGCATTGGCGCGGGGCCGCCCGGCGGGCAAGGGCAGTCGGGGCCGCGGCCCCCGCAGCAGCGCGGGGCTCGGCCCGACCCTCCGACCCAGGTCACTGAATAAAGCACACGCACGCTGTGGGCCAGGAAGGCTGGACACAACGTCAGCTCTTTATTAACCAGCAGCGAAGCTGCCCCCGGCTCGGCGGCCCGGGCAGGTGACACTCTTCCGGCTCGCTCAGCGCCGCAGGGCGAGGACCGAGCTCTCCACAATCAGGCGTCCTTTGAGAATCAAATACTTCATGGCAGATGCATTAAAAGAAGGGTCCCCCAATGAATCCGTCAAGACAGTGACCTCGAGGCCACAGCCCAGTTTTCAGAACTGACTGTGCACTTCTCCCAGCTGACAGACCTTGGCAAGCACTTGGAGCCTTGAGGTAGCATCTTTTGGTAGAATTCAATTTCTTTTTTCTGAGCAAAGGAAAACACTAGTAGCGTATCGGCAGCTCCTGTCAGACGAGGTGGACTTCAGTAATTCTCGGAGAGTAGTGACTTTCTCTTGCAACTTCAAATACAGGTCTAGTGCTGTAGCCTGGTAGGAGAAGGCCTCTTGAAAGAAAACACGATTGAAAGAACTGGAAACAGCAGTAGCAATAATTGTAACAACAGGAAGTGACTGGAGTGAAAAAACCAAAACATTTGTATTTTGGCAAGACCGATTTACAAATACATTTTGAAAACAAACTCCCATTCTTTAACTAACTGGAAAAGAACGGATGGGGACATTCAAAGGGGGTTTGTGTCTTCCTCCGTGCAAAAATGCACTTTGTTTTTTCTATTTTTGTTGATTTTTTTTTTTTTAAAAAGAGACGGCCTTTTTTGTACACTGTGAAATCTGTGCTGCGATGGTGAACAGAGATGCTGTAATATGCCAGGACACTGTTGACTACCAAAAGCTCCTCTCACTGACTTCACAACAATCACAAGCAGGGAATCAGAAATTAAAGATACTTCTTCGGGCCTCAAAGACACCTTCCTCTTTACCCACTTTGCTGCTGAGTGCTCTTATTAAACTAGAGCTTTCCTCTGCCACTTTCCGAGAATTTCTGGCAGCTCCACTCCACTGAACAGAGAGCAGTACCTACAGGGAACTTGCATGTGTACTCAGAGACATTTGAACAAACGTGACAGAGGTGGCTGGGATAAGATGGGAAGCACCGATGCTGTCAAATGCCTACCAGCCACCATCTCCACATTGGTTCTCATCTATGTCACCACTCGCAAGCAGTCTCCCCAGCTTCGCTCAGTGCTCTAGCTGGCTAGCCAGAGAGGCTGACATGTAACCAGCCCTCTCAAAGGACACCCTCCTATGCCACACAAGATAAACCAGTCTGGCCTGGCCTGGCTCAGCACCTTCCAAATGAGACCTCCAGAATCAGCAGCCCCCCTGAGAGGCTTCTCATCTCCCTGCACCATACACGCCTCAGAGCTGGGTGGGTTGTAGCACTGCCCAAGGACAGCCGTGGGACACGGCGCTGCAGTGATGCATGCCAGCAGCCCAAGATGGGAAAACTGGGCAGGCTTGTTCCCCACTGCTCTGTGACCTCAAGACATCCCTATCTCCATTCCCTTCCTCTGCCTTCTAAAGCCGCTGAATCCTTCAGGCCCGAGCCAAGGAAGCCAGCAGGCCTTGCTTTCCTTGGACCAGGCCTCAGAACAACATATAGAGGCCAGGTCTGTGATACAGAGAAGTGATGGTTGAGACAACAGAGCCCAACTGAATTCACAGCTGTCCCCTTGATGGCTGCAGTGGAAGAAGGGAGGAGCATGAGGGAGGAGAGCTTCTGATGGCACATGTCCTTGTGACAGCACGCCATGCAGGAGCTCAGCCTGGTGCAGAGACTGCTTTGTGTGGGCTTATCTGGACGGGCTCCAGCTGGCAGCTCCACTACCCAATTCCAAGCTCCCTGGTGCTGCCCTTCCCCTGCTCATAGCTCTAATGAAAGCTCATGTCTTTGGTGTGTCACCTAGGAAGCATGAATGAAATTCCTGCTGCTTCTTTGGCTGTAGTTTAATGCAAAACAGAACCCACATGACAAAACAGGGAGCATACACCATTGCAGAATGGCTGCAGTCCGAAGAGCTGCTGGACAGCTTGATCAGGGCAGTAAGGGCATAGCAACTGGTTCTGCCCTTTCCATTACAAACCACTTGCATCACTTCGACATGCCATGCAAGCCAACTACTGTCACTGAATGACAGCATTCAACCCAGAGCGGCTCCATTCTAATAAGCAGCATGGGTAGGTGGAGGAAGAAGGCAGGATCTGCAGCCAACTGAGCTAGTGTCCAGCCAGCAGTGCTTCCCCACAGCTGTAGCTCTGCATCTTCCACTGTAGTGGAGCAGATCCATCATGCCAATGAGAAGCAGGATTCCAGACCTTTAACATCCTCTCTCTTTGCCCACATGGCCACAAGGAGTGAAGGGCAGGTCCTTTTCTGCTGGAGTCTAACATTAAAAGCTCTGCACGAGCTGTAGAGACTGAGGATGGAAAGGCTCATTAGAGTTATTATTACCTGAAAAGTCAGTGTTGTTGTAGAAAGATTCTGGGTTTTGCCATAAAAAGGTCCCTCTTGATGTCTGATTCTCATTTAGATAATACTCTGATAAAATCTCAGCAGAAGGAGAAGTCTGTCTAATAGATGCTGCAATTTAAACAGGTATTTTAGATAACTACCATTAGCTGAATTATTACCTAAACCATAAGATCTCCCAAACATACTGGCTGCTTTGTTAGCAAAGGTGCTGGCTTCACAAAGTCAAACACTGCTAACTCGTGAAAGGTTTAACAAGGAGACTTGGCATTTGGAAGCATCTTTGTGTCTAATCCAGTTAGATTACAATAAAATATTAGGACTAAGGAGAGCTCATGTAAGTACATAAATATTCTTCCTTTAAATTACAAAAAAATTGCCTCCTTAAAAAGAGTTTTAAAACTGACCCAGACAACAGTAGTGCCACGTGAAGTCTAGCAGTACAGAGGATCTCTCCAAGACAGAGGGTCATATGTTGCAATGCCTCAATCGTAAAACCTGCCCAGGTGAGGAGACGAGGAGATCTGGGGGACAATACAGCTACAGCCCCTTCAGGCCACTCCATCTCTTACTGCACAAGCCAAACCCCATGGGCTCTGGCAGCGCAAAGAAGCAGAGCCGTTCTCTGTGCTACTGGGGACACGCCTGTTCCCCCCCCCCCACTCGGCTGCACTAGAGAACTGCAGTTTTTGCAGCTTCCAGACAGTGGCGCAGCACCTCTGTGCCAACTTATTCATGGCTCTGACAGGTTCAGCCCCCTTGATACTGTCAACCTCAAACCCAAGTGCAGCAACTACAACCAGATTTTTGCCGCTCTGTAAGGGAAGTGTCAAAGGAAGATAGCAAAAGCCTGTAACAGGAAGGCAGCGCCCGCCGTGGAGGGTAAGCAGCCTGCCGTTACAGACCACACTCTGAAAACTTATCACTACAAGACAAGAAGGAAAGAGAGGGCTCCATATGTTTTACACTTTGGGTTTCGTATCAGGCACTTATTGTTGGAGAGACACGCCACTCTGAGCCAAGCAAGTGAATAAAGGGTTAGATTCATCTTTAAACTAGGCCTAATAATGACATTTCAGCAGCAAAGTGGAGGCATGGAGCAAGCCTCTACCCATCCATCTGTGCTGAGACTTATTTTATGGTTCTAAAATGCCCAAGAAGACAGCAGCAGTAACTGTTCCATAGTGTCCATTTTTTCTTGTGTGTTGTGTTGCTGAAAGGAGGCTTTTCTGTGTCTTGAACTGAGAAGGCATTGAAGGCGCCCTATGCCTAATTCCCTGGATCCATCAGGTCCATGCTGGAGCCAAACAGTGCCACCAGCTGCTCCTCATAATGTGTTATATTCCTCTTCATAATGTCCATGCAGGGCCCGAGCAACCTCTCAAATGCTTGCACGTCCATGACTAGAGAGAAACACAAGGAGAGAAGGGGACACATAACCAGCTACTCCAGAACAAGGAAATGCCCAGCTGGCATCTCCTCCCAGCTGGCAACGCCTGGAAAATGAGTCCAGCCCACCTGGTTTCAGTGCTTCAGCAGAAGCCACTTCCCACAGAAATCAGGCTTCCAATTTGACACTGCTGTCCTTGCATGGAGCCACAGCCCTGCCCTTAGGATAGACAAGCAGGTCAAATGCAACTGCAGGACAGCCACAGCTGAATTATCTCAAAGTCCCAAGTGACACGTGCTCCCCAGTAAAAGTCAGGCCAGACGGAGGCCGTGCTTTCATGCTGCCCACCACACTGCAGATCTCCTGGAGTCTGCCCATGATCCCCCTGTCCGGGGACAGCAGGCACCAGGTGAGGGCCAGAAACAACATCTAAGCTATTCTGTGATTCCAAACCCCTCCAAAAAGGGGGCAGGCTGCAAAGGGGCAGGAGGAAGGAAACGGTGGTTCCCAGAGAGATAATGAAAGCCCCTCCTAGGCCAAGCCTCCGGCCCTAACTGAGGTACCAACAGGCATTGGGGGCCTAAGTGGCTCCACAGCCACCTAGAACAGCACTCGGCAGCGGAGGCGATGGGGAATGGCATGAGGAATCCTTACCTAAACACTTGACCTCCCCAACAGCGTAGGCAGAGGCTGCTCTGGGTTTGTTGGTAACAAGCGCAAGCTCTCCAAAATACTGTCCCTTGTGACACCGGGCAATCTCCACTTCCTGGTTAGCCTCTTTACTTGTCATTGTCTGTACCGGAAGAGAAGGCGAGAAGCAGGTATTTTTGTTACTGTACAGCAGTATGCATACAGCTCTTCCTTCAGAGAGGACCACAGATGTGTGACGGGTCAGCACTCTACGCCAGGGGCGGGCAATTATTTTGGGCGGAGGGCCACTCACCCAGTTTTGGCAAGCTGTCGAGGGCCACATAGGTAGCCCCGCCCCTTGACCACCACCTTGGGACCAATGTCCCAGGGCCAGCACCGGTGGGGCCCAGAGCGGGGCACAGGCCGCCAGGGGTCTGTGGAGCCGGGCTGGGCTGCACCAGCAGGGAGGGGAGAGCTGGCCCGGCTCCATAGAGCCCCTGCCAGCTGGGACCTTGCACTCCTGCCATCTTGCTCTGGGCCCCACCGGCACTGGCCCCGAGACACTGGTGCGGGCCCTGTGCTGCCACTAGCCCCCAAGCCCTGCAGTACAGACAGGGAGCAGCACACAGCCCCGATCCCCTGCTCGCCAGCAGGGAAGAAGCAGGTGCTGAGCACGGGGAAAAGTGCCCCTCACCTGACCCATGGCTGGTGCCCCACATTGCAGCCCCGCGTGGGGCTGTCCGGAGCAGGCACAGGCAGCCTCATGCAGGCTGTGAGCGGCTACAGCACGGCGCTGGCTATGGGGCAGGCAAGGGACCACTTTTCTCTGAGCAGGGAAGGAACCCACGGAAAAGCTGAGCGCGGGGCAGGGGCGAAGCAGCCCTGCCCCATGGCTGGTTCACCGCGCTGCTGCAGGCACTCGCAGCCCACATGGGGCTGTCCGGAGCAGGCACAGGGAGCCCCACACAGGCTGCGAGCAGCTGCAGTGCAGGGCACTGGGCATGGGCGGGGCTGCTCCCCGCCACTCACCCCCCACTCCAACTTACCTGAGCTTCCCATGTGGGGGCAGCTACTTGCTCCCAGCCCAAAAACCCAGGATGGGGCTTCTGGCTGGGGGGCGGGGCCAGGAGGGCCAGCTGTTTTGGGAGTCTGCTGGGCTTCCCCTGGGTCCTACTGCCCTTGGTTCCTGTTATTTTTTTCCAGGAACCAAGGGTAGAGAAATATTAATTTTCTACCTTTTTTAGGGGCCCCGCAACCCAGATAGAATGACCTCACGGGCCGTATTTTGCCCACCTCTGCTCTAAGCACAGGACCTTTAGATTATTCCCTGGATCTAGCACACACATTGAGCATGACGCACACACGGTTTTGCTTCCAGTTTGTAGGGGAGAGGTACCAGTTTCAAAACAAGTCTCTACTAAAAAGGCTTAAGAAAGGCAGAGGGTTAAAAAGACTCCACACTCTAACTACTGGTTGATAGCCACCGACTCTAGTCCCACCATGGCAGGTCTCCACGTTCAGTGTTTGGAAGAACACACCACAGTTGGCTTTTGCAAGAGAAGCATGTGGCTTGGACAGACATGCAGCATCATCCCAGCCTGTTCTGATGGCCACAAGCCACCATGGGGAAGACAAAGACTGCCTCCAAGGGCTGAGCAAATACCAGATCTTAACACAAGCTGGGAGAGATTGTGGAAGTGCTGTACAATAAACTGCAGGCCAAGGTCTTCCAGGGCCCCTGTCCTGGGGAAGGGTGCCCAGTACCAGCAGTTCCAGGGGAAGATGTAAAAAAACCTCCCTTAGTCCTACTGCCAGGCACAGCTTCTCAGGCCCATGCACCATGCCCCTGACCACGCGCTGTGACCACAGATGTACACAGGCAGTACATGCCAGCAATCCTGCCTGGGCCTCTTTAAAACAAATAGTTCAGAACAGAGCGCTTGGGCAAATTGTTTATCATTTTCCTTCCACAATCACTTGCACTTGTCATCACTCAAGTCGGCCTGTCATCATAGAGCCCAGTCCTCTTACACCATCAAGCCCTTCAGCAAGCCTCTGCCCTTCTGCCGTCTTGATTAACTTACATAATTATGTCTCGTCTGCAGGTCTGCCATCTCATTACCAACATGCAAGGAACAAATCTGCTAGCCACTACCAGCCCTTGAATGGATAGATCCCTGGCAGATGCTTGTTAACCTCTGCCCTACTGAAAACTAACCGTTTGTACCCAAGTCCATCTTCAGAGCACCTTACCTTGCCCTGCAATTCTTTTTGAACTCACCTTGCTCTTAATCAAGATTTTGACTTCACCAGATTCTACAATGTAAAAGCTGTCTGCTTTATCACCCTGTGAGAACAAGAGGGGAAACAGCAAATTAGTCACCAGCCTATTACAAGAGGCAGAAATTATATTCAGCTTTTCACTCTAAACTGGGCTTTGATTTGAGTACGATCACAGGTAAAAATTTTTGCAATATGTAGCATAGAAGTTGGTCTAAAATGGGCTATAGCAGTATCTGAGGATAGAGGAACACTAATAATATCAGCCTGGCTTAAAGGAAGAAAGATTAAACTTGTGAAGTTTAGGAAGAACACCGCAAGGAAGTCGAACAGGAAGGTTTTTAGAAGTACCTCCAGACAGAGAGAAAGACAAGAATAAACAGAAGCTTTATAAGCACAAGAATGCAGGGCAGGTACAGGAAGGTTTCAGAAGAGCCAACATAAGAAGCAGCTAATTATCCTCAGCTTTCAGCAACAGCCTTGTGGAGGAAGCAGTCTAATTATCTATGCTGGCATATGGGAAGGCAAAGGGTAAATGAAAATAAAGCATCTGACAAAATTACGTGTCTGCCTGCAGAGCCCAAGAAAACAGCCATTAACTAGCAAAACTAGCACAGGCTCAGATCTCTGGAAACAACTTTCAACAAAACATCTGGAATCTGCAGAGGTTCCTGATGCCTGGAAAATACTACACGTGGTAGCCAAAGCCAACGGCAAGAATGAACCACCAGCAAATTAGCCTGATACATTCTGGACAAGACACAACAAGAGAATCCAAAATACAAACTACTGTTTGGTTTTTTTGTTTGTTTGTTTGGGGGGGAGGGGGAGGCAAGGTGCCTAAAAGCTGCAGATTTCTTAAAACTAAGCCATGCCAGCCAATCACATGGTGCCGTCAGCAATAAGACAACAGGGAGCAGGATTTTAATATTCAATACGAATGCATGGTTTAATGTAATGTGGAGTGCTTTATTAATATTATTAATGAGATGTAAATGCATTCAACTAGGGAAAGGAATAAAAGATTAGCTGGTGCCCAGATACCTGCACAGCAAACAGATGCAAGAAACATTATGGACTGGCCCCAGACAATCAGCTAAATGAACCTGCAGTGCAAGCAGAATGGGGGAAAACAGGTCTGGATATACATATGCACCTGATTAACTGATCCTCCCAGTACTCTGGGGGTCACCCTCAGGTTATGGAATGAACTACCCAAATCTCACCAAGGCATAAGCCCTTAATGAAGATTGTTTGTGCTTAGAAACTTGTGAGAGTTTAATCTCCTGATGATCTCCTGTGCTGTGCAAGGCTTTCCCAGCACATGCAGCTGTGTGTTGGTCTGAGCATGAAAACGGTAAATGGTTTGTTTCAGGGCAATGCGGAGGAGGAAGCAGAACAGAACCCAGATCTGCAAAGTGAGCAGCGGCAGGGGGAGTAGACAGGTCGTCAAAGAGGTGAAAGAAACAGGGTCTGGAAGAGACAGAGAGACCAGCTGGATAAGGAAAGTGGGAGTCAGTAAGGCAAGGAGAGGCTGGGATGAACAGACTAGGACTGGCAAGGTGAGGAGAAAGGAAGGGAGACAGGGAGATGGGGCTGGGCAAGGAGGGGGTCAGCTTTGAGAAACAAGCAGGAAAAAAAACTGTCCAGTAGAGCACAGCCCCGTCCAGGCAAGGAACAGTCCTCAGTCCCCAGTGTCTCCCCTTCCTCTGCTGTCAGCAACTAGCTATGACACACACTGGCAAAGCATCTCAGCCCACCCATGATGCCACTGCTGCTATCACTGTTTCTGCCAGATCTAGGGCCACTGGTCTGTGCAGTGGATCCAACAGCCCAGAAGCCGGTAAAGGCTCCCATGGTGTCTTTATGCCACATGACAGCACTCGTGTTTCCAGCCAGCCAGCCTTTTGAACAGTTATGTGCAACAGATGCATAAAATACCAAGGAGTTTGTGTAGCCAGGTATTCAAACACTGGGAAGCACCAGAATTCAGGCTGCACTGAGAACATAAGCACACCCCTCTCCACACACCCTGAGGCATTTGTAAGGATGTGATCACAGAGCACCTTTGCCAAAGGACCTTGGCACCATGCAGTGCACAGGCTGGACCTGTGGATGAGCCAGAAATATTTAGTGAGCAAAGTCTGGCTGGCAGGGCCATGTGCTGCAGAAGCTGGAAGCCACATGCTGAACAAGGGGCAGCAGGAAGAGGAAGTGTGGCTTCCTGGTGAAGGTAGGTGCTGCCCTGGGGAACTTTTCTCCGTCTCTGGACAGGCTTTAAGTGATACTAATTAGCAGAGACACCCATCACAGGTAGCTGACCTAATACAAGCTCTTTGTTTGCTGGCACACCTGGGGCCTGGATTAGAGAAGTGCTGTGCAGTGCACTGAAGCCAACAGGAGCTGTGCTCTGAACACTGTGTACTTTAAAAGTCAGGTCCTAGATGTCTCACTGGACAGCTGCAATTGCATGCTTGTGACCATGTTACTTAGCGTCCCCATTCCTCATCTGAAAATGGGGCTAATACACAGTCGTCTCACGAGTGTTGTGAAAATAAACCCATTCACATTAGCCAGGCACTAAGGCCCATAAAAATCCATAGGGAAATGAATCCTTCTGTCGTCTGAGAAGGGTCTGAACACCAGGTAGGAAATATGGAACAAGGAGAAAACAATATATTGAGCAGCAGCTCATTACGGGATCCGCAGCATCCTGCCCATGGGGGGGAAGGAGGCAGTGCTCCCTCCTCTGGAAAGAATGCGATGCCATTAATGACTGTCTCATATTGCAGGTGTACAAAGGGTTGAATTAAGGTTGTGTGCGCAACCATGTTTCTGACATGCTCATTTTAGAGTATCTGACTGTGCAACTGGAATAGCGCTCTTGTAACTGTTCTATACATGTGCATGGCATGTAGATGGGAAATACAGAAATTATGGAGAATCAGACAGAGGGTAACTAGCCAAGAAGCAGGGGAACAGGGAAGAGGGAGAAAAGGAGACACAACTACAACCTAAAAATACATTCCAGAGTGAAAGAAGGGAAGTGGGCTTAGGAAGATAGCACAGCAAGGAGCAACAGCCCAAGGCCAAGTGCGAAGCCTCTGCAACAGAGTCAAAAGATAGACCATGCCTAGACGTGATACCACTCCTCTGCCCTACCGGAGGCAGACGCCTCTCTGAGCAGCGTCCTGGGAAATCCCAAACCATTGACAGCAGGCTAGATAACCCAGGAGACCCAGCCTATAAACATCCCTGAGGAGACTAGTCAACCCGAATGTTCTCACATTTCATGATGGCTGGAATACCAGACCTGCCAGGAACGTTACCAGGCACTAAGCTGAATGCACTGTGGAGGTGTAGAAAATATCAATTCAGACCACAAATTCCACTGGCAACATTTAAAAGGATAAATCCGTGATTTGTTGAGATTTTTAAAAATAAGATGTATGACTGGACTGCTAACTCCTCATGTTCCCAGATGTGACACTCAGGTCTCTGTTTCTGACTTTAATTCCAAGATTAAATGTTGCTTGGTGGGGCGGGAGGTTCACACTCCAAATACCTGAGAAATGATGCGCTCTCCATCTTGATAAATCTTTTCCCCTATCACATCAGCTATCTTCATACGCTCTGAAACCTACAAGAGAAAAACATTAGACTCCATTCAGCCCGCAAGCACCCACTGCAGCACAGGTCCATTTAGATTCAGAAACCAGTCACTTCCCTACCAAACAAGCATTCACAGGCAAGTCTACAAGTTAACAGTGAAAAGGCTTGTGTTTGGGTAGTGACAAACAGGCACGCTACAACGGATGCTTTGCCATATGGTAGCACAGCTCTCAAGAACAGCATGCACAGGGAAGGACAGCTTCTGAGTTGTAGCCTAAACTTTTTATTGGATCCTTTTGATTTCCCCCCACAAGATGAAATCAGCAAGCTTCCGGTCCACTTACGACCAGAAAAAAAAAGTGAACAAAAATGTTGCAGAACTGCAGCAAAATAACGTAAATTGACCTGACCTCCTAATTCGATGTTAAACTAGCTTCTATTTCAAAAACTAGTCTAAACAAAAGCCAAAAACCAAACTGAAGCAAAAACAAAAAGAGAAACACCTTACAAGCACTGTATTATCATGCTGAAAAGAAATTTTAATAGACATGCTGGAACCAGTGCCAAGAACATAAATGGATGCTCACAGCCATCTCCCCCAAAAGACTTTACCTCCAGTGATTTAAGAAGGGGCACGGACTCAATGAATAATTCATATGTCTTCCTCTTCTTTGCATTGTTTTTCAATATAATCCTTCTAAATGTCACTCGATCCTGCAAGAGAGAGCAGAGTTAAATTTCCTCAGGCCAAAACAGCCGTTGTTTAAGAGATCTGCAAAGCCAGAAGGCTGCAAGTATTAGTCAGTGTGTTTGAAGGGTCTATTGTTAAAATAGGACCTCTATCAAATCATCACTGCCGACTGCTTCTACAAGTGCTGCAGTGTTGACTCGAAACAGTAAGGATGACAAAACCCCCAAGTGATCTTCCCCAGATAAGTTTTGGAAATCCCAGTTTTATTCTGTCTGGCGTTGGTTTTCAGTACATTTTCCATCTCAGCCTCCCACGCACCATGTAAAGGAGTCACGATCTCTTTTGTTTCCTCCATTAGGAACGGGGACTTGGAACCCTTAACATGACAGCTTCCTAACAGCTGCAAGCATGACTGTACTTGGCTTTTCACTTCCTGGGACCAAGAGCTTTGCAGGGTTCAGAAAGGGACCAAACATTTAGATGAGTAACACTAATACCCTGGTTTCACAGCAAATATTAAGAGTAAACAGTCTGGAAGATGTAAAGCCTGCCTCTTACTCTGGGGGCTTAAGGGAAAAACTTTCCTTAGGGACAGGCCACTCCATAGCTGCCAAGCGTCCATTTGTGTCATCTTCTTAAGAGTCTCTCTCCAGTAGGTCCCAGGCTCTGCTGGAGCAAGACAGTGGACCAGATGGGCCCCAGTCCCATTCACTACGGCTGTTCTACCCTCCTCCTCCTCCCGTCCAGCACGGCACAGCCACTAGGTGGCAGCACTTGACCAAACCAAAGCTTCCCAGGCACCAGAGCCGACACTCCCGTTTTATTACCTGCATTATCACAAGTATTGAAATGCTAAAAATTTCCTCTCAGCAACCTTAGGGAAGGGTTCTGTACTGCCACCTGCAATTGGGGTTCAATCGCTGGAGCCAGCTGTAAAGAGAGTATGTTTAGCCCAAGGACAGGGTGATTTGGGCACTTACCATCTATTCTGTGCCCCAGCAGGGAGCCATGGCCCTGGTTAGGATCAGCACTGGGTCCTATCAAGAGCAAGACTTGAAGGAGTTGCAATGGAAAAGGTACAAGTACTTGTAAGAACGCAGGGAACTGTGGGAAGGAGAAGTGTAGGAGACAGATCAAGGAAAGACGCGGGTTCACGTGCCCAAAAATAATTCAGATAAACAACTGCGGGCCTGTGGCCCATCTCTGTGACCAGGACCACCTGGCATTTCCTGGAAACATCACAGCTGAAATCTCTGTTGAAGAGGGATTTGACAGATACAAGGGGGGGGGGCTTTGGTTACATCCAAGCTGGGGAGAGGGGCAGAGTCCATGAGTAAGAGACTGCCTAGAGGAAAGTGAATAAATTAACAGCCGAGCTAGTACCAGAGGATCAGAGAAGGGGTGACAGGATACAAACATGGACAAAGACATGGGGCTCCAGCCTGCATTCAGTGTAGGATACAGGGGAAGACAGCGGCAGGACTGAAGAGAGAAGTCTCATGACTGAACCCCCCAGGAATGATCTCAGTGCAGCATTCTGCATGATTCCACTTGGATGGATGGTTTAGTCAGGGATGATCCTGCCCTGAGCAGGGGAACAGACAAGACAACTTTATCAGGTCCCTTCCAGCCCAACTTCTATGACCCGCAAAAAGTAAGGTGAGCCAGCAGAAGGGAGGATTTTCAGTAACAAGAAAGATGAAGAACTGGGTGACCATTTTAGTGCCGTCAGAAGCAGCAGCAAGATTTGGGCATTGTCTCAGAGATGGCAGTCAATGCTGAAGGATGGTGGTAAATCACAGAGAAAGGACTGGAGGAGGAAAATGAAGATGAGTTCAGTCTTGGTTGAAGGAGTGCAAGGGAAATAGGGGCCATCAATAAAGAAGGACAGACAAGAAACCCCTTGGATGAAAAGAGAAAAGGAAATAGGAAAGCAATAGCAAGTTGTACTGATTTTTCTCTGAAATAGCTGATTAGATCTTGTGTGGAGACATAGGGGAATCCTGTAAAGACATCTGAAGTTGGGACTGAGGGTATGAGAACCAGCAAGGGAAGAGCAGTACTGTTCAACCAGGCAGACAGCAGAAAAACCTGCAATGGAGGAAATGTGCTTGGGTCATGAAGCTCTCCTCAGAGGCTTTCCATAGCACAGAAGCAGAGAACATGGATATTCATAGATGCTAGGGTCGGAAGGGACCTCAATAGATCATCGAGTCCGACCC
>NW_017728917.1:15165174-15205533 GCF_001723895.1 Crocodylus porosus
TCCAAGTCGCTGATGAAGACATTAAAGAGTATCGGTCCAAGGACCGAGCCCTGCGGGACCCCACTGGGGAGCAAGTGCTCTTCACTACCATGCAAGAGATCCAGATCCCTTTACTGCACATGCTGCCAGCACAGGCAAGGTGCTCAAGAGGCTCACTTTGCAGGGACGTGGCCCAGTGAAGTAAGAAGCCAAGAAAGAGCAGGCAAAGACCCAGTGGGAAGGTAGCCATAGCTGTGGCCAGGCAAGCCCATGTTCACTACCAGGGTCCAGCAACGTTTCATTCACTGCACCTGAGCTAAGTGAGGAAGTTTAACCCCCAAAAGGCAGAAAACAAAACAATTCCTTTGATCAGAAAGGAAGGTAACCCAAAGAGTCATGGCATTCCCATCGCATGACTGAGCTCTACCTGCAGGCGGTTTCCTTTGTATTATTCCTCTGTGAAGGAAATGAATGAGAGTCTAACGCTGCTCCCAGGGTAATGACCAGAATCTGCCCTTTTCTTTATGAGCTGTAAGCAGAGGGAAGTCCACCCTCTCTCCTCAGGCACAGAGATCGCACAAACAGGCTGCGCATGGCAGCGTCCCAGTCGTAAAATCAAGGTCATAGTGCAAGCACTTTTTAGCGATAACTGCTGCGGGACCAAGCATACAGTGTGTGTATGGTACTACAGACTCCACAGCCCCTGTGGGCAGTTTATTATGTGAACAACAGCAAGTGAGTAACAAAGCATCAGGAAGGGGAACTTCCCCCAAGTACGAGAGGGGAGAGGGCTAATAAAGAAACTCAGAGCAGCAACAATGTCAACAAGCCTGGAAAACAGGAACATCTAAACAGCTGTGCTCACCTGGGGAGCTCTTCCAAAATAACATGGAGAGGAGACCAGAAATATCTGAGAAGTATATTTATCCCTGGAAGCTGGTATCTCCCCTGACAGCCTCTTGGAGGGGCAAGAGTTTTATTCAGCAAGGCCACTCAGACAGCATAAAACATACGCCTAAGTTACCCACACCCTACCCCACTGCAGGATGAAAGAGCTGGTCAAACACCAAAAGCTTTAGACTTCAATATCTGCAAAGTAATAAAACACATTGCACTCATACACCTGGAAAGAGTTTATCGACAAATAGTTTTAGGGAAGTGGTAAAACGCATTTGCACACTGGAGCTCTTCTGCCAGCAGGTAGAGATAACAAACCATGATAAAAGCTGTTAGCACAAGGATATACGCTAGGAAAAGTACCTGCTGGTGCACATTCAACACTGCAGAGAGCAAGTTCCCATACTTACCAGCCCCCAAAGAGATCCTTCGGTTGTGGCAACGATGGTAGCAGCTCTAGGAGTGTTGTACATCAAGGCCAATTCCCCAAAACTGCCGTGATTATCATACCGGCCAACACAGCGACTCTGGTTATCTCTTGTTACAAAAATATCATACAATCCCCTGGAAAGACAGAAGACATCCTCCATTAGGCCAACTGAGAGTGCTACTAGTAAAATCATTTTCATATACGCTTGGCTCTAAGAAGTGAATGTTTTTGCAATAAAAACAAACCTGGTGGCTTTCCTCTCTCACCGGTGCTCAAAAAGCCAAGCTTGGCTGAGTTCTGCCATTAGCTGACTGCAAGTCACATTTTTGTGTGAGATGCCTTAAAGCTCTTCTCCATTTTAATTCCTGGAGGCCTCCCCTTGCCAGTTAGGATCCTTTGCTTTCCTCTGCCTTCGTTGCAATTCAGCAGACATCAGGTGCACAGGAGAGACTAGTTGCAGCTAGTTCTGAAGTCTGACGTGCCTGGCTCTTCACACAGTATTTTATCAATCTGCATTTAGGAGTGGGGCAGGCCATGGGGTGTGTACCTAGCTACCATGTGCCAACTAGATGATGGGACGATATCTCAGTTTTGTTGTGCGGGGCTGATGGGTGGACACAAGTTTTCTCCAAAACTCCTCCACTGTCTGATGGCAGGATTCTGTTCCTCTCCAAAAAGCCATCTTACCTGTTTTACTCATGGGCCAGTGACAGTGGATGGCTGTAACAATCCTACTGCCAACATACCTCCATTTATCGTACGTCCTTAGACTTGTTCAGGGCAGACCATCTACTGCTTTGCATTTTCAGTGGGATAGCAAATAACTTGTTCAAGGGGATAATCACTTTCCCATCTGATTTCTGGATGAAGCCTTCCAACAAGTATTTTCTAACCCACTCCTTCCCTCCAAATGCATGCTGTTTTAAAGACATAATGCTGCTGCATTAGGGCTCTGATCACACTTAAGCAGGCAGGAACTGGCTCGGTGATAGACCCTCCTGGTCCAGTCCCTCCCATGCTCCTTATGGAAAAAGGCACACGGGACAGCTCCGCCTGTACGCCTGTTTCCATGAGGAGCAGCAGGTATGGGGCAGTTTTATCTGGAGGCAGCAGAACTCAGCTTTGAAGCACTGAGGTCAACTGAGGCAGCACCAACAGTGCTCCTCGGCCAGAGGTACCACCACATTGGAGTGGTGCCCTGACTCTGACACAGCTGAGAGCCACTGCTCTACAGACAGACAGAGGAACACTTAACCAACCATGACTGACTCCCATTATAAAAAAAAAAAAAAAGAAAGATAGAAGCCCTACAGTGACAGGGAACCACCTGCCCAGGAGCCTCACTCCTCTTAATAATGACTGGTGCAGCAGTGCATAAGTGCCAAAAAGAAGGGGCTTCACTACACAAGAGAGACCCAGTGTCACAGATCTTGCAAATCTAATTAGACAGAACAGACAGGACAAGGAAACAGAAAGAAAGAATGTGATGGCTGCAAACAAGCTACCTTCAAGATTTGGGGAAGCAGGGATCTGCTAACAGAGCTCAGGCAGGGAGAAGAGGCTGCAAGGTACAGAGTGAAGCTGATGAATAACTGCTCACAGGGCAGTCTGGCCCAGGCCGTCAGAAGTTCAGGGAAGGACTAGAGGTCACCAGCTTTGGCTCCAACCAGCTGGAGTCTCTAACCAGCATAAATGACAATCCGAAAGAAATGTAAAATCTTAAGGAACTGCTATGAAATTGTTTAAAATCTATAGGATGATGCTATTACCTGAGGACATCCCATAATTACAGGATGAGTCAGCATTTGTAGCTGAAATAAGGTCTTGTTTCCAGCCACTTTTTTATTGCTTTCCCCAAATGATTCATGTTAACAATGTTCCTTCTCAGGGTTAGCGATCCGCGGACGATCCTGGCTGGGAGTGCGCGGGTATCAGTGTGCCCACCCCGCCCCACACCTGCAGCAGCCTGTGGCTGGGCTGAGGCAGGTGGCAAGCAGCCAGATGCAGGGCAGCGTTGGCAACCCCTTCCTATGGCACTGGCCATCCCCCCCATCCGGTGCCCGGGGGCCATGGCCCCCTACTGCTCCCCCTCCTGGTCAGTATGCTACTGTGTTCATGGCATTAAAAAGTTATTGCGCAGCATGATTTTTTATTGTGCGTGGCTGTGCACGCACACAGCTTAGAGGGAACGCTGCTTATTAACTTCACAATTCTCCAGGGGAGTAAATTTGCATTCGTCACCACTTTGTAGAAGTCAATGGGTGTTCACTGGAACTGTCATTCAAAGGGGCATCTAAGAGGAGATACCAACATACCAGAGCTGCCTATTAACCTTCGTAATTAAAAGTATAAAAGGCTGGGCAATACACATAAATGACAGAAAACAAACCTTCATAGCAAAACCTACTAATTTGCAAGAGAATCTGTAAAAGGATTTGCTTGGTGGTAATGAAAAGGCACAACAGCACTTAAAATAGCTACAAGTATAAACCTGTATCTTTATCTAAACAAGTATAAAGATAATGCAGGCAAGACGCTTTGGAGACTTTAATAAACCAATGAATCAAAACTAAACAAGGAAAATGGAGCCATGTGAGTGAGTCATTAAACATTTCCTGTTATTTTCAGGGTAACTGAAATGTAACAAAGTAGTACATGTTGTAGATGTTCCTCCCCAGGGAATTCCTACAAGCCTATGGCCAGGCCTCCTACCGTTCAATGACATAGAAGTTGTCTCCATCATCCCCTTGGTCAATCACGTGTTCCTGAGGTTTCACCTTTCTCTCAAACATGGCATCGAGAACCTGAGACAGCTGCTCCTGCAAAGGGAACCAAAACACCTCCTCTTGTAGCATGACACACTCGGAAAATTCTGGTGGGTTTGATTTGTTCTGGTTGGTGAATATGAATATTTAAGTTATTCATAATACTCTGGCACTACATAGCTCCCCATTTTATGTTACTGAGATTCTCACTAAGTGAATACTGATATCAGACTGAAGCCAAGTGTATGTTAAATTCTGCAAACACAAGTGATTGCATTTCTTAAAAATCTTATTCAATTCAAAACCTAACTGGGCTTAATCTACAGCTCAAGTTTCAATGCATAAGCACGACTACGTGGATTAACTTTAGTCCACTAACAAATGACTTTCCCTAATTTCAACCCACGCTTAGGAACCCCAAGTTTGACATTTAAACCACAAGTTTCCAAAATGCATTTTAGAAGTATGTGTGTGCACACGCATGTGGATGTATACACACACACACACACACACACACACACACACACACTCTCTGCAGTGTCTCTGGTGCTTGACACAGTGTAAGTATTTTTACTGCCCACTTTTATAATGTGACTAATTACAGCAGCATCTGCAGGCGCCACTATGTAAGGAGTATTGTCTGCCTTTTCAGTAGAAATCTCTTCTTTTTTCATCCTTAAAAACTCTTCTGGTATTTAAACATAGCAGTTGGCCTCCTGGAAGCTGTTTATTTTAACCACATACTTAAAGGATGTGTTACATTACAGAAGCCAGGAGATGTGAACAGTGCAGCTATAAATTAAAAGACAGAGTAGGGTTTTGGGGGGAGGGGGTATTAATGGGGGTCAGTGAAAAGGTGGAGATTTATTTAAATAAACAAAATGCTGAAGTTTGACTGTCAACAAAATGACTCATAGATTCATAGATGCTTTGGAGGACCTCAATGGATCACTGAGTCTGACCCCCTGCCCGTGGCAGGAAAAAGTGCTGGGGTCATCTGACCCCAGCCAGGTGCTTGTCCAGTCTCCTTGAATACCCCCAGGGTAGGGGAAAGCACCACCTCCCTTGGGAGCCCATTCCAGATTCTGGAGGCCCTAACCGTGAAGAAGTTCTTTCTGATGTCCAACCTAAATCTACTCTCTATCAGCTTGTGGCTGCTGTTCCTGGTTATACAAAGGGGTGCCCTGGTAAACAGAGCATCTCCTATTCCCTCCAGCCCCCTGGCAATTTTGTATACTGCCACAAGACGACATAGCACTGCTGTATATTACAGTGTACACTATAAACCGCTACCAGAGTTGAACACCGAGTATTGTGCATGCTCAGCAGCTCCATTTAAACTGAATTAGCACCACAGCAGATGCAATTCTCAACACAACTGTGAGGTTCTACAAATTCCCAGCACAGCACCTTTTTGCAAGACCCTTCCCAGAAGAAGCTTTTCTATTTACTTCTCCTATATCACAGGACACAGTGCTATAAAGTCTTCAGCTGGTGAAGGCACTCAGATCTGCAGCATCAAGTTCAGCAAGGAGTCTAGGCTGGTTTTCCTCCAAACTCCTGTGACACTCGCAAGTGATCCAAAGGACACTGACTGCTTCATCCTCAGTTACAAGTGCTCTGACAGCTAATTCACACCTGTCAGAAAAACTGGCACACCAGGGATACATTCATTGAGCCCAGTCACTGAACAGCGGTTAAACAAGGGATGAATCTGACCACCAGGTCTGTTCCAGTCGCGCACACACATTTACTCAAAGGCTGTAGTTTGTGTATTTACACAAGTCAGTAAAACACTTATACGTCTCACAGCCATCCTGGCAAAGGGCAGGAGGGAGCCTGAGTGCAGAACTACTCTTGACAGCTTCGCCAGGCTGCTTACCCACCTCAGCCGTTCCTACTGAGGAGACTGCCTCCGATGCTGCACACAAGTGGTAGCCGTGCATGGTGTTATCACTCTCCTCAGACCTTTTCAGTTAAGCAGCAGGAACCATACTCCATTGAGATAGCTCCTGCCCAGAGGCGCACCCGTGCTGCCACAATCCCCTCAGTCTCCACACTGCACTGTGCTAGAGCTGGAGCCCTAGTAACAACCATACTTCAACTGGCCCACAGTTTTCCATTATAGGCCTCTCTCCAGATCCTTAAAAACCTTTTTACTTAAGAGATAAATGTTCGTCAAGTCTTCTGTTCTTTTAATAATAAAAAAAAAATAATAATCAAGCTCAATCTGGTAAGAGATCTTTCTACTGTCCAGTGACTTGCCTAACAGTTATCAAATTTCTCCCATGTAAGATATTTTGCACTGACTGTGTACTGTAATTGGCTTCGGTGTCTTAGAATTTTTTAAAGGTATATTTGGTTTTCATAGTATAGTGCAAGAGGTTAACAAAGCCAAGAACCCCAGCACGCTCAAAAGAACCTTGTCTGGAAGGATTCCAGCAGGGAAGAGCCTTTTGACGGACTCCTCAGAAGTACTGGACTTAAAGCTTTCCAACCCCCTTGAGAAGGAAGTCCACTCTCTGCTCAGGTTGATTTTCCAGTTCCTACTGAGTGGTGATTATTTTCTTTCTATAAAACTGGGCTTTAAGTTTGGGCCTTCAAGTGCTTGGAGATAAGAGAGGTTCTTCCCAGCCATCCTTTATAAAAACACCTCTTTCCGCTCTGCAGTTTCTTCTTGGCTATTTCCACACGATAAACCACAGTAAACAGAATTCTGAAGCAACTGCCTGGATCTATTATTATTTTAGTCTTGTCGAAGGTTAAACCCTCTTTATTTAGGAAGCTACAGGAAGAGATTCAGAGTGGCTTGCCTTCTTACCACGCAACTCCAGTTCCTGCAATATTCCTCTTCTGAGAGTAATTTAGATGGCCGATAACTACACAAAGCAAACTACTACTGTAGCCAGTTAGCATTTATAGTGATTTTACCTGATCTAGGTTTTTGAAGAGAAGGATATCTTTACATGCTTCCTGAAGTCTGCATCTCTGCTCATCAGTTTTTGGATGAACTACCTGCAAAACAAAATTGTCACAACATTAAAATCTGGTATTTTCTGAAGGACAGAGCCAGTTACTTGAGAGAATTTATAACTTCTTTAAACTCTGGAGTTCTCCATTCTTCCCCACTTCTGAGTAGTTTAGTCCCCTTCTGGCAGCTGTAGCACAAAGCTTGCCCAGCACACTAAGGCAGAGAAACAGTGGCAGCAAAGGGACAAAACCCCAGCCAGAATCTGTGAGAGGGACCATGCGCTCTCAGGTGAGAATATGTTCAAGGGGGAGGAGGAGGAGTCAGGGCAATCCCCATCTTTGGGGAGTGGACTGCATAACCACTAACAACAAAACACTGTAATGCTTTCTTAACTTAAAAAGAAACCTTATACACAAGTAGGTTTTAAATACATTGTAGAGAACAGCAGCCAAGACAGTAACAAATGCAAGGAACAAAAAAAGAAGGTATCTGGGCAGAAACAACTTAAACTTGCAGGCGCTTGTTATACAAAGGCACATATTTGCTACACCAAAGGTCACTTGGACAGATTTGGACATTAAGCAGCATGGAAAAGGATGTTAACCAAGTGGAAGAAGGCTGGAATAGGCCATCAGTTAAAAATCTATAAAGACTAGAATGAGCAAACCTGGAAAGCTTGATTTAAAAGTAAATGCAGTTCTTAAGTTGTAGAAGTAGTCTAGAGAATCAATTAACGCACTCTTGAAAAACACCTTTAATTTTCCTCTGTGTAGACTAGGAAACAGACATTTTCCTCTCTATTTTTCAATGTTTTATAAAACATATACAAATAATCTTTTCACTTAGAAACTGAACTGGTTTCAGGTTTTTACTACAGGAAACTTATGAAAGTCTGAGGCCAATATGGCAACTAAGCTTTATACCAGAGATCCATAAAGAAAACACTGATCCTGTGAATCAGGCCACAGAATTTCCTCTTATGAAATTGGCTTCTAAGAAATGCAGCTACACTCTCTGGACCGACTCCTACAAACTGCCTGCGTCTAAAAACCATGGTGGTGGTTACAAGCTCAAGAACAGTTCAACAAACATTTTTCCTACAAGTGGCAGGTACCATCTTCCCAGGCCAAACTATTTTGACAAGACAGGCAGTGGAAAAACTTGTGAGGAATTTTAGGCATCTATGAAAGAACAGCTGAACTAAAGCCTACCTAGGTTCACACTAGCACCAACACTGCAGAAATTGTCCAAACAAGGGCTATTTGAGCAGATAATTAAGAAAGACAAATATCCAAGTTCACTGAGACGCGAGGTCTTGTTACAACTTTCATGTAGACATTGGGACAACAAAGGATTTTTGAAGTTATAATGCCCACGTGACTGGAGACCTAATACTTCAGAATCGCACTGCTTCACCAGTAATCACTTCACTCTGCAAGTTCACAGAGCTAAATGAAAACGAGAGGACAGATGATGCTGTGCCTATCAACGTGCGGACCAACATGATCTTCTCGCTCTTACCCGTGGTTCTGTATCTTCCTCTTCTTCATCTGGATTGAAAGCTTCAGCACAAACTTAACAGGAAGGAGAAAAAGAGAAATTGTTACCCAAATGCTATTTCACAAGAGTGCAAGACAAACTGTATCACAATTACTTCCGTCTGTTAGCAGCCCCATAGTACACTTTTGCTCGTTCAGTGATTGTATTTCCTGGAGAGCGATGCCAAGGACTGGAACTGGGTTTATTCTCCTAATAAGTGCAACATGGACACAGTCCAAAAACCAAGGTGAGGAGCACGTCAGAGCAAGAGTGCCTAAAAGATACCACTTTAAAAACTTCACATCCCCTCCAGCCACCTCCCCTGGTCCCCTATCCTTATAATGTCCCAGAGCGCGCACACACATTGCGATTCTATTTCTTGCAACTAGATTTTTAGTGATGCTTTGGAACGACCTAACCACAAGCCTTTCCTTCCCCTAGATATTAAAGGAAACCTTCTTACATCCCCAAGGCCTCATTCATCCACAATACGAGAGAAACAGAACTGCGCGCAAGGTCATTCACGAGCCTCACGCAAACAGAAACATAACCAATAATGAATGGCCTCAGTTCTGGGCTGACTGATGTTGATTGCTTGGAATGACGATGGAGATGTGGCTCACGGGTGACAGAAAAATAAGCAGATGAAGCTGAAAAGGGGAACTGATTTGCAGAAGAGATCTAGTACTCAGTGACCTAATTCCTTGCCTTTCTGGTCTACACTGGGGGGACATGGAATTCATCTGCCTTACATCAGGTATTTTGGTGCAGAAAGTTCCCAGTTTCTCAATACTTATCACTGCAGACTATTCTGATGGATAAGCATTAATCCCTGCACAGCCTCTTGCGTCACATGTCCCCTTGCCTTCTGGTCCTAGAGAGGGCTGCATTCCCTCCCTGTCCCCTGTACAGCCCCGTTTTCCCTGGGGCAAAGCCATCTCTCCTGGACTCACCAGCACAGAATCTGGCATTGCCCATGAAGGATCCAAAAAGAAACGTGGCTCGTTTGACACCGTGTCACCTTTTGGAAATGCACATTGTTCATTTTATGCATGAGCACAGACTGCCTAGTAGAGAGAAATTTTAAAGTTTTAAAAGCCAGCAATCAGCTTAATTTTATTCCATTATATGGCTAAAAGCATAGAAATCGACTGATGCTTATAAACACTCAGTAAATACTTATACCGCACACTAGATGCCAATCATTAAAGTCCAAGCCCAAGAGTAAAATGAGATTGAAATAGTGCAACTGAAAAGGACATTGTAAGCAATGAGCACTTATGGCATGTATAACACGCCACTACGGCTCCCAGCCAAATACTTTTAACTAAGCGGGTTAGTACTGAGATAGGCATGACCTAAGAGGCAAAGGGACTGGTTGGTGTCCAGAACGTCAAAACCATTTAAATTCATTTCAAGTGCTTCAGTGTAAACTCTTCCTATATCAAAGACCCATAACTAAGATAATCTAGTGCACTAGGACCATATTTGGAAGAGTAAAATCAACTATCTTCCCATTCCTATAACAAAAAACAAGAGACTTTAAGATGTCTTTCATTAGCCTAAGGACATTGACAATCCTTACATTTCTGGGTGGATTCTGGTTCCTCTCGCACCAACTAGATGCAGATATTCAGAGGCAAGGCAAGAAGCCAACTTTGTTCTCACCAAGCCTTGCTTTTGCTTTAATAAAGATGATTTGGCATCTGAACCTGTACGCCACTTAAATCACACAAGGAAACAAACAGGCACTTTCACTTGTACTTTTTGCTCTATCCTGCCAAAGCCAAAGGTTTGGCAGAATGCCTAGCTCCCTTCAATGACATCTGACAAGTGAATGAATTTGGGAAGGTATTTCAAAAACAAAACAAAAACAGATTTAAAAACCCTGCAAAAACCCCAAAACCTAGCATTCAGCAACCTGGGAACAGAGAGAAGCACAGAGTACTGACCACTGATCTAGTTATTACCCTTTTGTAAGGGTTATAACAATCCACCCTCGCTCATGCAAGATGCCCGTGTGTGTGTTCCATAAGCGTAGGCATCAAGTCACTCTGCTAGGAAATGAAGTTTGAATTCCTCGTCTCTGGGAATGAACACTGGAATATAATTCAAACCAGTAATTTATCACGTTGCATCAAAAAGCCCAATAATAAGTCATTAACTAATCAAATAATATCAACTGCTCATCAACTAATACATCAGTTTATTTTCCCTCTTCTATCTGATCTAACGCACCTTGTTTTACAAAATGTCACCACTTCCTTCACAAATTATTTTGGGTAGACATCAGATCTTCAGTTCTGATAAAAGGAGCTCGGATGCACATTCCACTACCTGCACTTCATCATCTTCTGCCTCTGACTTTAACCTCTGACCTGCGTATTTCAGTACACTTATATTGGCAAGTAATGGAACTGTCCCATTATCCTGCCCCTCAGTCGCACTCTGCCCACACGTCCCTGCTTGGCACTCGTATAGGGTCACACCTTACAATTCTGCAGCCTGCCATGTCCGCTAGGGACTCAGCAAGCCAGGAGCATTGAAGCCCTGCCTTAGGATAGGGACAGCAGCACCAGCAGCAGACAAAGCCAGAGACAATCTTCTGGCTCCAGCAGTTTGCTGGGGGTGGGAATGTATGTGGAGAAGAGGGAAATGGAGAATGTCAGCCAGGGATCTGTCAAGTCCTCTCGAAACTTCCTTGATGAGCTTTTGCAAGTGTAATTGCTCCCTGCATAATCCTTTGTTCTGTGAAGTGTGCGCTGTGCAATGAGCAAAGTCCTTGTGCTCTGCAAGTTCAAAATGCAAATGTAAACTCAGTCTTCCTGCAATTCCCCAGGATCCACCTGGGAAGCTGGGGCTTCAGCGTTCCTCTTCAAAACCACTGGACGCAAGGCTGAGGTTGTGGCAGAATTTCTGGGCTTCCACAAAGTGCTTGGTTCTGTGTTTAAGTGTGACGCTTTGAGGTGCAAAACTTCCTACAGCAGCAATGGCTATAACAGCAGAGAAGCTTTTGTCTTTTCCCTGGCTGTGTTGTGATCTGGCCAGGTAGCAAGGACTGACTTTATCATATTTTTTTCCCCGCACACTGGGTGAAATCTTCAGTAACCTGAACAGAGACACAGACTCAACCAGAAGAACTGCACCTGCAGGGATCCTCTGTCTTCTTGTGTGGCTTTTGTTTCCAGAGGGGAAAATCCACCCGGTGAGACTGCATCTAAGAAAAGGGATTCCCCCAGTCTTTGGTTAACTGCCTCACCTGGGGCTCCGTTCAAGGCAGTGCTCTTTTCTATATGAAAAGCTTGCAGCTTTGTTAACGTAGGCCTTGCTTCTGGATCACTTGCTGACTTTTGCAATCCCTATCAAAGAAAAGCAGGTTTGTGCCCCCAAAAAAGGGGACCACTGAAATGCCTCTGTAAGGCCAGGAACAGATTTTTCAATAATTGTGGGCAAGTTTTAGTAACAAATGAGGCCATTAAAGAAGTCTTACTTGCAATATCAAGCTTACTATTCTGCTGTTCCACTTTCATGGCAAAAATTTTGTTCAAATGGACAAGAACAAAAGAACCTGAGCACGTGACTGTTCTGCACCTGTGAGATGACACTGAAGGCTGCAAAAACAATGAGCTAGCCATTGTTCAAATAAAATGGCTCACGAGACAGACTGTCTGCTAAGCTTTCAGACTCTGGACGCTGCATCTTGGGAAGTGCACCCTGAGGTACAAGGCCACCTGTGGTCCCCCGGGAAACAGTCCCGGGCAACAGAGCTGCAGGAACCCGTGCTTCACGCTCACCAGGACGACCTGATCACAACATGCCGCTGCCAGCTCTCGCTTACCCCATGGCTGTCACAGGCCTGGGCCCCAAGATGATCCCCTTCCCGTGGCTTCAGGCATCACTGTCTAGGCATCCCACTCAAGTCCAGAACGATGTGCAACAGATCCAGACTGCAGATAAAGTGGGTGCCAGCAAAGCTACCTGTCAAATGTTAACTGAGCTATCTACAGCACACGTGCACATGTATGTGTGCACATGTAGACAAATATAGACATGTACACATGCCCACACACTCTAAAATGAACTTTTTAACAATAACAATGTACTGGTGCACATCCATCTTCATTACACAAATTCAGAATACACTGCTCAAATATTCCAACTATTTACACTAAGGGTTGCTCTAAAATTCTTTTAACTTCCAGTATGCAGTATAGTCTCTATAGTACCTTACCGCAGTCTCCCAGTGTCTTTTAGTATGTCAAGATGTTATAATAAAACAAAAAAAGATTAACTACAGATTCAATTCAAAAGAAGGGTTAAGTTTACTAGAGTCTTTAAATACACTGTTTTCCTTAGGACAGGGGCGGGCAATTATTTTGGGCAGAGGGGCACTTACTGAGTTTCAGCAAGCCATGGAGGGCCGCATGACAGGCAGCCCAGGGCAGATGCATATTAATTTTTTTAATTTTTTAGGGGCCCCGCAGGCTGGATAGAATGGCCTGGCGGGCCGCATCTGGCGCCCAGGCCGTATTTTGCCCACCCCTATCTTAGGGTCAAATGAAGAATGAGGGAAGTACAAGGAATGAAACAAATTAATGAACAGAGCATTTTCACCAGAATTTGATGTATATACAAAGAAAAATCATTACTTAAAATCATTTTTGATAGAGCTACGCTAATAACCAAAAAGCAGCTACCTGAAACTAGTACGATTCCCACCTTGATATTTCAGCCATCCTCAGTATTAAAGATTTATATAAATCTATTATACACTGATAGTTATGATCCAGCTGACAAGCAGCTTGCCTGAATTCATCAAGAGGCCTCACTGTGGATTGTGCCTGTCTCAGTTCAAAACGTATTTAAAATTACTCTTCTATTCAAAAGTTCATTGCTTTAAAAACAAAAATCAAAAATCTATTAAACATTTGCACAGGCTCAGACCCAGAATTTTCCTTTATCCTGTGCAGGATACCTGCTCTTCTGTAGTTCCCTTTGGGATAATGGGCCAAGGAGATGACACCCAAAGATCAAACAAGCAGTTGCTCTCTGCAAATATCTGCAAACTTAACAAAACTTTCCCTGCGGAGTTTACGTTTCTCTAGCAGAATGCAGATTTACAGGCACAACTACAAATCAATACCTTTGTGTATCTAATTTAGCCTGCATCTAATGTGATTATTAAGCAACTTGATTTTCCCTGCAAGAGAACCCATGTGCCAGAGAATGAACAATCCACGTGGCACTCACTATCCTTTCCCAGTTCACAATACTGGAAAGAAACACCGATTCGGTGTGGAGGCCTGAGGTCTACATGATGCTAAACACGTACATGCACAGGAAAATTTTGCTTTTGGCCAAACTATTATTTTGACTCTGGAATACCGCAGCCAAGTACACGGCCTCAGGACAAGAAGGCTACACGCTTCCCTGGAGCATGCACTTACGCTGAATGCAAGCCATGCTTGTGTAGTACACCAGGCACTACCAGCCCTAAAATAACCGGCTCCTGCCATTTTGAAGGCTTCTTACAGTAAGTGCCAGGGCCTCTATCAAAAGCCCTGAACACAAGGGGAGACAACAGGGATCCCAACCATTTCCCAGACTTCTAAATAGCAGTCCTCTGACAGCTGCTTTCCTTCACAGTTTCTAGTGCTCTTATGACATAGCTCACCATACACAAACACATTATAGAGCGAACACGGGACCAAAGCTACTATCATGCAAGAGGCACACAGATAGCTGCACTTTGTTATAATGTAAGCAACAGACCAAAAACTGGGACCCATGTTACGCTACACAGCTAAGAGCATAATTTATATGATTAACATTTAAGTGCAGTGCACAGTAATTGGAAAGCAGCTGCTCCCAAATTATGTGGTATTTTTCATCTTCAAAGCTACTTGCAGCACCGTCAGTAAGCCCTAAAGCCCTGTGAGAGGTTTCCCCATGTGACAGACAAGGAGACCAAGACAAAAAAAGACCAAGCGATTTCCCCAAGGTCACCTAGAGACTAAAGCAGGATTAAAATGATGCTTCCGATTCTGTTCAGTCCTGAGTAGCTACCTCTGAATATCCACTTAAGACACTAATTGATGTGGATGTCACAGTAGCAGAGAACTTGGCACAGAGAAATTACTCAGGACTGATTGAAAAGAATGCAACTTTGTAGAAAAAAAAAAATCAGATACTTCTGATATGGTCAAAACCAAGATGTTTCCTATTACAATCAATATATTTTAACAGTAGCTCAGGGTTGCTACTGCCTTTTTAAAGTGATGTTTAAACAACAAGAGAAGAACGCTCAAAATTGTGCCAGCGTAACCTACAGCTACTCGCTGGGTGCAAGCTTGTTGTGTACTCAGATACATGCATGACTTGCTGCAAGCTTCCCTTCTCCCAGACCCAGGAAGCAGAAAAGTGGAAGGTAAACACGCTGCTGATCCTGATCCAAGCACTCCAGCGTGGGGTAGCTTCCGAAGAGAGCCTTACTGATGAGATAGTCATCCATAAAAAAGGTCTGCTGGAACATATGACGCTGCTGCCATTTCAGAGCACCCAGCTCTACAGCGTAAAGCAAAAAACTCACTTTTTATAATCTGCACTGTTTTATCCTGCTTCATAACAATTCAGACATACCAGAAGATTTGAGTGATGCAAATTAGACTAGCACCTGGGCACCAAAAATGTCAATGTCCCTGATAAAAATAAGTGATATTTTACCCTGGCTACAAATAGCAGTGGAAAATGTTTCATTTTACATTTAGCCTTTTTGGTTCAGTGCCTCAAGACATGAGGTTCCCAGAAATGACTCAAAGCTGAGCTTCCAATGTCAGCATGCTTTTACACACAGATTTTAACTGCAAGGAGTTGAGAGCAAAAATAATCTAGCATCAGCAACCAGAGTACTTTCCAATATCTATTAAACAGGAACTTCTCTTTCAGTTCCCAACCTGAGTATTCCCTGTGCCTTGCTACCAGCACTGCTGTATAGGAATCACAAACTGATCCAAAAAAGGTATGTATTACTTGGAAGGAGACCCTGGACCTTAGGAAAAATCCAAACAAGGCTTTCACAGTAAGGAAGATGTCAAAGAAAACACAGCAGACATTCAGTTTGAAAATTACCTGCATCTTTCTGTCATCTATCATGACAGCAGCTTGAAGGATGTCCTCATAAACTAAATGAAGCACTGCTTTGGAAATATCAGGTACGGGAGCTTTAAGAAATGTCCTCCTAAGTAGATCTGGCTTCATATCTCTTTAAATACATCTAAAACTGGATTTTCCCTAATCAGATAACTTTTGTCTCCATCCGTGATGAGCCATGAGCACCACAAAACCAGCAGAACTGACACATAAAGGAGGTGACAAGCACACAAAGCTGTCGACACCGCATCCCACCTGCAAAACGGAGCAGCTGCTATGGAGGCTGCTCCATCACTGACACTGCAGGAGCAGTGACAGAGTAACACTGATGCTGCTCCCTAGTAGCAGAGACTGCTGCAAAATCCAATCACTGCAAATCCCTCTACTTTATTAATGAGTCTAACTTCTCAAATACATGAACTTCTTTTCTTCCTTTCAGTCTCAGGCAATTTCTTTGTATTTCCATAGACAACTGACTTTTGAATGTGAAGCTCAGGAAGGCAATTTCATTTCCTAAGGGATGTGTGGCTGGACTAGTATGAGTTAAACAGAGAAAGGGTTGAGACATTATGCATTTTATTTACAACTTACTCTGTACTTAGCTGATTTAAAACACCTGACCTTTCAAAAGCAATGACTGCTCATTGTTCTCCCATCCCAGAATATCAGCATTGGGCAGATCTGCATTCAGGCTGAATCCAGTAAAATCTTCCACCAACCACATATCAATTTGCCTTAAGAAGGGCAAGGCTTGCTCAACCATATCATTAAAAAGCGCTTCCAGTGGTGCACATCCTGCCTGCCACCCTGGCCCCACTTCTCCAATGGGGGGTCCTACGAGAACATGCCCACACACCTGGATTGCTTGCACTCTGCTGTACAGGAGACAGAGATGAGCTTGAGAGCTGAACTCAGACTTAGACGTTAACTTTTAAAAATGTAACATAAATCCACAGATACTCTAGCAAGCAAAGCAACAAGCTGAGGACCTGCTGGTGCAGAGGAAAGTGAAGTAGCATTTGACTTCCCATAGGACAAGGCATGGGGGGGTGTGCTGTTATTACCCACAGTAAAACTGAAGAAGAGTGCAGGCTGGTGCAGAGGGAAGGGTGCAGAAGTCCCAAAGCTGCCATCGAGAACGACTATTTCAAAGGACTCCACTTTGTAGAGGAAGAGGGAGGCTGACCACTGAAGGGTCAGTCAGCAAACACCCAGAGAGCTTACCGCTCTGCTGCTCAGAAAGGTGCATTTAGGTTTCTGAAGGGACACCTGGTATTATTGTTCAGATTTTTTTAGATTTTATTTTTAATTTTTAAAAATGTTTGAAAAGTTAACCTGCTTCAAATTTCCAAATTTACTATGATATATTCAACATTAAATAAAAATAAGCTGCAACGAGGTTGAAGAGGGGGAGGGGTTAAAGAGTTTTTTGCATTTAAAAAAGGAAGGAAAGAAGATGCCTTTGATTTAAGATCAATTTAAACTTCATAACCACATCAGCGTCATGTCCTGTATCAAGGGTTTCTCTATCTTGTCAGCCTTTGCTTATGGCAGATGTTTGGATATTTACATCTTCCCAAGCGGCAGTAACTTCACTTTCTGCTGCACAGAACAGCTTTGGACAAGGTCCCTTCCAGCTTACAATTTATGAATAAATTTCTTTGTTTTCAAGTTATCTAGCAAACGTAGAGAACATTTTCTTCATTTGGACTTGTACATTCAAACTTGAGAAAACTGGGAGCTGAAAAACCAGGAAAGTTTGTCTTCCTCTTCCAACCTGTGACTAACAATCAGCTCTGAGGAAGAAACACACTCATTCAGAAAACCTGAAGGATGTGGGGCCACATTTCAAAAAATATTAGGGACCCAGAGATGCAGACAGCAAGCAGGCACATACATAATGGGAGGCAGGCCCTAAGCAGTACAGACACTCTGGAGAAATCCCAGCTTTAAATCTGCATTTCCCTTTTAATGCCTACATACAGGGCGACCCGTAACACCCTGCCACTTCATTAACTCCAGTCACTGAAAGCAACATTTCTGATGGCTTTTCTATACAGCCATCACATTTAAAGATATGTTTTGCTTAACTAAACATTTTTTTTACAGAATTTCAGTTTCCAACCAAATATAACTTGCACAAACAAGTGAAAAAGTTTCTTGTATATGAGAAACACATTACTCATTTTCTTAATATAATAAAATGTAAAACAACACATTATACTGTATTAAAATATAAAACTGCTTTATGATTGTGCAGAGTCTTATTATCTAATAAGAAATAAAGAAGTTAGTTTAAAGACTATTTGCCTGCAAATCAACAAGAGTTTAATGGAGGAACCTTCAATAAGAGTGAATTCTTCTTTAAAACATAGCTAAAAATTACAAATTCAAAACAAAATGAAAATCAAGTATTTAACTGAATTTTTGCTAATGTAAACATTGTTCAATTAGTAAAACAAATCGAATGCGATTTAAAGCAATCCATCCCGGCACTTTTTGTCCCCGTGGTACTTGACTTGAATTATGTGGACAGGGACAGATCTGGTTGGGTCAACAACTGTATTTACTTTATTATTTTATGGAGGTGTCAAAAGCTTTAAAATGCCTCTTTTTGGTATAAACAACTATAACAAAATGTCACCAACCATTCTGACAGAATTAAATACAACTTCTATTGGCAATCTGAATAATTGTGAAGTCAAATTAGTTTTCTGAAAAAAAATCTCCTTTTTTAGAATGTATGAAATGTCAATAATAGTACTATTTTTAAAGAAATTCCTGCACTGTCGACCAAGGGAAAGGGCTTCTTTCTGCTTACTTAATGAATAGTGACTCAGACATGCCTTACATGATGAGAGCACCTACACAATTCCCCACTTCATCACCTTCATCTGCCCTCCCACACACACTGCTTTCCCTCATACCAACATTTTTCAAGACGATTTAGTGTCATGTCAGTTGTGATGCCAGTTCTGTGATTGCAAAAGCAGCAAAAACTGAGAGAAGCACTGGCTCACGGTTGTCATAAGACTGTAAATGGTTTGCATGATTACAAAATCCAATCTATACTAAATAATCTCTTGTAAGAGTTTTATCATCATCTGCGTGTAGACACCCCGAGAGGTTCCTAAACCAGAAACATGCTAAAACAGCACATGCTAAATAAACAGCACCACAGGAATTCCCACCAGCCTCGGGGTGGGATGCCAGATCACCATCATTTCAACCTTCAAGACAGTCCGCGCTTTTCTTCTGCAGGTTGCTGAAGGGCCTTTGAATGCCAGGCCCTCTCCACGGTCAGCTCAGACTGCACCAACAATATCAGTCCGCCCACTTGTTTCTCCTCATCTGCTTACAAAAGCTTTGTTTTCTTCCTTTCTATTCTCAGCTCCCAGAAGCTCTTCTTGGGCTCGCCCACAAGGCTATCACCATCTGCACGTTCCAGTCATCTCTGGAGGTCAGACTTGGCAATGCCAATTCAAAGGTGCATTTCTGTGAGAATATTCTCAAGTGCTCCAACACCCAAGGCACCCCCCGTCTGAGCCCCCGCTGCTGCCTCCACCAGGGAGTCACATTTACAAGTTCACCTCACCTCCAGGGGAACTCTGCACATGCAGCAGCCCTTCTTCCAGGAGGGGCCTGGAGGCATTTCCAGGCCAGAGCTGCTAGGAATATTTCTATCAGTGATGTGGTGGGATGAGGAATCAGATGATCCATGGAAATCCATTTCTCTTCTGTAATTTAGAGCACTAATTGTTTTCATTACAAATTCATTTGCAACCTGACATTTCCCATCTTAAATCAGAACTGCAGATTTATCCAACTGCCTTTGAAGTAAAGGGGAAAAAAAGCTGTAGCAGCCTCCAGAGCTTTGTTCTGCAGCACACACACGACAGCTCTGCAGACGTCCCAGGTTCCACCACATCACATCACATCACATCACTCCATCGTTGAGAGGACAGAGATGTTTCAGTTACAACACCTCACTTCTGTTTCAAAGCCTGAAAACCTGAACAAAACACATGCAAACTGTTGATGCACTCGCTTTCACATCACAGATGCCTGTTTGACATACTCTTCAATTCAACTGAACAGGAAGATTAATAATAAGTAGATGCACAATTGTACCATGCTTTTAAAGGTTCCCTCCTACTGAGCAGTGCCAAGATTCATCTTTCTGAATGCCCAAGAGAGATGCACTGTGGCAAAGTTAAGTACCACACCTGTGGAATTAATAAATGAAACATCTTTTTTTAATCAGATCTGTGTTCAAATCTGAAAAAACAAAAAGAATCAGCTTGTTTTAGACACCTGGGGCAAGCTGTGACAATCACCGCAAGTAAAAAAAGAAAAAAAAGGTTTGTTAAAAATGCATACAGCTCATGTATTCATAAGTCTTCAGGACGAGTGTAAACGAGAGAAACTGGCAAATATAATAATGGTCACACATGGTTAAAAGTACCATAATGAATTAATCATTTGATTATTAATCTCTATGCTCATTAGTCATGAAACTAGCTCGAGTAGGCTGAGTTAGAGTTTTAAAATGTTCTGCTGTCGTGCCTTCAAGAGCTGTGACCTTGCATGTGTTGACAAGGTAGCAGAGGCTAGGTTTGAAGTAAAGACATTCAAGAAAAACCTAGATGCTGCTGAAGTGGCACTTCCCCCTGGCAGCCCAATCCTGCAGAGATCGATGGAGGTTTGTGTACAACCAGTCCTCAGGTCCAAGTCATGCTCCTCCAGAGGTGTCTTCCAGTCACTAAAGATGTCAGGGGTTTCCATCCTAACCCAAGGAGGACTTTTCACCTCACTGATAAAGTCAAATTCAGGCCTGGTTAATTAATTAATCTTGACATGTCCCTCTGAATGCAGGTATCTTGTTATAGGTAATAATACTATGCTTTAAAATTACCCCCTCATTTTATGATATTCCACCACTCTCAAAGAAATGTTGCTTCCTCTTCTCTTTCCCCGTCAAATGAAGATGTGATAGTTCATGTGCCAGCCAACAAATGTACAGCATCAGCATTTTTTTAACAGCAATTACTTTTGAGGTATCAACATGGCTGATAAATTGATACGGTAACTTAAAAGCTATTACAGGCACCCAGCACCACGGAACAAGTTAAACCTAATTAGGCCTCACAGGCAGTTACAAGTTCCCCACTTCTATTTACTCTAAAAGGCCATTGGACCAGGGGGCAGACATCCTCCGTGGATCTCACGTCAGATAACTAAGCAACTTGCAAGGAAAGAGTAAATCAACCCATTAACTTATCAAACAGTGAAAAAATTAAGACAAATAAAAGAAATCAGATGGTGTTTCCAAACATCAGTAAAGATACACAAGTCAGGGCAAGAATTTAATCTCTCTGTTTTCACTTGAAAAAAAATTAATACTGCTACAAAAATAGCAAAAAAAAATTACAGAAACAGATATGCAGCAGAGATTGCACAAAGACTGCCAAGGATGATCAAGTAGTGATATAATATGTTGGACAAAAGCTTGTAAGCAAGTATGTCACGAGTGGAAAGGAAAGCTGTACCATGGGGATGTAATGCAGGGAGGCAACAGTCCTCTCCGTACAGCCGTGTAGAGACTCCACGTACAGATCTGACCACCAGTACTAGAACATTAGATATACACGGTTTGGCAAAAAGTGACAGTGATCTAAAGGAGAATTCAAGAGAACTGGTAAAACGTGATTGAGTCAAACTTTTAATCTAGGAGGAAAAATAAGTTTAGAAGATGACAGAATAAATTTCAAAGGTAGTGTTGGAAATGCAAACGTGGAATTAATTTCATACAAGGCTGAACAAGATACGGTATTGAAAATATCCTATGTTGCAACAAAATGGAGGCACTTGCATTATTAGCATTGTGGAATCTATGTTTTTTTGGCACATGCCCCTTGAATCTGTAGCATGGACTGACTAAAAAGTCATTCAACAAATTCTTACAAAGGGGCAGTTCATGAGGACAGTTCTAGCATATGGAAACTAGCCTGACATTCTCTCTCCATACCTTTTCTTAGGGAAAGTAAAAGGACAAATATATGCAGACATCCTTTCACAGAAGCTTTCACACTTGCCCAGCTGAGAAATGAGTTAGCAGGCCAACAACGCTCACTGGACCAGGTCTCGAAAAAAGGCAGTGCAAAACAGTAAATAAAGGTTTCTTCCCTCTGCCTCCTTACTAAAATATCCATTACTTAAGGGAAACCAACTTGGCGTTCAGTTCTTTGATAGCACCACAAAAGGCACTAAGAGATGGATTTCAGCCCTCATTTCAGTTGCTGGGAATGAAAGGAGTGCTCTCAGAATCAGACAAAATGTCTTTGGGTCCCGAGGCACTGGGGAATGTGGCAGATCTCCCCATACCATGGCTTGCAGCAAATGTAACTGCCCTGATGAGAAAGCCTCTGTTCCAGTAAACAGTGAGCTTGGAGCCAACATTTACCACTTGTAAGCAGAAAGGGAAGCATAATTTTTTTTGTTTTTTAATTTATAAAAGTAGAGACCGAATCCTGATAAAGGCTCTCTCTACTGGGAGTATTAAGGGCAGGAGTAATGCTGCCACAGGAAGGAGTACATAGAGTTTTCCACCTAGATTAATGCCAGAGTTGTCTTCAAATCTTTTCTTAAGGTAAGTAGCCTCCACTTTCCTAAAGTGCATTGAAATACAAAGGGTAACAGCTGTCCCTGCATCTAGCATGGCTGCCTGACACGGATGGGAACCCAGGAGTCGCATCCTCGTGCCTCTTCATTCTACAAGTGCCACTAGACGACGCTGTGTTAGGATTCAATATAAATCTAAAAAACTAAGACTCATTCACAGATGTAAACCTCCTTAGTCACCCCAAGTAATATAATGCACTGAAGTTTGTTTCTATGTATAACTGACAGTCAAATATTGGCTTTACGGAGGGAAAGTACCAGTAACGGAAACCAAAAAGGAGTTGTTTTTCTGCTCCTTCATAATAATTTGATTTGCAAAATCAAGCACTGGCATCTCATCACAATTTCCAAAAGTATCAGCAGGGTAATCCCAGGAGCTACTTTGTTTTGCCAAGATCAAACTGACACCATTCTGGATCACCTTTACAACATTTTACCGTTCCCAATTATGTACAGTTACTTACTTGTCTATTTAATTAGTAGACCTTGTATTAGTTTTACTTATTTTTCAAAACATGCAAAGATAAAAGATAAAAACCGTGCTTCGGTTACCTTGATACTTAAAAATAATCCTGAAAAACAAGTGCAGTTGCAAGAGTATTTAGACTGTTCAGACTCTTTGTTGCATGTAGTGATGACGTATAAAATGAATGCAGTGTAACACCAACAAGCATCTGTGTGTGTTTAAGGAACTTGCCACATGCCTTGTTAGAAGAGAAGTTCATCTTACCGTGGTTACCGGACTCGAGACCTGTACAAGTGCCTCCACACTTATATCTTGTACCTTGCCCTTAACAAGAGGAATTCTCATTCCAGTACCATTAAATATTTGTTATAGTAAAATGAAGCCAAGGACCATCTTTAAAGCTAGTTTTGCAGTTGATGAGAAAGAGCGAGTATAATCAAGTATAATCAAGACCCTGACCTGTCCAGCAGGAAGCTAGACCTAAATGCTCTTCCCTTCCTTCAGGCCTGTGTTCTAACTACCGGTTCTGGAGTTTACCCGAATTGGCTGCAAAGTGGAAACCTTTCCTGGATAAAACATGAAAATGAATGAAAACTGAACATACATGTAAATCTGCAAAGTATTTTGTGTTAAATCAATATTAGGTTCAGTTTACTTCACAGTACTGCCAAGTTTTCAGTATGTCACTGATTGTATATTAACATGGCTATACTGGAGGAGCTGAGGAGGTGGGGCCAGGGGTAGGAGGAAGGAAGCTATGGCCTCTCAGAGGCTACTGTGCCTTTCAGGAATGGTGAACCAGCAGAACATTTTGTTCTGAGTGACAGACTTGAACAAAGGCTTCAGATCCAATTGAAAAGCTAAAGCAAGAAAGCAAGGCTAAGTTACCACTAGGGAAGTTGACCATGGCAGAGGGAGGGCAAGTCAGAAGTCAAAATCAAAAGAGAGAGGCAGGAGGGGGCAGCTGGGTGGACAGTGAATGACACCAACAAGGGGGAGAAAAAGTTGAATGCAGTGCAGCATAAAGGAGAAAAAAAGAGTAGATAGGGGAGGTCAGAAGAGTTGGAAGTGGCAACCTTGAGAGATGACGACCAATGCTCTCACCAGAATCTGGTCCCAGGTGGGCAGCGTGAGAAGAGATGACCTCCACTAAGATTGATTATATCATTAAATAGTAGTGTTGGTCTCTACAGATTTCCACCTCAACACTACGGAGTTTCGGCTTACACTATTAATGTTTCACTCCATGAAGATGAAAGCTGAACAAACAGAACACCTGGATAACGAACTGACAGGCCACATTAACTATTCAGAAGTCTACAAGGAATAACACAATCATATCTGAGTCAATCTAGAGTAAATGTCACATTCTCCTCTGCTTCATTTTAAATGCACAATTAACCTTTCATTCAGAAACCGACAGCAGCAAAATTCTCCCCAGTGTAATTCACTGTATTCAATTTTTTAGTGGGACAAATAATAAATATTATTGCTGTTTTCACTCCCAACATTGAGTCAATTAGGTGTCTACTGCCTGAGAATAACAGCATTTCTGAATACTAAGCTAATTCCTGACCAAGTGCATCGCAGTCCGTTAATGGTTAGTGATTTTTATAAGCCAACACGGATGTTTGCTACTTGACCTGGAAAATCCCTTCCTAGAAAAGCCAGGTCTACAGCCTGCAGGACCCAGCTGCATACTCTCCTCACTGCTACCTGGAAATTGTCAGCTCAGGGCTGATACGTCATAGGATTCTCTGTGCTCTCTCACTGACGCCAAGGAGCACCGCTGACTGGCCCCAGGAAGCGCTCCACCTAGTTCTCCTCTGCTTCAAGGAAGAACAGGGCAGAAGAGAGTCCCGAAAGGATGGAACTTGCTAAATTCCAAGTCTATTAAGGAAGGGATCTCTGAAGGCACGGAGCCCATGCAAACATAATGCACATGGGTGGAGTGAACGCATGGCAACGTGCTGTGAATGAGACTTGTCTGATGCCAGCTGAGGACTCATGCACTGCTAACGCATTAAGAACAGCAGCCACGAGACCATCCTTTTGTCAGTCACTGACATCATCAGCACTATCACTGTCGAAGCTATTTCCATTTACGTTTGCAACAAGCCCTTAAAAACAGAAGCAAAGATTTAAAAATGCTGTGGCCCACTTCTATGGCTGGAGAATGTGAATATGAATGGATCCAGAAAGGAGAAGGAACATAAAATTTACCTGGCGTTAACTCATCAGTTGTATACAGGGAAGGCCTGGCCAACCACCACACTGTGAGAACACTATGCACGTTTTACAGCACATAAAAAAGTTACAAGACTGTCTGCATGCACATATACTTCTAAATATAGGAGGGCCAGTGCAATTGTCTTGAGATCTGAAACAAGATAGTTTCAAGGGGACATCGAGCTCTCGTTCTCCTTGGCCCCAAGCATACCTCCCTGAAAAAACTGTCTCCCTTAGCCCCTGAGAATGCTACTTTACTGTACGGCATTTCTGCAAGAATTCATTACATGCAGTGAGTTAAATCCTCCTTTTCTCCAGAGACTCCTGCTGCACATCCTCCAGAGTGTCACCCACTCCCCCAGCTCTGCACACAGCGTCTGCCCAGCATCACAACCACAATCTGTTTGGTCAAGAAGTGGGATTCCCTGCAGAGCTATTAAGGCTGCTTAATCATTTGGAAGAGTTTAATGCTGAGCAAATGAACGCACACCCTCCCTCCAGGGAGAACAAGCTGCCTTTTGGAGCACAGAGAGCAAGTGACTGGGAACAGAACAAAAATACCAGAACTGGGGAGAGGTAGGTGAGCAGCCCAGTGCCCCCAGCTTCTCTGTGCTGCTGATAACAAAGAAAACATTGGGAATGCTCGAGCGACCGTCACCTTTGGGAAACGGAGAAAATATCAACACATTTCTTCACAAACTGGAATGCTGCAGGAAGAAAAGGCTCACTAATCTCTCTCCTCATAGTGCAGAATACAATCATCACAAGGTCATTTTAATTTTCAAGGTTAGTTTGACCCTGTCTGTATAGTACAGTCTATTAAGCAGTTTGTTCCTAAAGTATTTAGTTATTAGTTAAATTAATGCACAACCTAGAACAGAGTAAACATCCCCACTGGCAATTTTCCAAGCAACCAAAACGAACTTGCAGACCAACTCTTAGTGATAACGTATACAAGAAAACTGTTGTATTTTGAATGACAGCTTTGAAATATTAAACATTTCTTCAGCAAAATGTTGATTGAAAATTTTGTTTTTAAACCATCAAATTGTTAATGGATCTAAGATTGAGGTCCTGAACTAAGCTCTTGCATTTAATTTTGTAAGTTCTGCATTTTGATTTCCATTTTCAATTATAGTAGTTTCCCAATGCATCATTCCCCTTTCGTGTTGAAAACCCAAATGCTTCAGCATCATACCAGTGTGTCGCCTCCAAGTGAAGCAAATCTGAGACCAAATGACAAGGTTCAGTCTCACTGCACTGTCCAAGGCAAACAAACAGCTTGTGGAAATGTAAACCAATGACAGAAATGAGCAAAGAATTAGGTGTTTTATGAAGTCTCGTTTAAACGGCTTGGCCGCTAAAATGAAACTGCCCTGAGTCATGTTATTTGGAACTGTTCCTTTAATCTCCAAAACTTCATTTGGTATTGGGTAAAATCCTATTCTAGGCACTGCACTTTGAGAAAATCCAGTGAGTTTTCTATCCACTTTTCTAATGCATGCTGAGGTCTGGAAAATGAGAGGTAGGCATGGTCAGGGGAGAAAACCAGAACTGGTTGAACACCTCCCCAGAGCCTTAGTTTTATCCTGTGTGCATGGTAGGATCATGCATGAACATTTTAAAGCTGCAGTTTGCAAGCACCCACGCATGAACTGGGCAGCAAAATTCACAAACCTGTAAATAAAACTCCATGCCCCTACTTCCTCAGCCACCAGTTGCTTGGAAGAAGTGGCAAGAAGAAGATGACGAAGAAAAAAAAATGCTGAACCCTTAGAATCAGTATTTACATACCCAGGAAGATAATCACTGTGACCTTGTCATCATTTATCTCCATCTGAATTTGTCTCAAGGACTAACATTTCTTTTAAGAACCAGCTACAAAAAAAAAAAATCTCATCCCCATTTTTCAGTCACACTTTTAATATTAAAAGTATATTAATATTAGAATTAACAGAGACTACAAGCAAGTTAGACACTGATGTGTGATACGTGCTTATAAACAAACCACTGACCACTTCTAAGACTAGAGACAGGTAGTTCGTCATTTCTGAGACCAATCATATGTACACCGTTTGTAAATGGTTAATACACATGACGCCTTTTTTTTTTTTTTTTTTTTTTTTTTTTTTTTTTATAGGCAATTACTATATTTCCTTAGATTTAGAGTAATAACTTTCCCTGACTTCCATGCTAGACCCAGAAAGTCATTTAAGAGAAATGTTGCAAGAACTTAGGATAAGCCAAATGTATTTGTCAGCAGGAAAAAATGCCTTGGTTTAACTTAAGAAACTCCTTTTTTTAATATGTGCAATGTCAATGTTTTTATATCTGCCCAATCTGTTTCTCCTTACTGCTGATTTAAATCAGAATGTTATAATCTGTAGTGCTGTTTTGAAAAATTCTTGATATAGTATTAGCGAGCAATCCAGCTCTCCCTGGAAACAGATTGGCAGCTGGAGAGAAACCCAAATTTAACTGGGACTGCCAGAATGTTCCTCCAAACAGGATGTCAAACCATGAGTTGAGCAAATAATGTTTGAAGGTAATAAACAAACTCCATGTGTCAGCTGGTCTCCTTCATGTTCGGTTCTGTTTTACTTTATATGTAAAAAACAAATATTTGGGAGGTGCTAATTCCACATAAAAAGGAAGTTTAAAAAGTCAATGAAATGCTCTGAATTATTACCTAACGGAACGAAAGAGGCAACTGAAATCCCAACATCCACCTAACAAGGAAAGCAACACAGCAAGACAGACCATCCAAAGCAGCAAACCAGCCTGACATTTCGGATTAGGAAAGGGATTATATGACACCGTGCCTGCAACAGCAGGGGGCTTGACTCCAAGCAGGGGGTGGGGGTGCTGCCTGGCCTGGGCTCCAGGTTGGAAGACTTTGACTCCAACCACAGGAACGAAACAGAAAACAAGCATAGTTCCTGAACAATTCCAGAGGGGAGGGAACAGTGGCATTCTGCGACCTCAGGGATGCCGGCAGCCTATATTTCATTTATTTTAACTGCTCTCAGTCTGATCTTGACCTGGTGCACAAGCCAAGAGTGTGCTTATATGGCAAGAGTGAAGGAAAACTTATTTTAGAACAAAGAAATTTAAAAAACATAGTAAGACTTATAAAAATGTGCACACCACATAAAGCACACTCATCTGTGTGGCACTCACTCAAATGTTCTAAACCATCACTTTTGCTGAACCAACTCCAACATTTGGATCGATACCATAAAAATCAAAACTGAAGTTGTCCCCACAAATAAAAATTTATACATCTACATTAGTTACCAGCGAGGTCTTGCACTTGCTGACAGTTGTTCAAACTAACCATTAGCCCCCTTCACAAAAGGGCCACACTTTTCTATGGACTGGCTCAATCAATCAGCTGATGAGCTGAGGGCTCTGGCACCAGCATTTCCTTGCAACTTCAGTGCTCAAGTGTCCCCTTCTGATGGAGACCAGGACATTCTGCCCCTACTAGGGGGCTCCAAGTCTTGGGCTCAAGAATAAACTACATCTTTTCTTTTAAAGTGAATTCACTGTAGATTAAACGGATGTTAACTGATCAGCAGCAGTAGCAGGCTGTATTACTTTAATTTTTAGGTTCCCATACAATGCCCCAACAGGATACAATAATACAAGGTTGTTCACCTGGACTGCAAATATGCTACTTTATAAGTCCACCATTAAGCCAGAGGTATTCATCCTTTAAATTAAAATACCATCTTATCCAAACCTGTCATTCAATGACAACAGAAAAGACTATGCTAGTATCAATAATTTACAAGATCATACCCCCTTACTCATGCTTCTCACCCCCAGTCCTCAAACCCCATCCTCAAGTGTGCGTAACCTGCAGCAAAGACAAAAGGGGTTACATGAACTCAAGTGAGGAAAGTTTGCACATGGAGGGATTCTTTCCTTCTCATTCATAAACTCTTGTAAAGCCAACCTGAGTTTAGACAGACATGACGGAAGTCTCACTAAAGATTTAGAAGAATTGTAGTTATGAACTGAGCGCATATGACCCGGAAAACATTAACAATTAACATGAAACTCTCAGAAGCAATTTCACAAAGGTTTTTTTTACAGGCAACCATCAAAATATACCAATAGTTAAAGAGATGATATGCAAGGACTCCGATAGAAAAATAATACATTTCTTATGTTGATATTTTTGATAATTTAATGCCGCTCCAGGCAAACTGCAAGAAGAATTGAACAGGCACCCTACAAGTGGTAAAAATCAAGCAAGAACAGCACACCAATATTCAAAAACATCAACGATCAGGACTGTGAGAAACTGCAGGACTTATGCTTCATGCACAAGCAAACACTCCCAAGATCCAACATCTTTTGTTGTTCTCTGCCATTGCAGGCACCTCTAGCCCTTAACATAGCCATCTCTTCAGGATAATATACAGCAACAGAAATTACCTGCATCCTGACCAAAAGGCAAAACTAACAGCGACATGGAAGTCTGGAGCTGCCACATCTTGCCAAATGAATGAGTTTGAAATCTCTTGAGTTACCCATATCAGCTTTTTCCATGAACCCAGCATTGAATGGGGATCCTTTGCAAATCCACCCTGATTGAACTGTTACTAATGCTGAAGCTGCCTTAATCCTGAAACAGCCTGTAGGAATATTGCTTCCTTACCAATTTATAATTTAGCTATTGATGCTAGAGAGAAATCCAGAAGCAGAATTAATTCTTTAGAATACAAGAACAAGGCACAATAATAAATACAACATATTCTTGTTTAGTGTAAACAGGTTACTTAAACAACTTCACTTCATTCAACAAGTACATATTTCAAATTCTTCTGGGGAGGATACAAGAAAACTGTAAGACTTACCTGATACTCTTCTGTTGAATCTGTTGATAACTGGAGCTGCAAAACAAAAATAAAAACGATATCAACCGAAGCTGAAAATGTAATTTGCTAACAGCAAATTCAAAATTGTCACATTTGATGGCACTATTATATATATATGAAATATATTTTAAAATATCCCATACTTATAAATACTTATTTTCATTAGTTGACATTACAAATTTGCATGAGTTTAGATACTCAGAGCTACACTTGATTTCCAATGGTGCCAGGGGGATGTGACTTGCAGAAATGTTCAGAATTGCAAGAGAACTTGCTGCAATATAACAAGGTCTGTACAGGCCCATATGATGCCAGCCTATTACCAAGCAATAATAAAACCACTCTCCACGAATCTGCTCAGGATCCTACAAACACTCAGAACTCTGCTTTGAAAAGGCAGACAATTATCTACATAGCACAGATTCATCTATTTGAGAGCAAAAAAAAGATCAATCTATTCCAACCTCCTGTACAATACAGGTCATATTTCATCCAAGTTAGTCTTCTATTTTTCTCTATTACTCATGCCTAACTAAACAGGCCTTCCAAAACAACATCCACCAGTCTTGATTTAGATGTAAAAAAGTCTACAACTTCCCTTGGGAGTTTGTTCCAGTGCTCTGAGTAGATATTCAAACTTTTTTTCTTATTTGAATTTACCTGGCTTCAGCTTCCAGCCACAGGGTTTTGTTGTGCATTTCTCCACTGCATTAAGGGCCCGCTGGTACCCAGCATGTTCTCAACACTGCACTGCAATCCAGTTACTGTCTTGATCATTTTGTTAAGCTAAACAGACAGAACTGCTTACATCTTGCTGTAAAGTGTTTTCCAGCTTCTAGTATTTGTTGTAGCTTTCTCTACTCTCCATTTTTGCCAAAATCCTTTCACAACCGTGGGGTACAGAACTAGAGACAGTATCCCAGCACTGGTTTTTATCAAATTGTGTACTACCTACTTGCCGGTTTATACTTCTAAGTACCGAATTCACCTTTCTGCCACAGCATGTTAAAGGGTCTTACACACTGCCCACTGATTGACCTATTCTGCATGAATGCGTTCAGTCTTTTTCAACCTGGCAAAGTTACCAGTCTCTACAACAGAGGTGGCCAACTTGCAGCATGGGCACCAAATGGCATGGGCAGGCTCTGCATGCCTCACGTGCAGCAACAAGACAGGAAGCAGAAAACAGAGCAGCAAGGCACTCAGGGAGGGTACAGGACTAATCTGTGGCACACCTGCCAGGAAGGTTGAACCTCACTGCTCTACATCTTGCGCCAATGAGTTCCACAAGTTAAGTACAAGCTGTGTGAAAAATACCTTCCTTTTGTTTTTATTTCAAACCTGCTTCCTAATAATTCTACTGCATGCCCCTAGCTCTAGTTTTGAGAGATGGTGAACAGTAAACCTCTATTTACTTACTCCACACCATTCATTATTTTATAAACCTCTATCATATTCCCCAGAGCTGAATATGCCCCCCAAGCTTAGTTTTTTCTCCAAGCTGAAAAGTCGTAGTTTATTTAGTATTTCTTTATCAGGAAGCCTCTCCATACCCTGATCATCCTTGCTGCCCTTCTCTGCACCTTTTCAAGTTCCATACCCCTTTGGAGCTGAGGGGGGCCAGAACCACATGCATTATTCAATGTGGGCAATACCATGAATCTGTATCTTCCTATTGTGATTCAAATCCTTCTCAAGTCTCTGTTCTTCAGGGTGCACTACTTTGTGTTGTAGGTACTGCCTGCTTTCTTTGTTCCTACACCTCACATTTGAATGTATGCATTAATACATCCTGTTTCTTCCCAAATGCAGAACCAAATGTATTTAACACCTTTGCCTGTTCTGTATCCATACAGCGATCCTTCTTCCAACCAGGAAAGGAGAAAACTCAGAAATAGCAAGAAAAGACTGAATGATACTGTTGAAGACAATGGCACTAGCATAAACACTCCCATCACTCTGCTAATGTGGAAGAAAGCATGGCCAGGCTAACTGGGCAAATAACCACAGTCCCTTTCATGGAGGGAACAGTGAAACTATGCAATCAAAGCCAGACAGCCCCGACCTACTGCTGCAAATGGATAAACTGGCAGAGCACTACAGAGAACAGTGCACACGACCAATTAAGAGACACACACACCACAGCTATACCAACAGAGTCACACCAGTAGAGAAAAAATCTTTCAAGTGAAATAACAGATGACAAGAACAATGGATATAAGAAAAGTAATACAGCCTACAGCGTGCAGGTCATCCATGGAGAGACAGTATCTTGAGAATTGTATCTTTTTCTGAAGGAAATGAAAAGGAAAAAGCAAAAAGTCTAGAATTTACACTGACTGATTTATCAGCGTTTCCGTATCTAAACTTCAAAGCATAACAAAATACAGAGCTGTTCTCAAGAACACAGTTATCTTAAGTAATGTATGAACCATGCATAAGACTTAAAGCAGCAACAGCATACTGGAGTGAGATGAAAGTCTTATTAAGAGCGTGTCAAAAAGGGTTTTGCACTCAATATTTTTAAAGCTTATTCCTTTATTTTTATTCCTCTGTAGGTTTTATAATGGCAATTTGGTTGTAGGACTAAATGTGTGCATTACAAACACAGAATTTGTATGCCATATAGGTCAAGTTTGGTTATACAGACTTAAATGGAAAGGAAAGCATAAAAGAATTTACTTTTCTGAGAATTCCTTAGAGCAGTAAATTTCCTCTACAAGCTTAGTGTGGGCAAGTGCACTGACTATAAATAAAGTCATCATCCCAGACTTGTCTAATTACCCTGGCTCCTGTTTTCGTGAACAGTAGATTTGGAGCTCATATGCTATCTGCTCAAAATGCTTAATTGTCCACATGGCCTTTCTAAGAGCTAGCCCTGATAATCTAGTGATTTTAACTCTGCAAGTGGTCACTTCAAGACCATCAGTCATGACATCAGGCTAGAAACAAATCAAAATCTACCTCTATTTCTAGAGGTGTCAAGCTTGACACGCATGGTTTGCCACACATTTTTCAAGTTGCTGAATAATTTTTAAATGAATTAAGCCCATTCTAATATTTTACCACAAATAAAAAAGCCAGCACATCATACTTGGTATTATTAGCATAACCAAACAAAAAAAAATAAAGTTAGTTACCAGACATGGTAACATAGAAGTGCTCAGTACATTTAAAATTCCCCATGTTTCACTGCAGACCAACACAGGCAGCACAGAAAGGAGATTCTTTTTGCTGAAATACAATTTCATCTCATGAGTAAGGAAAATCAAATATTTCTGCAGCTCCCCACCAGCAGGAAGCTGTCCCTCCACCCCACTTCGGAGCAGGGGGTCTGAAAGAAGTGGCGGCAGAGTGGGCACAGCTCCCAGGTGTCGGGCCCCTGTGTGGACGCAGGAAAAGCCCACCGTCTCTGACACACTGCCAAAGCCACCCAGCCCACGCTGGACCAGAGCTGGGTTCTTCCAGCCCACAGCTTGCAAGAGATTGCTGTTGTTGGCTCCTGATTTATAGGCCATACAAAAAATGCTTTTAAAAGGACCTGAATGTTAAAACAAAACTCAACCATTTGGCAACTGTCCCTCTCACCAGGCTGCTAGCAGTGAAAAGGTATCGCCTGCTATATTATTTGCAAACATGAACCAGGAGAAGGGTGCAGCCTTTCTCAGCCAGCACACTATTGTAGGGCAGAAGCCTCAACAAGGCACGCGGCTTGGGCAGCAGCAGGTCTCTCTCTGCCAGGGAAGACTCTCTCTTTTTAGAAAAAAAAAATTATGCTTAAAGTGGTTTACTTTATTAGGAAAATCAGGAGGCAAGCAAAGAAACCCACACTTCTGCATATTTAAAAACCAAAAACAAACAGCCAACTAACCAATTGCCTCTTGGGAGGGAAGCTTTTAAGTTCTGACCAACAGTTAAAAATATCCTGAATTAAATTTCAAATATGACTATGTATACTAAGGCCCAAACTTAATATTAATCATTTAAGCAATAAAAACTTCATTCCAGTTTGAAATCATTTGCCTTTTAATTTCACTGATTGCTCTCTTGATTTATCAAAATGTATCATATTATCATACCATTTATAGTTTGAAAAAAGAAGAGTCAGTTTTTTAATCGCCTTTTATGGCTTCTATTCCTCTGCTGCATGCCTGCGAGTGGTAAACCAAAAATGAACTCATCTGTCAGTGGTTACATGTTTATGTAAACTACTTTATTTTTTTTTTAAATCATGACTCCAAACTGAGACGACGTCCTCAGAGTGCTCCACAGTAAAGCTTGCCATCATCCCCTGTGTGATGGTTTACAACTAACTTAGTACCCGATACATCTGACAATGAAGAACAGTGGGGCCGTCAACCTTCTGGCCCCATGGGCCAGATGCGTGGCACAGGGTTGGTCGACAGGCTGGATCCAGTGTGGGTGGCGCACCAGGTCTGTGCACAGAGCATCTGAATTGCTGTGGCTCTGGAAACAATTGCCATGACAATTAATCCTTCCACCTCTCCCCTGCTGGTGGGGAGCCCCATGGACCAGACGACACAGCCCTACGGGCTGGATCTGTCCCACACACTGGAGGTTGAACCCCACTAATGAAGAGCGACTGAGCCACGACAGACCACTGAAAAGCTACTAGAACTCAAAAATCTTTGACTCCAGATGCTAGAGATCGCTGTCCCCATCGGAAAAGCGCACACAGCACTACCTCAAGGTCCTTCTACAGACACCGTGTGACGGTTTACAACTAACTTGGTACCCAATACATCAGACAATGAAGAACAGTGAGGGGTCAACCTACAGGCAGGCACTTTCATACGAAGAGACTATGCAATGTCAGAAACTGTCTGATGCCTCCTGTCAATCAGCCAGGCAGGAACTAGTTGCATATAATTTAGCCAGATGAAGGCTGTAATGACTTTCCTTCCTTTACCTAACAATATTTATTTTCCTCTAAACTATTTTTTTTCACTGCTTGGCTACTGTACCAGACCCACAAATGGGACTGATATCAGACAACAAGCAGCACTGCTGGCTCTTAGCCAAACCACCTTGGGCTATGAGCTACTGAAGTCAGGCAGCAACAATACCCTGGGTCCCTGCTCCTCCCAACTCTCTCCTTCAAGCGTCCTCTAGCTAGTCAGTCCCCAAAGAGACAGGGCTTTGCGGTGGTCACTGCTTCTCCCTGGGATCTTGCTGTGCTCTTGGGGCTGGTGACCAGCATGTGGGGAGAAAGGCAAATACCTGAAGTGTTGTTTCAACAGCAGTTTGAGGCAACTGCACTTGGAACCTGCACCGCTGGCTCCAGTTCTTCAGGAAAATCAATGAGGATGAAAAGGAGAATGTGACAAGGTGGCAGCACTGCAATCCAGAAGCACAGACATGAATTATACATGTACATGAAGCTACGTCAAGCCGTGGGGCCCAGTTTACCTAGATGAGTGCCTCAAGCCGTGGAACAAGGAATACAGTGATCACTCTGCTCCTCTAGATCAAGAGGACTATCACAAAGGTGAGGCTCGTTCAATCAGGAGACATTTTTCAAGATGAGGTGCAAGACTGCAGAGCACTTCAGCACCAAGCACCTCACTACTTTCCATTTCAAGCACTGGGGGCATACTTAAGTTTGCTTCTGCCAATACACAAATGACAGCATACAAAAATAACTCCTTCCAGTCTGTTCTGTCCTCCCACCCCTCCACCCATAGATGGGAGGATCAGGAAAAGATCCATTCATAACAACTGGTCATATCACTTCTCACCACAGCGATGGGTGTACTTTAAGATTCTGAAAGGGGTGGGGAGAAAAAAATGACTTCTATAGTCCTGATACAAAATCCAAATTATAGTAATTAAAAGCAAATAAAGATTTGCTGCAAATAATAATAAACGGAGCTCCTTGGGATTGGACTTGTCAAGTTTGTGCTGGAAAGCTCAGACAAATTAGCAGGATAAATCTACAAGTTGGCATGTGCCAAATGACATGCTAAGAGCCACTGAACTCAAACATGACCCTATTCTGCATATTGTGAAAGGGGGAAAATATGGAGATTTCTCCCCAGTGTTCTGGCTTGGAGATTTTTAACACACATGCCCACATACATGCAGCTACAAATGACTTGCCAAGGCATATTCAGCTCACAGAGTTCTCCCTAGCTGTGGCCATTAAGCCCAGCTCTGCTCTGTACACCTCTAAGCAGGACTGGAAAAAACAAACAAGGAAGGAGAACGTAAGAAGCACTGAACTACCATCAGACGGTGCTCATTCTCAGATTGCAGACATAGGACATGCTTTGAAAATATTCAAACCAAATACATTAATTAGTAATATTATTTGCCAATTTGCATGACAAAGCTCAAACCTGAAAAATCCACTTTTCCTACAATGCATGGAATTTACCATAGCCAGTTTAGTGGAGAATAATGAGAAAAAAAATGTTAGTACACCCCCCGAGCACATTTCTGCTCCAACAGTCTGTTTTATGAATGGTTTAACAGTTTTCTTTACATTTTCATTTAGAATTTAATGAAAGCTACAAGAAGCTGAACTTGAAGTGGAAAAATCAGAGTAATTCTTTTAGTGATCCATCAATTGCGCTATTCTTACGCTTACTAACAGTTGCTAAAGTATTTATATTAATGGGTGGGTAAGTTCATCCAGTACCCAAGAGGGACTTGTTTTTCTTGCATTTGGGACTCCAGGCCAATTTTCTGTCTTGCTGAACAGCCGAGCTGCTGGTTTCAAAGTGCATCCCCAGAAACACCCTGAGCAGGTAAGCTGCCACTGTTATAATGATGGACTGCTGGAGTTTACCTGCACAGCAGCATCTGTGAAAAAACTAATGCAAGAGAGCTGCAGAAAACACAACCCTCCATGAAGTCTCTCCTTCAAGAGTCCTTTCCCTTCAAATGATGGGATAAAAATGACACCGCAGGAATGGACTTAAACTAAAAATCCAGAATGCTAATAATACGTATTTAAAAGGTCAAACAAAATTACCTGAACAACACTTAAGATCACACTGGCTGCTATTAAAGCTACAAATGCCAGGGGGAGCTGGGAATAAATCTGTTGAGGTGCCTGGCTCTGTGGAATGCCATGTCAAATTCTGATAAGGACGTGCGAGACTACAGCTGTCAAGCCATTTTTCTCACACTAAAATGTTAATGGACTTGTACCAATACAAACAATTATGATGGTGAGAAAGTTTAACAGACTCAAGTATCAACACTTCAGGATTTCCAGCAATGAAAACATTTCCCAGGCTCCTACAGACTCAGGACTTCTACCAACAGACAAACAGTTAACTGTAGTAGACACTGTACACGTTCAGGCTATTGTGCAACACTCATGAACTCAATTCAAACAAGCATGTTAAGAAAGAGTCAATACCTAGTTTTACCAGGACTGGCAGAATTGCTCCACAGTAATATTTTTTTTATTCTTGAATCTGACTCGAATAAAGGCAGGGTAGAGAAGCATCTTATAGACTAACTGGATCAGAGATGCATAAAATTTCAAAAGCAAAAAGCTCACTTCATCAGATGCTACTGACATACGCTGGGAGCAGAAAGGAGCCATCATTCAGGGTTGGGGGCAATAAAAGAACAGTGGGCTATGGGTGCCCCTCTGCACTCAACTTGCATTGAGGAAACAATCGTACTACACAAGGAAATCCCAATTCACACTGCCAAAGAATTCAAGCAGCCTGACTGAAGTCCGAGTGCAAGTCACAGAGAATGAATAACCGGAACAGCCATGCAACATTAACTGACATTGCAATGTTTGACCAACACAGCCTTCTCCTATTTCTCCCTGACATTTTAGAAATCTTGGCAAATGCTAAAAGCTTTTGTTGAGGGTTGATTTTAGGAGATTTGCATTATAAGGGGTACCCATTCGGAGCAGCACATGCAAAGGATGTTTTACAACCATAGAGCCAGACACAGTCCTCAGTAAGGTAGGGAATAAATCAGAATGATGCAACATGGCAACAGCTAAGGATGTGGCTGTATACTGACAGCACAATAAAAGAAGTTAGGGACTTAAGTCAACAGGGTATATTGTGCAGAATAAACAGCTGACGTACAAGGAAAGACATACAAAAAGGTACAAAGCAAGGAGTGGGAGAAGACTACCGAGTATTCAGAGCAAGAGAAGGAATGTAGGAGGGACATGAGAGCAGAGCCAGAGGTGAGACGGTCATCAAGAACCTCGGGAGGAGAGGGAGGACGAGGAACCCAAGCTTGCTCCTGGAAGACCAAGCAAAGACAGGGGGATTTGAGAAAGAGGACAGCAACCTCTCCCAAAACCAACACTACAGAGGTTTCAACAGTCAAAAGGAAATTTGGGCAAGTACCACCCAGGACTTGAGCAGCTAGCACAGATCTTTTTAGGATGCTGAAGGCAGAATCTGGCAAGAGCCATCATGAGGAAGCAGGCTAGAGGGGACTAGAGAGAATGTTGTGTTAAAAACACGTTACTGTTTTATGTTACTGGTACAGCCATGTTCATCTGAAGTCAGGCAGAAGGCATGGCAGAGATGGACCTCGAATCAGAGACCCATCAGCTTCCGTGAGCCAGAGTTCGCTTCATCACATGCTGTGAGAGCTCTGGTAATACGCATACGTTATACCGTAGCTTTAACAGTAAAAGGTTACAGCAAGATACCCTGTTGTTCCTCCATCACTAACAATACATTTTGTTTTTGTTGTGTGAACACCAGTTAAATTGAGATCAGCCCCAAGCTGTTGTACAACTACTGCAGGTGCCATCCCTGAACGCAGGCAGTTGAATGACAGTAATACAAGCAGCTGCTTCTGACTAACATGCTGTTGTAAAACATACAGGAAAAAAGCATGGCACTTGATCAGCATTCAGCTTCTACCAGAAACCAAACCTTAATTCAGAAATCGTTTTCCATTACATATACTGCATTTAAGGGTATCCAGTCTGTAGTACACATTAAAATTCAGAAAATGTCTGCAATGTGCAGACTGAGCCTTTAATTGGAATCATGTCACAGCCACCAGCACACAATACTGCAAATGTAAATGATGGATATCTGCACTTGGCAGACTTTAGAATACATTCTTACTGCACAGATAGCATCTTTAAATAATGTAATATCAGGATACAGATGGGATCTTGAAAATCAAATACTTAATATCCTGGAGCAATCTTACAATACTGTCCACATCTAATGTAATGTTTGCTAGCAATCTGAGCTACTTAAAGGCAACAGTAATATTTATATGCAACCACTATCTTCAAAAAGGAAGAGCCAGACAGCCTGATGTAACAACTGGTCAACACAGCCTTCACCTGGAAAGACATTCAAACACTGGTTGTTGTGTAAAATGGACATGTATAATGCACTGCTCTGTCAAGCTTCAGAAGTTGGTAAAATCTGCAAAACTGTCCTGGCTAAACGCACAAGGAGAAAAACAGTGGACAAAAGAGGTCAGTCTGAGAAGTGTGCATGATGCATACAGAATAGGCCCACTGCCGCATGTCAGAAGACTCGATATATCAAGAGTCACACAATTATTTTTAAAACAACAAATTTAAAAACTACTTGTGTAGTCCAAATCCCTCAGTCATAAAATAATACTGTTCTGGGTCTTTAGTTCTCTCTTGTTGCATTGGCAGAGAAGGAGTTAGCCACAAGTCTGAATTCAGGCACGAGGAAGGGCATGGTGGGACTTTTGAGACCAACTGATTCAGAAAAGGATGAGTTTTCATGGGCAACAACATACTTTGTCTGATGAAATAAGCTGTTGACTACAAAAGCTCACGTCTCCCTGAACCAGTTATTCTCTTCGGCATTATCAGCTAGCCCTGACAATATACACTCCAGGGCACTCCAGGAGCTGGCGAGTGTCATAGCCCAGCCCCTGGCACGGATCTTTGACAGCTCCTGGTGCTCTGAAGTGCCCGAAGACTAGAAGAAGGCCAATGTGGTACCAATCTTTAAGAAAGGGAGGAAAGTGGATCTGGCAAACTACAGGCCCATCAGCCTGACTTCTATCCTGGGGAAGGTCTTAGAAGAGTTTATTAAAGAGGCCATTCTTATGCACTGGCTGACGCCAACATCCTGAGGGATAGCCAGCACGGGTTTGTTGCGGGTAGGTCTTGCTTGACCAATCTCATCTCCTTTTACGACCAGGTGACCTATCACCTGGACAAGGGGGAAGAGATTGATGTCATATATCTTGAGTTCAAAAAAACCTTAGATCTGGTATCCCATGATCACCTCTTGGCGAAACTAGCTAACTGCAGCCTCGGGTCCACCACGATCTGCTGGCTGGGGAATTGGCTCCGTGGTCGGACCCAGAGGGTGGTGGTTGACCGGAGCCAATCATCT
>NW_017728917.1:15205788-15239923 GCF_001723895.1 Crocodylus porosus
TCTCAAGCAAATCCCGGGACGTCATTCTCCCCTTGTACTCGGCCTTGGTGAGGCTGCAGCTGGAGTACTGCATCCAGTTTTGGGCTCCATAATTTGTGGAGAAGCTTGAGAGAGTCCGGAGAAGAGCCACGCACATGACCAGAGGTCAGGAAAACAGATCTTACGATGACAGGCTAAGAGCCATGGGGCTCTTTAGCCTGGAAAAGCGCAGGCTCGGGGTGATCTGACAGCCACCTATAAGTTTATCAGCGGTGTTCACCAGTATCTGGGGAAATGTTTGTTTACCAGAGCGCCCCATGGGATGATGAGGTTGAACAGTTATAAACTACTGCAAGACCGTTGGACATAAGGAAGAATTTTTTACTGTCCGAGCCCCCAAGGTCTGGAACAGTCTGCCATCGGAGGTGGTTCAAGCACTACATTGAACACCTTCAAGAGCAAATCAGATGCTTATCTTGCTGGGATCCTACGACCCCAGCTGACTTCCTGCCCTTTGGGTGGGGGGCTGGACTCGATGATCTTCCGAGGTCCCTTCTAAACCTAATGCCTATGAAATCTATGAAATCATCCTGCCAAACCTTCTGCATGTCTTGGTATATTGTAAGAGAAGTTCATGGACAAGACAGGAGGAAAGCTGTCAAAGTGAGTATGCCACTGCACTGTCAAAGGCAGAAAACAAATTAAAATAAAATAATATGCTGTATTTTCTCATATACAACATGCCCCCCCCTTTGTTTCTGGGAGGCAGAATGTAGGGGAAAAAAATATTTTTCCAGAGTCAGGGCCACTGTGTAACGAAGGACGTCCTCTTGGATACAGAGTGTTCAGGAAGCATGGCATCAGAAACTACACAGTCTCCTCCAATGCCACATTTCCTGGACACTGTATCCAGAAGGACATACATACTCTGTGTCATACAAGGGTAGGCCCCAAATCCTTGCAAAGGGAAGTAGCTACTTCTTTACAGGAAGAAGTTATTTATATAAGTTCCTGTAAGTACAAGCATTGTTTCCACATAACAAGCTGCATTAAGATACTACCAACACCTCAAACGCTGCTTCAGGCACAAGCTACAGGACTCCGCCAATATATACAGCTGCATGACAGTTAGCACAAGACTCTGCCCCTTTGGTTTGCTGAGCAGACACAAGCAGCTGCTATCCAGGCAGCTGCATGTCATGCACAATGTCTCCAAAAGTACTCCTTTTCCAGCAAAGAAAATAGCTTCCCCACTTAAAACATGCACCCCAATTTTGGGGAGCAGGAGGGAGGTGCATATTGTAGATGAGAAAATATGGTATTCTGTAATCTTAGGCAGCAGTAGAGGATGAGAATACATTTCCAAACACACGTTTTTCACAAGTACAGGCACATAGATTCCACAAAGATTCACATTCTCTTGCACGATATTTGATCTGTATTGTTTTTCCATACAGTAGCATAGAGCTAAACAAATGCTTTCTGAAAAATGAGTTTACAAAAAAAGACAGCTGTTCCTTGGGAATGAGATGTGGCATCTCAAAAGCAACTCGACAATAAACAAGCAACTCAACTTCCAATTTTAATTCCCCTTTTTGTCAGGGTAAGTGGCTTACAGAATAAGAAGGAAGCAGAACATGTGATAATGTTTGATTTCAGTAAGGCTTTTGATATAGTTCCATTTGACATTCTCATTAGCAAACTAGGAAAACATGGTCTAGATGAGAACACAATAAACTGAGCTAAATACAATTGTAGAACAGCACTGAAACAGGATTTCAAGTGGGGTTCTGCATGAGTCTATTCTGGGCCTAGTTCTAATTGATATTTTTGTTAATGGTTTGGATGACAAAATAAACTATATCCTTATGCATATGACAACGGAAGCATTTTGGAGAACAGGATCAGAATTCAATATTATTTGAAATGACCATGTACATTTTTGCTGCTAAGAACACACATGAACTCAAAATTCAACCAAGCCTTCTTTATGTATAAACAAATAGAGTACAGCATTTAGCTCTTGGTGTGTGTGGTGGGACAGTAGGGGGTGCTACTACGCTAAGCCCCCCACCACACTGTGCCCAACCCAAAACCACACTTCAGGAGTCTCCCCAGGGGCACCTGCTTCTGACCCTCCCCCTTCCTAAAACACACGTGGCAAGCCTGGGGTGACACTCCCACCACACAGGCCATGGTCTCCATTAGGGCTCTGTGCCACCTGGTGTACACAGGCCCAGGTGACCTTGGTGGGAGGGTACTTTGCCCACTGGTAATATTTCTGGGTTTTTCTTACAGCTTGAAGCTTTCCAAGGTAATCTTAGATATGTGCTAGAGGTAGTTAATAAACAGCCAAGCTCTTCTGGGACCAAAAAAGCATCTCTGACCCCTTTTCCCTCATATGGGAGCCAAACAGCCTTTTAATGATCAAAGAGAGAGAACAGGGAGGGGGATATCATAAAGCAAATTGAAAGAAATACCCAGTTCATTGAGTCTTGTAAATATGAGCTCAGTGGTTCTTTTAATATGCAACTTCCTCCACATAGATCCTAATTTCTGGTTAGGGTCCCAGTTTCTACTTGCATATCAGCTTCAGGCAGCTCCCTAAGTATGATGCTTGTCTGTATTCCAAGAGATGCCTGCCCAAGGAGGGAGTACCCTCAAGACCAGGTGACCTGACTTTTAAATCATTTCTCTGACCTCATCACCTGGTTCCAATCATAAGCATGCATTATTTGATGCAGACCAATCCTTTTAAAAGTTGTCAGCATCCCCAGGTAGAAGGCCCACGGCCCAAAAGCCATCCCGGCAAAAACTCAGGACAAAGGACCTAGATACAGGAAGTGGGGATGGGAGGAGGTCCTCTCCAGCCCGGCTGCCCAGGTGACTATGCTGACCTAACAACACACAGTTTGAAAGGAGGAAGGGGAGAGCAAGTGAGCTGCCCCACTGCAGGGCAGGGAGAGATTTCTTCACAGTGTGAAGAGGTGCTTTGCTGAAAAGCAACATCATTGAGGAAAATGTGAAACAATCCTAGCTTTCAAAAGCTTTGTTCTACACGTTTTTCCAAGGACAGGAGCAGGCAAAGCAAACCATTGCTTCTGTACAATTATGTCCATGGGAACTGCTAGGTTCTCTGGCCACCCCAGCAAATCACCAATGCCAGGCCCAAGTCTGTGTCAGGCCCCTGCCAGAGGGCACAATTTATTATGCAACTGCAAAACTCAAGTAACGTCAAACAAAGACTCCTCTGGGCAAAGCAAGACAAGGCCTCACCTTCCATCCCCCTTCTCTAAAAGGAGCATGCCCTTTCTATCAATTCCATGTGATGGATAGGGGCTGTCAGCCTATTTCCTGGCTGGTGCACCCTATCACTGTATCCGAGAAAGTCCCTAGCACACAGTTGCCACTAAGTGGAAATGGCAGGGCAATTTCCCAGCGGTGTTGCTCAAAAAGGGCCATTATATTGCTCTGATAATTCAGCAAATACATCATCCTATTAAATACAGACAGACTTGAGTAACTGCAATATTTGGTCAGCCAGCATAATTTAGTTTAATATATAAACTATCACAATGCCAAGATTATAATTGTCTTCATCCCTTTATATCACTTTAATCTGCTTTACAGATAAGTACAAGTACAAGTACAAGGTCTTTGCTCTGGAAAGTTCACAATGCAGGGAGGGATACACACCAAGCATGGGAAAGGATTTTAAAGTGACAGGGTTGAAGTTTGCAAGTGTTCTGTTAGATCCATGAGAGTTTTAGTGGTGGGATTAGTTTAAGTTTTCCCAGTATATTTTGTTCACACTTAAAGGAACAAACTGTCTATATCAGTGTCATTAAAAAACAAACAAACAATCTCATGGACATTGTCCCTCCCATCTGATCACACAGACTGCTGCCTCTCCCATTAGCAGTAACATAGCATCCATGATGCAGTTAGCGAGAACTTACAAGGAACGAAAATATTAAGGAAATATGGAATTTTAGCATGCTAAATACAGCTTAGTTTGTTTTTGAGAACTTTCATTAACCACAGCAACTCTCCATCCCATCTGGTCTCTTTGTTTCTCAAAAGGAAGTGGAAACAAAATGGACCAGAGGTCAACCTGGACCCAAGTTTGGGAACTTCTGGTTTACAAAGTGGTAATATACATGACCCTAGATTTGTTTCTAGGATGTATATCATTATTCTTCAACCACTTACTTCACAGTAGACCCTTACTAATTTATAATGTTGACAAAGGAATACTGCAAATTAGCAAAAAAGGAACATAAAATAATACAAACCAAAGATAACACAGTAGCCAATAAGCATTATGCATTTTGGCAATTAAGTTCTAAATTTGCAGCATTGATAATACTAATAAAAGGGTCTGTAATGTATTTTGGGAAAAAAGACTTCATTCATTATAATTTCCATTGAAGTATTTGACAAACAGGAAGATATGGAGGTAACAGAGCATGTTGCAAACAACCATGTTCCAAAACAAGGGAAGAGTAAAGGGAATGCCATTTTGTGAGAGGAAACTTCTGAAACCCACTTAATTCTTGATGCGAAGTGGGCCTTGAAACCATATATACTGTCAAGTTGCAAGTGGTTGTACTGACACCAAGCAAGGAACTCCTGATGTTCCTACTTTAGTAGAAGGCAAGGATATTTGGGAAGATTATACCTATAAGTGAACCAACTACATGGTTGGGAGAGATTTTAGACACGCTTTCAAGCACAATGTACCAGAGGAAAGCTAATTTGTACCCAAAAGCTTATCAAAAAACCTCTCTCAACCAAAATGAAAGGCAAACATTCTTCAGTGACAAACTCTTTAATCTTTAAACCCCAGATCCTCAACCAGGACAATATAAGCACCCTGGAGTGCCTTGCAATCCTTTCAAAGTTGCAGTGGTGTGCCATGCAATGTTAGCACTATTAGGTGTGCAAACATGATTTATAAGATAAATCCAGAGATTTCAAATAGGAATCCATAGCCTCCAAAACATTCTGACCTGCTGTGGTTTTCACAAGTTCTTTGCAACAGAATTATTGCTCTATTTTTTTTTCTGTAGTCAAACAAGTAAAAACAGAGAGCTGGCATTTTCAGAGCAGTACCTCGAGCCTAAAAATGTTTAAAGCCACTGTTTAAAACGAACACAATTATAGTAAAATATAATATAAAAAGAACAAGAATTTGTCTTTCTTGGCCATTCTTTTGGAAAATTATACCCATTACAGTCTTCTCTTTAGCTTAAGATCCTCTACTATCCTTAACATATTCAAATAACATACCCTATTCAAACCCTGCAGGCTGTTCCCAATTTCTGTATCAATGCTGATAATATAAAGGCAGAGTTGATCATATTCTGGCTTCTGTTTGATTTCAAGTGTCTCTGAAAATTATGTGGCCTCCAATACCCTGTACCCTGTTGCAGTCTGCCTTTTTTTTTTCCTAATGCTGCTATTCCTTGAGTGCCTGATCCAACAGCGCCTAAACAAAACTCCTGTTGAAATCTGCTTGATTTCTGCCCAAGCTGGAGCTGGAGGGCTGATCCTGAGACTATGTTTCAAGAAGGGAATTAATATGTTTATATTTAATTATTTGAAAAGATTACTTTATACTTTCTTTGTGCCTTTTTTGCTTCCTTGTGAGAGGTGAAAAGGCTTTAGATATTAACTAAGTTTAATTTTAATAGTAGAAAAACCAGGTATTCAATTCATCCCGTTTGCTGGAGGCCTAGTGGAATTATAAGTTACATATCTCTAAAGCTACTGACACTTTGACACCTGAGTGTCAACATCACAGAAGACTGAAATTCAAGTAGCTTGAAGAAAAACTGGTTTTAGACAGACTCTTCAAACCCTGCTGCAGCTATCTAATTGAAAGCTATGGTGAGCACTTGGGGGGGGGGAGCTCTCAGAAAGAGCACCATCATCCACTCAGCTGCAAGTTCAAAACTGAACTCTTCATTCTCAACTGCAAGGATTTCCCCAAATGCACAGAAAATAAGAATTGCTATTATTAAAATAACAACACTATGCTTGCTTTTTATAAAATCCTTTAGTCCTTCATAAATTGTGAACAGCAAAAAAGGGCAGAGTGACTGACTTTGCAGGTCACCTTTGAAAGAAACTGAATTTCCTCTCTATCCGAGTAGGACACTGAAAGAAAAATGCTGAACAACATGCTTTCTTTCTGTTGTTCTCTTGATAATGTGAGAAAGATACTCTGTGTCTGAGTTTATTGCTCTTAAATACCCTCACAATAAAACATTGAGAAACTTTGCTTTCATGTTGTGCTTGTCTCAGCTGCCATTTATTGATTTATGTTGAGTTCTACAAATCACTAGAGATTTATCCTCTAACTGATTTCTATAGAAAGGTCAAGGTGGCCACTGAAATCACCACCTTAAAGGTCAAAATAAAAAGTTATCAGAAACATACATCGTACTATTATAATTACAGTGGGTATCAACTATCACAGGGTCCAAATTCCAGACCAACTGACTTTTGATGGCAGAAAATATAGCCAATATTTACAAACAGCAAAAAATACATACTTTATCTACTAAATACAATGCTAAGGTGTTGTTTGAAAACAACTTGCAGCACATCCAAACATTGCAAGTTTGTTTTATGGGATCTCAGCTGCATTTCCACAAGTCTGTCTCTGGTTGAGCTAGATGGCACCAACTGTCCTTCTTGGTACAGAACCCCAAAGAACAGAGCATGCATTTCTGCCCGGGAGACTAACAAGGCTAGTTCTCCAAATAGTGCTGCCTTCTTAACAACTGCGCACACATTTCTGAAGGGTCATCTGCTGAAAATGGGGTAAGCTTGATGATAGGCTATACTCTGTCTCCTCAAGTCATGTTGGCATTGCCTCATCTACCACGCTGAAGCCACGAGTCCAGATATGCTTCCCTTCTACGGGGTCTAGCATTCATATGGATGACACGCTTCTCTGACCCAGCATCAGATAGACATTCAATATTCGCAAAAATGACAATACTGATCTGAACCAAGATCTTGATATATCAACTTGCTGCTCAATGACAGCAGATAAAAACAGTGTATAGTATCCACACAAGACCAACTAGTCGAAGAACCAAGCCAGAAACTAAGGAGAGATTTGCTAGCAACTAGTTGGCCAAACATTATCTGGTTCCATTTTGAAAGAAGGGAGCATGAGGTTGTAACTCAGATGCTAGGATCTTGCAAGAGCTGTAACTGGCTCTTCCACTTGCTTGCTCAAAGCCATGTTTCTGAAGGCTTATGCCATCGGTTGCTAGGCTCTGAATAAGTGAGGTCATCCAGAAAAGGTAAACTCTTCAAGAAAAGGAAAATGTATTGTGTGTCAATACATACGCAGAAGATACAAATTCAAAAAGGGAGTCCTCTGTATCAAAAAAGCTTCTCGATGCAGCAGAAGCTAGCGTATCTTTGGCGGCCTCCACCCAGTCACATCTTCAGTAGATATGCAAAAGGAATATTTTCATATTCTTGAAGTTTGGGGAAGATAAGTGTCCTGGTGGGTTTTAAAGTTTAATATCAACTTGCTGAGAGACTCAAAATAAAGTTGGCTGCAACCCATCATTTATCTTTATGCCACAAGTAATGTTGTGTCCTTTCCAAAACATTTCTCTTGCTGTGTTACCAGTTCTGCTCTTCCAATAGACAGAGTTAAATTAAGTTTTTTCTCACTGGCTGCTGTGGTCACTTGATGTCCTAGGAGTTCGGCAAAATGTGACTGTGGCAATCCTGATCAAACTATGGACCACATCACAGCACTCTGCCTGCTATACAAATTTGATGGTGACATTGCAGAGATACACTTCCTTTCCTCAAGAGCATTAGACTGGTTAACTAACCTTAAACTGGACTTATAATTGCTGCCCCAAGTCAGCCATACGAAAGAAGAAGACTAGAAGAAAAGTCTTCTATTGCCTTTATTCCCTAAAGCCCCAGTGGACTGCCGAGTGCCTGTTCTCCCCGGAGATACTGCAGACAACATCAGATTTTAAAGGCCAACACACTCAGCATGTCCCAGAGCAGCTGCCATAGGCCTCCTAGGATATACCTGTGGCACTTTGGGGCATAGAGCAATAAGAGCCACGTGAGATACCAGCCCTGGACAGGCTGTTGGGGAAACCTAGCAGCTTTGTAAATTTAGGTTCAAGAGGTTTTCCGGCATTTCATTTTCTAAAAGCATAAGCACCTGTTAGGTTAGATTTTAATTTGTGCATGTGCATGTCTCCCCATGCAAACAGCAACTACCTGCAGACTGGAAGAGGAGAGAAAGGAAGTCCAAAGTTTCTCAAAGTCCAACTCCCAGAGAAGACAACATTAAATCACTTCATCCAATGCTCCCTGCATTGGACCAAATGAACAGAAAGAGGGAGCCAGAACCACTGGAGAAAAGACACTCATCAGTATAAAAAAAACTCACTGGAGAAGGCCCCTTTCACAGCAGAAGCCTCATAGTTAAAACAGCTGGTGAAAAGGTGAAATGTTTTGCAACTCTCTAAACCAGTGGTTTTCAAACCTATTTTTTCATCACATACTCATTTTCCTCCAAAACACTGCTGCTTCTAACCCCCTGCGCACTTGATGCATCTTGCATGTTCATTCTCTAGGGAAGACTGGCAACACAGATGTGAATGCTATTACTCACCACACATCGACTAGTCAAAAACTCCACCACCACTATTAAAATTCAGGCAAAGCACCAAATAACCCAGTTTGAAAATCGCTGCTCTAAACTCTTAACACAAAATTTGCTTATTTGTCAAATATTTATTTCTTCCTCCATGTTGCAACAGAAGGACCTTGCCCGTTTCTGAAATTCAGAAGACTCCAGTAAAACCTCCAAGCTTGCTCTGCAAGCTCTTGGAATGAGTGGGGCCTTTGGAAGAAAAAAGAAACCAGCCAAATAAAAAAATACCTTCCCTCACTCCTAGTTCTATGCTATCACAATGAAAGAATCTTTCATGTAAGCTACTCAATCATTTTGGCATACACTTTGCCTATGCCTCAACTCAGAGCTAAGTTATACTTTGGTCTGCTCCACTACCTTGTTTTGGACCTTGGCCATGCACTAGCTGGGAGCCAGGTTTCACTGCAGAACCAAGTGAGCATGAATCTCACCCACACCCATCTAGAACTGGTTTTGCTGTGCTCTACTCAACTCTCTCAACATGAACCTTGTCCATGTGCCAGCTGAAGGCAGAGTACATTCAGCTTACCTGACATCTCTAGAAAAAGAGAGGAGCTACTTTTCAAGCTATCCTCAAAAGACAAAAGATTTTTTCAGAAAAGGAAGTAGCAGTTTGGAGAACTAAATCCAGTGAAGTAACTCAGACCCTGTGACATCCTTGCTACAAAGTGAGACCCGGAGTTTCTCACACACATCACACAGAAAAGGAAAAGTCTAGAGACCACTTCCTTAGGGGCAGTTTAAGCCCAGGTTTAGAACAAATATCTGTTTTGCTTTCTGGTCTCACAGAGAAAGGGAATGTCACCTTATAAAGACTGAGGGGCACCAAGACAAGAGGGAGCCAAAATAACCACTCGGTGATCTAATATTGACATTTATTTTAATAGGAAGTGACTTATCTGATGCTGATATAACCCCAAGATCTAAAGAAAGTCTTAACAAAGAAAGCCTACCACAGACAAAGCACTTCTGCAACCATTAGGTTTTTATTTCAGAGCTTCATAGATGAATCCAGAAGAGTTTCAGCAAATGTTTAGATAACCTAATGATCCTGCACTAGCAGATTTCTAGATTTTTTACCTTGTCTTCTTACTTGTAGGCCTCTGTCTTGCAAAAAAAACCTTACCTGTTTGACTTCACACACTTTATGTGCAGGTCTTTATGTAGGATTGGCACCATGATGTTTGATTCTCTTTCTGACCTTTTGTGATACACTTTGGTCCTTTCCTTACATCCAGGTTTCTCAGAAATATTCATCATTACCTACCTTCCTAAACTACATCTTTGTCCTCTTTGTCTGTTGTTTATTATAGAAAACACTGTAATAAGACACACGGGTATTTTACACTGTGCCATTTATTGTAGAGTTTATTTGCAAAATTTCAAAATAAACTAAGAGAAAGAAGCCAAAGGAGCAGTGTTATTCTATGAACCCATGTCACTAACCACACTCACATTTATGAATGTAACTGGAAGCAAAGTACTCACAAGACAATCATTCAGTGCATTTGAGTAGCTATAAAGTTGTTACAATTTCCATCATTTTCTTCAAAAGATTATCATTTATATGTAAATAATAGCTCCACATACAAGTACAAAATATAAATAAAATACAGCTGCAGTAATCCTTCATGTAAACCTATTCCACTGACAGATTGATCCTATAAACCAGCTCTTTTCATCTACTGTAGTAATCCTGCTGCACAAGTACAAAATCTGCACGTTAAAATCCTTTATACAGTTTAATGTTAGTAAGCACAGGAAAGAAACTGCACTTTTAATGGATATCATCAATCAGAGATTTTTTTATCCTAAAAGGTTAAAAGTATTAGCAGATAATTTCAATCTTGTATTTTTGATCCTGAAGAAGCCCAAAGCATCTCATACTGGGTACAAGAAGTGTTGCCTCTATTTTCTTAGCAGCTCAAAGCAACAGCTTCTAGGAGTTTAGGACTAGAAAACTTTCTGTCACTGAATCTGCTGGGGCTTTGAAAAGGCAGGACGTGGCTATCCAAGCTAGGGGTTGGACTTGCTAATACTACAGCTATTCAGACATGTGCAAAGGGTATTTAATGACCATAACACAGTCAAGACTTTAATTTTACTTCTCATCTGAAAACATAGCTCAAACAGAGCAGTGTCCCAATCCAATACCACCAGGACCCAGGATCATACCAATTCCAAAGGAGGCATGGCCGCTACTGAATCTCCGACAGCATCCCATGTCATTCACACTGTTGCTCACCCTCAAAAAGTATACCACCCAGGCCCTGAAAAAGCTTGGTCTTTCTAGTGTGTAGGCTGATTTCTCTTACATCTTTTCCCCATGCCTCTCCTGTTTTTTCTTTAGGCTGTAGATAGACCTTAACTGGGTTTTGTTGTCTTAAAAAAACCAAACCCTTTTTAAAACACATTAGACGTTCAGATCTTTCCCATCTCTAGAAATCTTTGACTGAAGTATTAGTGAAAAAGAAGAGTCAAGATTAAACTGTGCAAATGGAAATGGAAAAGAAAGTTATTTTAGTTAGAAAAAATAACATTTTGAGGAGAAAGACAAATGGGGGGTTAACCCTATTGACTTCTTGCAAAAGGAAAAAAAAAATGTTAAAAATGTGATATTCCAGGTGCTCTAAATCAGCTGTGAGGATAATATAATCTAGGACACCCAGAAGGTTCTCTAGGAAAACAAAACAAAAAGACGTACGACAGATCTGACATGACCGAGGCTAAAAACCCAAACGAGCTCTACCTGTTTTGTTCTGAACACCTCTTTCAGATGGCTTTTCTAACATTAAAACAATGCAAGAGAGAACAATCATAATTGTTTAAATAGCTTTTGTAAATCTTCCTTGAAAAGTTAAGGAGTACTGGCTCACTCAGAGATCATGCTTTTACACGGAACATCAAGCTTATTCCCATGTTTGTTGGGCTTCTGCTACATGAATTGTTTTTTAATGACATTGTTATCTCTTTTTACATGAATATCCTGGTTTATTCTATAGACAGCTAATTAGCATCTTGCCAAACAGCTGATTAGTAATTTACCTTCTCTGAGTAGGACGAATATTCAACACTCTTGAGCTAACCTTTATAATTATTTCTTAAACATTAAGAGACTTTGTACTTTAGTAAAATAAATGTCCTGCATCTTACAAGCCATGGTTGTCAGATGCTCTCATTAATCGGATTAGAGGTGAACGCAGGATATACAGTCATGCAAAACAAACAGGTCAGCATTCCCAATGCTCAAAGTATTTTCCATGCTCAGGAAGACTAAATAGTCTATAAAAGCAAGGTAAAGCTGAACACAATCAAGTGGTTCTGGACCCAGATAGAGATTAATTCTGAGAAGGTGTCAGCAGCTGCCACAAAGAACTTGTTCTACACTCAACTGATATCACTAACCTTTGTGTGCTCGTTTTAATCCCACTGACCATTCGTTCCACAGCTCTGTACAGAAGCCTCTTTTCACTAAAGCAGCTCACCGTAATTTCCATGCATTACATAAACTTTATTAGCCATGGTATATAGGGAGATCAGCCTCTGCATCAGAATTTCCTAAACCTCTGAATGCTAGAAGCTGCAGTGGGAGAACAGCAGAGGATGGGAAATTCTGGACATGCCCTGTACACCATGGACCTCTAAGCATCCATGCTCTGCTACTGTGCAAGACAAAATAAGGGGCTAGATAGATCTACCACCTGACCCTGTAAACAGCTGATCTTATGTTATATACTTGTGTTTAGCCCAGACTCAAAAAGCTGCTGTGAATATCAGGTTCAGGATCTAAGATAACTCACCATGGGTACCACAGCTTTGCAAGGCTGCTTCAGGCCTGCAACTCGTCTAGATATCATGTCTATGGAACCCTTTGGACAAAACTCCTAAAATCTGAAAAAACCCACTGTACTTTCATCCATGTCACTGTGAGGATTATTTCCCTTTTTCAACTGATTATAGACATAACTTCCTAATATGCAAAACTTTTTGCATGTAAAAAAATGCTAGTAAAAGGGAGAGACTGGAGGGGAAGAAACTGGATGAAGATTATTTCAACTATTAATTGGAAAAGTGAAGAAACTAATGATAAACTGAAAATACATGAAACAGGTTCATGCAGAGCTCAATAAATAATTAAAACGGACCACAAATGAATAGGAATGTAGCTGGCTGACACGCCTGAGGTATGGTAACAAGTGATCCTGGGTTTAAAACAAAAACTGAACAAGTGCACAGGTTGGGCTTTTATTTATAAAATGTTTTACTCCAGGAAACATTAGCACCTACAATGGAGCTACTTATGCTCAGATGCACAAACACTTTCCATTTTCATATTGACAAAGCAACATTTTGAACCTAAGAATGTTGAATTAATTTACACAAGGGAATTAATTTAAACTTCTGCTGAGGGGAAAAGTAAGTGCAGTTACCTACTGTAATATTAGGATAGTATTAACAATTAACTCAAATGCAAACTTTGCATTAGTTTATCAAGCCATTTATCCAGACTTAAGAAGACACAATGAACACTGACCCATAGTAATAAAGGTTGTTTTTTGTAAAGGGCTGTGTGCACTTACAGAGCAATAGAATAGATAAACTACATCACCACTGTGTTGACATTTACTGAACATAAAATCATGAAAGTCTATAAAGAATGTTAGCAGTCATAATATGGTACATTTATAAGTAGTTAAGGAGTTTTTTTTAGAAAAAAAGAACATGTCCCATAGGTAAACTGACAGGCTGTTACAACAAAACAGATAGTAACACAAAGTCAGCTGCACATCATAAAGACAAGAAAGATAACAAGAAAATACTGCAATCAGTCCTGTTAGTAAGGAAAAAGCCTTGGCAGACACTGACTAGCCATTACTCTCAATATTTTAAGGAGGCAAAGCCAATGATAATTAACTTTTAAATGTACTTGTTCATAATTGCTGATTTAAGGTGGATTACTCCTGCTAGAATCTGCAGTCTTAAAACCAGAGTGCTACTGCAAAGCAGCATCAGTATTCTGGTATTATTCAAAGGAGAAGGGAGTACAGTGACAGAATAGTTTACAAGCCACACAATTTCCAGGATTTGAGGTTCCTTTAACCTAAATGTCAAATCCATGAAACCTACAGTTGTCAAGTATCTTTCTTATACATAATACTTTGCTCTTTTTAACAGGATCATCAAAATAATTCTCTGATGGCTTTAAGTGTGCACATTTTAGAGCTCAATAAACTGAGGCACAAAGAGTTAAAATAATTTGCCTGAAGTCACAGCATATCACTAAAATACTAAAAATAGAACCTATGTCTTGAACTACATGCATCCTGCTATGGCTAGGACTAGACTGGTTTTTCAGGAAACATCTAGCCAGACAGTTAAAGAAAAGACAATTCTAGAAAGCAAGAGAATGCTTTACTTATGTCTGACCACCACTCTCTCAAGCATGAGAAAGGTCAAGTCAGTAGCACGGCTGTGCTATTAAAACCCCTCTCCATCTTCTCTTCTCCAGATTAAATCAGTCCAGTTCCCTCAGCCTCTCTTCACAGGTCATGCGCCCCAACCCCCTAAACCTAATTTTTGTTGCTCTCCGCACATCCTTCTGGGTCACAGGACTCCAGATATGCCCTCCCCAGTGCTGAACAGACAGGAAGAATCACTTCCCTCCATCTGCAGGCAGTGCTCCTACCAGTGCAGCCCAGGATGCCGTTAGTCTTCTTGGCAACAAGAACACACTGCTGGCTCCTGTTCAGCTCACTGCCCACCCTCACCCCCCAGAGCTGCTGCCCAGCTGCTGCCAGGGCATGGGATTGTTCTGTCCTAAGTGCAGGAGGTTGCACTTGTCCTTGTTCAACCTCACAAGATTTCTTTTGGCCCAAGCCTCTAATTTGTCGAGGTCAATCTGAATCCTAACCCTGCCCTTCAGCATATCTACTCCCCCTCAGCTTGGTGTCATCTGAAAAACTTGCTGAGGGTGCACTGCATCCTATCTTCCAGGTCATTAATGAAGGTATTGAACAAAACTGGACCCAGGACAAACCCCTGGGGCATTCCACTTGATGCCAACTGCCAATTAGACATCGAGCACTGATTACTATTACACTTTGGGCCTGACAATCCAGCCAGTTTTCTATTTACCTTACAGTTTATTCATCCAACCTGTACTTCCTGAGCTTGCCTGCAAGAATGTTGTGGGAAACTGTACCAGAAGCCTTGCTCAATTCCCCATATCTCATGGCCTCTGCTCTCCCCACATCCAGAGCCAGTCATCTCGTCATAGAAGGCAATCAGGGTGGTCAGGCATGACTTGCCTTTGGCGAATCCATGCAGACTGTTCTTAATCACCTTCTTCTGTAAAAGCTACATACAGTGAACTGACATTTCTCTTGAAGAATGTGAGGCTATCCTAAAATCTGTTACACCAACACATTGTAACCTTTTATTATATAGCTAAATTTTCTAATATAATGTTCAAGATGCCTTTGGAGGTTGAAGCATGACCTCTTCCTTCCTCATAAGTCAGTATTTTTTCAGCACTACGAAGTAATGTCTGCTTATTTCAAACAGGTGATTTTGAACTTTTTTTTTAAACTTACCAAACAAAGAGCTCTTATCCCCCTTCAGGTGCCTGTTTTCATTCTTTCAGTTTTCTGCTTATATGAAGAAATAAACTGTAATTCATCTACATATTAAATCAACGTTCCTTCTGCACTTCTAAAAATTCTTGAAAACATTTCTTCTAGACCTTCATTAACATATAAATAGACTCCCTTACTGTTGCAACATTTGCATGAAGCACAGTTCAAAAGTGCAACAAAGAAAACACAGTATTAAGAATTAAATAGATATTTAAAAGAATAAAAGCTGAATAGCAAGTTATATCTGACAACTACATTAACAAAGCAAAACTCTAGATATTTTGTTCCAGTACCAGACTAAAAGAGAATGGAAATAGGTCACTTATTACTGCTGTCCTAACAGGCCAAGGACATGGCAAACCATACTGCAGAAAATAATTATCACTAATCATGAGTTAAAAAGAAAAAACAGGAGAAACCATGAAGGGAGGACACCTGTGTAGGATTTAGCCTCATATTAATGTACAAGTATCTAACTGATCAACCAGCACAGCCTGTCATCAGTTCATTTTTTTCTGCAATTTTATCCAAGAGTGCACCCATGACAAAACCACAAGGCTAAGAAAAGGCAAAAAAAAAAAAATCAAAAAAATTAAAAAAAAAAAATCAAACTTTTTAGACTCAAGCACATCCTTTGTCCATCCCTTCCTCCCCCATTAGACTCAAGACACCCCTCAGAAAATGCCGGCTCTTAGTGTCTACAAATTTGACTACAAAGTAGAACAATTCTTCTGTTGCAAAGAACTCAAAGACGACAGTAGGTCAGCACGTTTTCAACACTATGGATTCCTGTTTGAAATCTCTGGGTTTATTGTGTTAATCAAGTTTGCACACCCATCAGTTCTAACACTGCATGGCACCCTAAAGCCGCCCTTTAAAAGATCTAAAAGGACGTCAGGGTTCTGCAACACCCTGGCTGAGAACCACTGACCTGGCCTCCGCTGCTCCAAAATACGGGGCTAACTTTTTTGGCAGGCATGCCACAAATAAAGCCCCACACCCACCCTTAGAGCTACTCCAATCCTCTTCCTCTGCCTGATTTTCTCCTCTGTTTTCTGCTCCCTACTCTATGCTCTCTGTCCATTCTGCCACTCTGCCTTCAGCTCCCTGCCCTGTCTGCTCCTGTGTTCCCTGATCCCTCCTTGATCTGCCATGCATCACATACACAGGCTGCCCCTAACACTAGGGGCACATGCTGCAGGTCAGCGACTCCTGCTTTAGAAGGGTAAGATAGCACTGCATCCATACTTATTCTGTATATATTAAATAGCTCAAAATTCCTTCATCTGTTCAGGGGAAATGTAAAGATAACCCCATTAACTTTAAAATGTATTACTTTTATTTAATCTTGCAGGTGTCATCCTAAAAACATTAGTGCCTTGATGTATTACATGTGCGGTTATGTATAAACCACTATTTATTGTTTGGTACCTGTTCTTCCCCAAATACCCACAGAATATCTGTTATGCCAAAATGTCTATAAGAATAAGGAAATGTCATTATACCCAAAAGCTTGTCCACCATCTTTCCCAACTATACAGTTGTCCAATAAAATATAAGACTAAAGCCCACTTCTCACATAACTGTACCCCCTGCACCATTACAGCTATCATGATACTAATACAGTATTATAAAGAATTAACTGAACAATAAATTAAAATTTTCCTTATTACACTGTCAGGAGGGATAAATCATGAATCCTTCCCAAGTCAAAGTATTAGAAAAAGGTGAGGTAAAGAGAAACAAAACATTAAAACTCATTTTCTGGACTCACATGCCCTGGCCATTCAAAAATACATTCACAAAATGTACAGTGTTTTCATTGCAAGACTTTTCCCCCTTTCATCCTCAACTTCACTTAACATACTATTGAGGTCCCTTCAACCCTAAAACATCTATGGAATCTATAGTCAGGTTTGCTAAGGCTTCCCCATCACTTCTGAAGATCTAAACACAACCTCAGAGGTTTGGAGTTAGTCAGAATCCTATCTTCTTTTGGAGTTTGTACACCACAATAAGGTGTGAAACAATTTTTTATCACCACAATATTAGGGTACGAAGGTGCAAGTTGTGCCAACTTAAAGGCAAAAGTAGTGGCATAAGTCTCATGCCATTAGACTAGCATAGTGCCTACAGTGTACTAGGCGATTTATCAACAGCACACTAACCTTTTGGACTTGTGTCCTTGCATGTTGCAGCACTAAGCCAAGTTGCAAACTATAGGTAAACAGCAAAAAATGCAAACTAGAATAAGGGGAAGCAGTACAACTAGCATCTACCTTATTTTCAAGGAAATAGCACTTACAGACACACTGGTTTATTTGGCAAACATGCTGTTCAAATTAAAACCACTTTCATTTTAGAGAACACACAGGAAAGCTCTGCAGCAATCCCTTGAATGGAACCGCATTTGAAAGTGAAAACAGACTGCATCATAAACTCCAACGTTCCTTATTTCCTTCACCAAAAAGATTGACCCCAATTAATTTTTGCCATAGAAAAAAATTCCAGTTGCCATTTCACAAGCACAGGAAGGAACTTTGACTTGTCAAAACATAAACAAGTTATACAAACTTAAGTCTCTTGAAAGCTTAAAATACAAAAATACAAAATAAAAAAATCTACTCCTCCATCTAGTACGTTGTAGGAGAGTGTAGAACCAGAGAGATTCAGTAGGAACAGTGTTAATAAATCTGTGGCAGCATTGCAAGTATAACTGATTTTACTAACAATTAAATAGATGACAAAGGCTTCAATTTTTCTTTCCACAGATGGACTGGATGCTCCCACCACTACTCAATCACTTTGTAGCAGATGACATTTTAGGAGAACATATTTCCTTGTTGATTTTTCCAAAGATGCCCTGAGGCTTTAAAGATGTCAGTTTGTGAATTTATAGAGTTACACCAGGAAACTCTCTGCAGAAGAGCTAAACAGGTGGATCTTTACCTGTTCTTCCAGCACATTTGCAGAATTCTCCATTGCAACAGTTGAGCACAAAGAGGATTACTTCAAGGGCAAGCACTTGAGAAGCATTTATTTTTGTCCTTGAGTCGCTTAGGAGAGCAGATCAAAAAAAGCACACAATCGTTCTCCCACCGCATCAAGATGCAATCCCCAGTAGCAGCTGCACTAAAACAAATTGTGATTATTGAGGAAACTGAATTTTGTAAGCGCTGCTATAATACATGCAGAAAAGCAGTCCATTTTACCAAGATTAGTTTGTTTAGCATTGCCTGGAACAAATACAGTTTTTATATTGATATGAAAAGGTAATTTGATCATTATGACAATTGTTAACAAGAAAAAATGAGGAATTCAGTTAAGAAATCAGAATACCATCATGCAACCTCTGGGCAGCTGCCTCAATAAGACAATAAAGCTCTCTTGCTTCCCTTAGCACTTCTTATCTACCGCAGAGCCAAGTACAACACATGTTCAGTTTCTACTGGGAGAATCATCCCTCTCCCAGTAGAAACCGTAAGTGTACAGAAGTTCCAGATTTTTTTCCCAGAGCAAAAATAACTATTCTGGGAGAAAAGCCACCCAACTACAACCACACAGAAATTGCTCCCAGAAGCGTTTTTCCTGGAAGAATGAACAACTGTACCCCTTACTATGGCTTACCTTCTCCCAGAATGAAAGGTTCCCACGCTTCCACTGCTAGAAATAAAAGTTTGTACATAGCCTAGAGATGTTTCTCAAGGACTAAATAACAGCAATAAGATGATTTCAAGAAGTTCTGCTTCATATATTTATTATATTTCCTTTACTGGGAAGGGCATATTTTGGATCAATGGTATCAACATGCTGCTTGCTTTAATAATAGGTTAAGGAAGTGGTCTCCAGTTTACTTGTAGATCTTCCCTATTTTATCTGTTACTCCTTTTAATCAGATAGAGATCAGACTGATGTGTCTGATAACACAAATAACACAAAACTCAAGGAAAAACACTTTACTGGTAAGAATAAAAGGACTAATTTAACTGTCTTCTCCCATGCAGATAAGTGTTTCTGGTCTCCCTCAAGAACTTACAATTTCTATTTAAGTGTGCCATCTTATTCTACTTTAATAGTAATGGTACACACCCACTAATCTCCTCTCTTTACTGAAGAACCAACTTCTGCAATAAAAGAGCTCAAAGAAGTTAAAATTAAGACAAATTTAAGGGAAAGGGACAAGCACTGAGATTCAGACAGATATCTAGTGGCCTGATGAAGTAGTAAGTTAGCACAAAGCTACAGTGACTAGACTTACAATATACTTGGGTTGGGTTTTTTTTATGAAGTCTGGTTAACTCTCAGTGCTTTCTATAACATAGCTATAGTGCTATTACTATAAGAAAAGGAACCACATAGTCACTAGGGTACCAACAAAAGAACTTTCACACATATTTCACTGCAGGCTTGGAGTCTGTTCTGATTATAGATTTTATCTTAATTGCTGAAAATACTCAAGAAAGAAAAAATATCTGTCATCAAACCCCAGACTATATTCACAGTCACGGCAGATATAAAATACTCTCCCTGTATGTTAAGGTGAACAAATGTAATATGAAACCAAAGGTGCAGAAATGAAAACTATGTTTCTTCTATTTCATTTTTTTTTAAATATAGTCATCTTCCACGCTGTAACTTTTTGGCCTAAGTTTTGGGCCAAATTTGACCAAGACTAGGTATCAGATTTTACGAATTCCAGAGCTAATGTCCATGATTACACTTAAAATGTTTCATTGGAAGCAAGTCTTTAAAACACCCAATTCCCTTTCAGGTTTTCAATTTGCAGGGCAACTGTATGCTACTCAGTTGTTCAAAGGGCAACAGACCAGAAACTGACTACTTTAGGTTGTGCCAGCAGGAAAAAATTTAAAAAGAAATAATGCAGGGGGCTACTATTAATAGTAGGACACTTGTTAAAAATATTACTTTTGTCCTGTGTCTTTCTGGTGACAAGACCATAGAACAACAGGGGAGCAAGTAAATGACTAATTATTCTCCTACTCGGTAAGGTTCAGTAGTGACCAATACAATTCTCACACTCTTTGACTCCAGCTTTTTTCAATTACTATAAAACACTGTGATACCAGTTGTATCCCAACTTTCATCCACCATCAACAGACATAAATGATCAACTCTTCCCTAGCCCAGAGCTTTCTGACTGTTATGGAGGGGCAACCCCAGCAACCTTTGTTTGGATTCTCTCCCATGAATGACCCCAGTGTCTGCACAAGTTCACTGTTTTCCAGAGCAGCAGCAGCAGCAGCAGCAGCAGCAAGGTGGTAGTATTACTGACAGTGTCATACCTGTCTGTGGTATTCTGAAAAAGAAAACCAAAGCTGGCCAGTCCTGTTGATTTAACTCTGCTGCTATCTGGAAATATGCCATGAAGAGACCTGGTGGCAGTGGCACCGCCTGCACAGATGTGAAAACAGCACTACAGCTATTTACACTTAGAAAGATAACCTTGCAATCTTTAGGTGCAGAATCTTAGTTTTCCTTTGGAAATAAAAAATTAGGAAGTGTATAGTCTGGTCTCACAACATCCATCAGAAAAGGTGCCCAGCTCCTGATCTGGAAGTGGATCTTTCAAATTCTGCAAGAGCATTAAACACAGAACATTAAGACGACTTCTATACTAGGGACTACAGCCCGCACAATAGCAGCACATGGACATACCCTTGTAGTTAAATGTCTGCAAGAATTTCCATTTTTTTAATTAAAAAGATACTGTTTTCCAACCAGTTCTGTATTTCAATATCTGATATATATTCACAGATTCATAGATGCTAGGGTCAAGTAGATAAAAAAAACAAACCAAGGGATACTTTGAAAATATCTAAAGTGTGTAGTGTAGTTACTCTTGATGAGACAAAAATTAAGTGGAGACAGCATGATTATGCCAGACAGGCTACTGGTCACTACTTTAACCTCCATTCACTCAATTTTCCTCCCTCTTCTTCAATGTCTGCTGTCACTTTATTTTTCTACTGTCCCAGAACAGAACATCCTACTCCACAAAATATTAAAAAATTAAAATTAAAAAAGCCAGAACTCCTGAAACTGGCAAGCCATCATGTCACATTAAATGCTTTCCCTCCCAATTCCCTGTCTTAACTATAAATTTCTCAAAGAAGAACTTTATCTTGGTTTTTACAGTGGCTATCCTGAGAGGACCATGATGTTAGTCTCTAAACATGGCTAGTTCAAAGTCTGTCCTGAAGTTTAATATGCTGCTGTTTCAATAACATCTGAAAGAGCTGGAATATAGTGCGAAAACAAATTGTATCAAGAGATGACACTTAATAACTGGTCTTAAAGCACTCTCACAATATCGAGAGCCATAAACCTTTACTCACGTTGTATGTCAAAGAGATATGACCTCAAAGCAAGGCAACTGAACATTGCAATGAGTGGGAGTGGAGAGTGTACTACTTTTTAAAGACATAAATAACCAGAAAATGCTTTTTTTTCTCCTTGTTTTAGTTAACTCAAGATTAAGAATAGCATTAAGTATCAAATAGTTTATATTTAAATCTCTGATTTTATTAAAAAGTGCTGTTCCAAAGGCTCTGAAAGCATTTTGGTTTTCTTTGAAGCTCAACAAAAGCCTTTTTAAACATTTCACTTTCCAACCCAAACAAAACACTACATTAGTGCATAACAAAAATAAAACTATAAGGGTATCAGTTCCAGCATTAAGGAGCAGCTAAGTGTTTACCACCTCTCCCCCACATAAAGCATCAATATAAATGGGGAAAAAGATATGAAATGTTCAGAATGTCTGCCCTTTGAGGATAAAAAATAAGGAAGTCATTTCAGCACATTTTTATTATAGTGGGCTACTGCAAACAAACTGCACAGCAAAACCATCAAGTACCCAGATCATTCTCAAAGAAAAATAAAGAGTTGGGCTTATAACTCTATTCTTGAATGACCACATTGGGGCTCAGGACTGCACAAACTGCACAGCAGCATGAGACCCTTCCTGCCGCATACGTAGCATGACGTGCATTTCATGTTTCAATACCTCAAGCCGTGCCCTAACAACCATTCTGGCCGTCCCTGGGCCACTCCCCACACCTTTGCTTTCTTTTCTTCCAGAAAGACCCAGCAAGCTGAAGCTCCCAACACCAGACCCAACCCCCTCTCCCCCTGCTCATTTCCTAGTGATAATGGGGCAGGACACTGAGCCCTCCCTCAACAGTGCTCCTTCTAACCCTGTGGACAACACAAACCAAAGGAGAGCAACACAAATTCGGGGGGGAGGGGGGCACAGCAAAGAATGCTAGGAAACAAATAGTTAGTGGGAGCCACCCCAGCTTCAACTGAAGCTAGCAGCAGAAAAGTCCACCCAGGACCTCTTGAGATTACACTGACAACATTTCATAGAAGCAGGATGTTGGCCACCATACTTAACCTGTGGCTGGTAAAACAAATGAGGTTGTTAGGCGTGTGGTGTCAGGGTTGACAGTAGTCTTGCACAGAGTTCAGACCACGGTTTGGACAGATCCTGCCGCAGGCAGGCGAACTACTTGACCTCTGGAGGTTGCTTCCAGCCTCACTTCTCTATGGCTCTGGGACCAAGTTTTCTTTCACACAGCATGTCATTAAAGCGTGGAACTCACTGCCACCAGCTGTGAACTGCCAGTTCAAACCGGGATCAGACATGTGCTTGGCAGACAGGGGCATCAGTCACTACTGAGCACAGAAGTGAAGGGCACCGCCACTGAATCTGAACTTCCTCCACTTTAAACGCTGGAGGCTGCAAGTGAGACCCTGGTCAGACCCAGGTCACTATCCCTTGCAGCCTCCACTCTCGGCTGCCACGGGACAGGACTTTCTACACATCAGAGAAAAACATGGACCCCGGCCCATGAAGGAAACTATAAATGCCCTGTATTACTGGAGGCCACTAGTGACGTGTTACTGAATTGCAAACAATAATGAAAATAGGGATAGGAAGGGAGGTCAGAGGTTCATTACCAGAGCGCCAAGGGGGGGGGACATGGAGCAGAGCACACCGGACAGCGCCCACTGGCCCTCAAACGAGCCCCAGGAGCCAGCGGACGCTGCCCTGCGATACTGCGCTCGGAGACAGGAGTGAAGCAGAGCGAGGAAAGCAGCCCCGCAGTCCCCAGGGCCCCTCCGGCCACCGCCTGCTTCCCAGCCAGAAGAAGGTCGACCAGCAGGTCCCAGACGGTGGAGGGGAGCGCACAACTGGAGAGATGAGGGGAACTGCAAGCTGCCACAGGACAGGCCTATCTGTCCACCTGTAAGACGCGTGGGTCCGGCCCGCTAGGTCTCACTGGGCTGCGCGAGTCGGGGAGGCTGCAGGGAGAGGGGACAGCCAAGCGCGGGGAGTGGAGTGCCACAACCAGACCAGCGCGCCCACCACCCACTCCATCGAGACACTGCCCAGCCCCAGTGAGGACAGCAGCCCCGCGATCACTCCGGCCACAGCCGCCGTCCTGGAGCTTGGCTAGGGGCAGGACGGAGCTCGACGGAGGCCGGGCCGGCGGCGAGGGGCTCCCCGCACCCGCACCCCCCCCGGCCCTTACGCTCGAAGTCGGAGTCGTCGGAGTCGGATTCGGCGCCGCGCTCGGGCTCGCCCTCGCCGTTGGACTCGGTCTGCATGGGCTCCCCGTCGAAGTTGACGCCCTTGCGGCCGGCGGCCGCGGCCTGCTGCTGGTCGCGGGCATCCCGCAGGCGGCTGAAGTAGTCGGCGGCGAAGCCGAGCAGGTCGGGCGGCCGGTGCCGCAGCACCTCCACCGTGTAGCCCTGCAGCAGCTCGGTCAGGCCCGGCGGGATCTCGATGCTCATGGTGGAGCCGAGCCGGGCCGGGCCGGGCCGCCCCTCCCCGCTGCGGCTGGCTAGGCGCGGGTGCGGGCTCGGCCTCCCTCCGGGAGCGGACTAACTCCCGCCGCCGCCGTCACGCGAGCCGCGCCGGAGGGAGGGGCGCGAGGCGCATGCTCCGCGGGCCGCAAGGGGCGGGACCCAGGGCGGGGCGAGGCCGCGCATGCGCCCGGGCTGGGATGAATGACAGGGCTAGCCGTGCGCATGCGTCACAGTGTGAGAGGAGCCAAGGGGCTCGGCGGGCTGGGAGGGAGGGGGAGTGGAGCGCATGCGCATTTTGGGGTGGAGAAAGGGGCGGGGTATGCGGCGGCCAGTGCGCCTGCGTAGGGCTGGGGCTAAAAGCGCGGGAAGTGCTTGCATGGGTGGCTGTTGAAGCCCTGGGGTTTAGGGTGCCTTGCCGGTCTCTCCTAGCCCTGTGCATGTCTCCCGGTGCTGGTATGTCTCTGCTGCCTGCAGTGCTGTGCCCACTCCACCTGCTGGTATCCCGCTATGGCCAGGGGCATTGCAGCTTGCTTCTCTGCCTCTAAGATAGCCACTGTTGCCTGCTTCTAGACGTGTCAAGGTTGCTTGTCCATGTCCTTAGCTGTGGGTGCACATAGCCTGTGCTCGCAAGCCTGCTGGTTTATTCCAAGTGCAACCTGCTGTTTGGGTTTTTTTGTTTTTAAATGAGCCTTAACAGTTGAAAAGAAAATTTTGGACAGGTAAGACAATCAAATAGTGCTTTAGTGAACCTGGAGGTAGTGGAATTGCTCTGGCCAGAGGTGGTTCAGACCCTGTGCAGAACAGCCAGTGCCAGTTCTGAAGCCTAATGCTGATGGCTTAAATAGCAAGTTGTCTCTGTTTCTTATCCCTTCACTGAAAATATCTGGCATGTCATGAATGTGGGGGTTGTAGATGAACTGAGCTCCACTGGAGTACCATTCCTATTTTGGATGCCAGTGAAGACTCTGTGATATTTGCAAAACCCAGTGTGACATTTGATAGAAATGTAAATGCAAGTCTGCCTTCGGAAGACCTTTGCACAGCACTTCAGAAATAAGTGAATCCTCCTTCAACTGAAGAGTCAGCTGTGGAAACCTGCATGTTGTCAGTGCCCTGGTGGTGATGGGTGACATGCTCGGACTTTAACTGCTGAACAACATAGGGCAGAAGACTTAGCAGGTACAGTGAGATTGATCCTAGCGTTCAAATCTCATAGAACTGTTCCAATAGCAACATAAGCAGGAATGGATTGTGCCTGGTCCACTTGTGATATGACTGTACTGAAGTGAAATCACAACAGAGAGATTCTTGGCCAAATATGTTGCATTATTCCATCCATCCTGATTTAAAAGCTAAAAATATTTAAGGAGCAACTAGAATGACTTGGAAATGTATTCTGCAATCATATATCTAGAAATATTTTTGCTTGTCATTAATGATCTTTTTAATTCATCATAATAATAATAGTAGTATTTTTGGAACATGGAATAAAGCTGACCCCTTTATACAATAGCGAACAAAATATTACTGATGGAAATTCAAACTTATGTTAAGATATTGTGGGCATCTTGGGTAGAGTAGAGGCTCTACATCTACAGTTTTTTTTTTAACCTGAGGTCCATAAACCCCTTGGGGTCTACAGACTATATATATAAGGGGTCTACGAAAGATTATCATGTTCAATCAAAAGTTTGCGAGTACCCACACTTACAACTCAAAGGGGTCCACACCTCCATTCAAATTTTTTTTAGAGGTCTGCAAATGGAAAAAAGGTTAAATAGACTGATCCAAATAGGTGTTTTTGATTGTTTCAGGTTAACCAAATCTTTGCATGAAACTAACAAAATGTAAGGGGATTATATTAATGATAAGAATAAAAAAATCATATCTATGACAATATGCTAACCCATATGACTTGTTTGAAAGGGTTTCCAAAGTGCCTGAAAAGGCTGTGCTGACTGACTATTTGACCTTGAGGGTTAATGGTATACAGGGAATTGGGAACTCATTTTCCTTACAGTAGACAGCAATATATTTTCAACACTTTGACACCTCACCCCCCCCCCCATTACCTGTTGGATACAATCAAGAAAGATAGATAGATTGATTTACATCAAGGTGTCAAACATATAGCTTGTGGGCCAGATCTGGCCTGTGGATCTTCTGTTTGGGCTACTGGCTGGCCACCGGAAGTTAGGGGGCAGAGCCTACTGCAAAATCTGGAGCCCTCTGTCCCTGCTGGGGTGGCCATCAGCGGTGAGCTTGGTGCACCACCTCTGCCCCTGGACTCACTCTCATGAGTCTGCTGCCACTGCCAAACCTCTCACTGTCACTGTAGCAGCTTTCCTGCCCCAGGCTGGATCCGATCTACAAAGAACCCCATGGTCTGGATCCAGCCCAGCGCCTCAGATGAGTTTCTCATCTCTGATCTAGATGAGTGAGCATAATTTTGGGAGACATCTGCTTTTGAAGCTTTGTCTTATTTGCCAATTACTTTCTTTGTGGCCTCTGATAAAGCCCTTACTTTGCCTGAAATGTTTCCTTCCTTAAATGCTCTATTCTCTGAGTTACAGAATTCTTATTTCTGTTCTTTGTGCATGGCATACACATGTAGCACTGTTATCTATTTATATGCATACTTAAGGCCTGGCAGACATTCAACCAGTGACCACCTTCTGCATGGTGCAACACTTGTCTGCCCTTATAACTTGAGAGTATTGAAGAGTTACAGGATGGGAAGAAAATTGGCTATGACTAGGAAGGAGAGAGATGCTGGTTGGGTAAAGTAATTGTAAATACTTTAATTTTGTTCTGATTTTGCTTCAACAATAGTAGGGAACAGAAATCAACAAGTATTTGAATTATGAGCTTCACTCAAATCCAGTGTTGTCCAAGGCTATTTATGATGTGTGTTAGCTTTTGATGGCTCGTCCTGCCAGTACATCCTGTCTCTCATCCAGGTGGCTCTTAACCCATTCCCATGCAGCTAAATGCATTTTACTTATCATGAGAGTTGGGCAAGAAGCACAAGTGAGGACACCAGATCTCCATATTCATAGTTTTTGCTGGGTTTTTTTCCACTGAATGAGAGAGAGGCTCATTAGAAACCTGCTGGTATTTATACTGCACCCAGTGTTTCTGTTACAAAATTTATTTTTATAATGCTTCTTCCATAATTTTGTGTAGGGTAAGGGTTTTGGGTTTTTTTGTACAACTAACAAATGTAATTAATTAAAAAATAAACACAAGAAGGCATCCTAATAAGATGTAACAAATCTCAGACATCTGAGAGTAACTGTTTCACTATACCCTTTATGGCACCAACTAACAACAGAATACTTTTCTGGTATATCTTTGCCATATCCTGTCATCTGTCCTCGCTGATACCAGAACATATTGCACCAGCCTAGTAACTATACCTACACTGCTAATGTAAGGGTTCAAGGCAAGTGGTCTTGACTAAGAAGAACAAGAGGCTGCTTTGGTCTCCCTGCAACATTACACGAAGTACATGAGGTTTTCAATGAGACTCTCTGTCCTTTGACACTTGTGTCAGGAGTGCTACTATTAAGAAGGTTGGATGAGGGGAATTGGACACACTGAAAAAGGAAGAAACATTGGCAGATAAGAGCAGAGAAAGAAAAGGAATCTGCTGTTCCAAGGGAGTAAAATTATTTCTCTTTCCAAGTCTCTTGCACAGCAGCCAGCCACCTGGCTATCCCCTGCTATTGGCACTAGTCAGCTCTTGTACTAGCTCTGAATGTTTGTTGATAATTATAACTCATTTGTCCCTGTGTATATAAATCTGGTTATTTATATGAAAAATGTGCTGCTGGTAAATATTGTTAAGGTTCTGAAAAGCTATGTTGTGTTATCCTTCTGACTGTTCATGTGTCCATACAAAGTAACTCAGCCTCAGAATGAGTTCAGTAAAGAACATTCTGTAAAGGAGACTAGCACATAAACATTAGGTCCGTTTAGCTTCTGTCTGAAGGTCAGCGGACAAAGTGGTGAGCATCAAGGCCACATGAAACACTTTTTATTCCATGGTTTATTTCATTTCATTGTACTTTTTTTATTTGTCTGTGTGGGACTGATAGCAAGCTTGCATAACAGATTTGTCCATGGTCAAGTAGTACTGCCCACTCTGCAAATTTTTAAAGCTCAAATAACCTCTCTCAGTTTATATTAGATTTTTGTCATTAGAAGAATCCATATGGTGAGAGAGGATGCCGAAGTTGAAAAATCAAGAACCAAGAAGTTGGCAAATACCCTTGCAATCTTAATTCTGCCTCTGTTATATGCAAGGAGGTATTGAAAGACATCTTTGCACAGAATCTCATTGTGCACTGAATAGCACAATGAGATAATCCAGAGTTGTGTAATTATTTCAGCTGTTGTCTATGGTTCCCCTAGTCAAACATTTTTCTGCAGCAATATTTCTGACGTCTTTTTAATACCTGAATACACTTTCTTCCATCTTGTTCCTAATTTCAAACCCCCACACTTTAACATCTCTCTTCTTTTCTCAACTCACCAACTTGCTCTTTCTTTTTGTAATTGAGATGCATTACTCCAGCTTCCAATAAGAGAGACATGGTTACAAGGCAAGTAGCAAAATAATCTGTGTTGCCTTTTACTTGGAAAATAATCAGTTTAACCATTAAGACTTCAAAAGCAAGTAAATACATACAGTTGAATAAATCAGTTACTTTGGATAATGCTATCAGCAGTAGTCAGAGCACAGCAGCCCCAAAGTTATATAGAGCACCTGTACCTTTGTCAGATTTGATTTGGTGCCTCTAAACTCAGTAGAAGCATCTGCAACTCAGTAAATGGTTTGGTAGTTGATGTTACAAAATGGAGTTTACTTGTATAAAGGAAGCTGGATTCTCACTGATCTGACTACAGCTCTTGCAGACTACAAGTAATACCCCTTAGTGAACTCTTGGTTGGGAATGGTAGCATATAACGCTAATACATTTATACCAGTACGTACATACACTCTTAAAAAAACAAATACAGCCCAAAACAATCCAGAAAAAAATTAAAATAAAAGATTAAGGCATCTATCAACAGAAGTCCAAACGCTGCCCTGGGCCTACTCAGCCTCTCCTTACTGAGCCATTCAATCAATTCTCTCAGCTGTTTAACTTAACAGGTACTAACATTTGTGAGGTTGTTCCATCTCAGTATTGTTTTTAGTAAGACAATGAGTCCACACATAAAGAGTACAAAGACTAGATTGATAAGTATAGAAAAATGAGTCAGAAGTCACAAAACACCGTGTCCATGAGTCAATAATGAGGCTCTCATGTTGCTAGTTCTCTGTGTAGAGATGACTATGGATGCGGTATGGTCTTTTGGTTTACTGCAGGCTTAAGGCCTCTCCAGCCCATCCGTTACATTCCAATGCCTGTGTCAGACAAGGTTCTTTGAGTAAATCTGATATCTTTTACTAGACCAACTAAAATAGTTAGAAAAAAATATGCTTTGCAAGCTTTCATGTATAAATACTCTTTGTCAGGCAGAGGGAGTATCTGCAGTATGTCTATGTCTCTATCAAACCTAATATGTTGTTTGGCTACAGCCTAACTGCCAGATGGAGATCTAGTCTTGATTAAAAAATCTTGAGATAAAGAATTCATCACTACCCTGGGTATTTTTCTCCAGTACTTAATTGCCCTCACTGTTAGTTTGTGCCTAATTTTTAGTTTGAATGCATCTGGCTTCAGTTTCCAGCCATTAGTTCTTATGCCCTTCTTTGCTTCCTATGTTCTTGTCACTGATGATGTGTATGTACCTCATATAAAATTGTAGAAGTGGTAGACAAAACCTTCTGTGTTTTCATTCTGGCAGAGTAAATGCTAACAAAGATGCGAATGATCTTGGACTTAACAACCAGGATGTGAAATCCTTCAGTAGCATGTACAGGATAAAACTGCTTCCCCTTCTTTTGTTTGTGTTTTCTTCTTAATAGAAGTTCTAAGTAAATCAAAATAATTGATGTTTCTGTACCCTCTAAAATGTGTGAGTTGTTTGCACTTGGCAGTAAGCAAGTTTCAGTTAAACCATGCATTTCCCCATTCAGCTTTTATAAAATTTCTCTCGAAGAATGAGCATTTTGCAGGGGGATGTGAGGGTGGAGAGCTGTTTTGTTTTATTTTTTTTTTTACATGAAGGCAAATTGATTTAGAATTCTGTATTGCCAGTACCTCACCCTAGATAGACTAAACTACTATATGAGGTAAAGTGAAGCTCTTGAAGCAAACATAACTTCAGCAAAACCAGTAATAATTACTTACACCAATGCTAAATTTAGTTGGTACTCCTGAGGGAGACAGAATCATCCATCTGTCATCTAGACCTGGAATCCCATAAGGCATGTACTACATGACCAGTGCCCAAATGAGAGAGCTTGCCAGAACTTAACTGCCTTTTGGACCCATTATACCTTCCTGTTCATCCAACTAAGTACCAAAGATGTTGCCACGAATGGCCTTGAACAGCTCAGAGAAGTCTTCCAAGGCTTTGGGTGCACAGTTTCTAGTCTTATTGCCCTCCACACTTCTTGAATGTAAATGCCCAAAAGGTGCCTATGAAGGTGGTGGTGGTGAGATGGCTCTGGCTTCTTTGACAATGGAGTGAGGTTCCACAATAGAGGACTGTTGTGCAGGGAGGGGATCCATATGAGAATGATTAGGGAGAGCATGTCTGGGTATTGCCTGGCTAACCTGGTGAGGAAGCCTTTAAACTAGGTCCAGCTGAGGATGGTGATAAGAACCCACAAGTCAATGCAAAATTAAGATCAAGGGATAAGGACCAGAGAAAGGGAGCTTAATTCTGTGGAAAGGATAGGAAGCCATAATAGGAGTTAAAAAAAAGATGCAGGAGGAAAAGCAGAAAGGCAGACTGAAAAGTATCTCCAGTGCCTATATACAAATGTGAGGTGCATGGGGAACAAACAAGAGGAATTAAAAGTCATAGTTTGTAAAAGAAACTGGCATGGTTGGTATTACAAATGCTTGGTCAGATAACTCTCATGATGGGTAATATCAACATTGAGAGGCATTGCTTATTTCAGAGGATAGTTATTGCACTAGTGTTAAAAAATAAGTACTTGTTCTGAAGAAGACAGCTGCCTACCTGTGCAGTCTGTGTGAGGGAAGATAAAGAGGAAAAGAATGGTACTTCTCTTATGATGACAGTTTTCAGTAAACACTGAATCAGGAAGAAGAAATGGCTGAAGTTATTCTCTTACCCCCCAAAAAGTAATAAATATCTAAAAACTATGAGCTTGTACTAATGGGGGACTTCCCTTATATCCTTTGGAAGAAAACATGGCAAAAGATAAGATGTTCAGGACATTTTTAATATGTGCAAACAACAACTATGAGAGTGGTCAAGCATTGGCTCCCTAGAGAAACTGTAGAATCTGCATCCTTGGAAGTTTTCAAGAGCAGTTTAGACAGACACTTGGCTAGCTGGTTTAGCTAAGGATGATCCCGCCTTGAGCAGGGGTCTGCACTAAACGAGCTTGTGAGGTGCCTTTCAGCCCAACTTTTCCCATGATCCTAGGTAACCAGGAATTCTGTACATCAGGAGCTTATAGAGTTAGACCTTTGTACATGGTTTGTGTCTAGTTGCTTACATGTTAGTACTGACCCTGCAAGAATAGCTATGTACAAATGACAACAGTAAGGTATACTTGCAGTGTTGTTAAGGGCCCATTTTTTTCTTTAAAAAAGAAAACAGCAATTTTAGAACATAGCCCAGCTCTGCAGGGGTATATTGTGCAAGAGCAAATGTCAAGTTTTCAGTTTTCTGACAGCTTTTATTCAGCAAAAGGCCTAATGAGAAGGTTTTTCCAGGCTTCTTGGTTTTGGCCTTCCTTTTACCACTTGCCTCCAAATTTGGAAATGTCCTTGACTCCACACCCTCCTTAAGAAGGTGGTGGGGTAAGCAAGGGGGGTAAGAGTGCTCAGAAATCCCCTTAGCTCAGCGAGGACATTCAGGAATGCCTGAGGACTAAAAGGGTGGCGTACAACCAGTGGAAGGGAGGAGCTATCACCAAGGAGGAGTACTCCTCTGCCTGGGAGTGTAGGAGGGCTATTAGGAAGGCCAAGGCAGAAATGGAACTCAGGCTAGTGTCCAGGATTAAAGATAACAAAAAGTCCTTTTTCAAGTACATTGGGAGCAAGAAGAGGGCACCAGGCCTGTAGGGCCCCTGCAAGAGTCAAGTGGTAATCTTGTGGCTATGCCAGGTGAGAAAGCTGATATTTTTAACAGTTTCTTTGCTTCTGTTTTCTTGAACAGGGACTGGGACATCCCTCCTACCAGAGATAGGGACAATTCAAAAAGGATGTGGAGAAGCTTGAGAGAGTGCAGAGAAGAGCCATGCGCATGATCAGAGGTCAGGAAATCAGACCTTATGACAACAGGCTGAGCACCATGGGGCTCTTTAGCCTGGAAAAGCGCATGCTCAGGGGTGATCTGGTGGCCACTGACAAGTTTATCAGGGGTGACCACCAGAATCTGGGGGAGCGTTTGTTCACCAGAGCGCCCCAAGGCATGACGAGGTTGAACGGTCACAAGCTACTACAAGACCGTTTCAGGCTGGACATAAGGAAGAATTTCTTTACTGTCCGAGCCCCCAAGGTCTGGAACAGTCTGCCAGCGGAGGTGGTTCGAGCACCTACATAGAACACCTTCAAGAGCAAATTGGATGCTTATCTTGTTGGGATACTGTGACCCCAGCTGACTTCCTGCCCTTTGGGCGGGGGCTGGACTCGATGATCTTCCAAGGTCCCTTCCAGCCCTGATGTCTGAAATCTATGATAGCTCTGTCAGGCCTTCGGTCAGTGCAGATGTAGTTAGGGATCTTCTGGAAGGGCTAGACATTTTTAAATCTGCAGGTCTAGATGCCCTCTACCCAAGGGTGTTGAGGGAGCTAGCAGGGGTCATCACGGAGCCCTTGGTCCGGCTGTATGAGCATTCATGGTCATCTGGACAGGTGCCGAAGGATTGGAACCTGGCTAATGTGGTCCCCATTTTTAAGAAAGTGAGGAAGGAGGGCCCAACTAACAATAAGGCCGTAAGCCTTACTTCGGTGCTTGGGAAGATCTTGGAGAGAATCATCAAGGAGCACATCTGTGGGGGGCCTGCAGGGGAAATTATGTTCAGGGGCAACCAGCATGGATTCATCAAAAGCAGGTCCTGTCTGACCAACCTGATTGCCTTTTATGACCAAGTAACTAAAACCTTGGATGATGGTGTCACCATGGACGTAGTCTTTCTAGACTTTAAGAGGGCCTTTGACACTGTCTCTCACCCCATTCTCATCAATAAATTAGGCAACTGTGGCATTGATGCCTACACAGTTGGATAGGTAAAAAATTGGCTGATAGGGCGCACCCAGAGAGTAGTGGTGGATGGGTTGTAATCAGCTTGGTGAGATGTGGGCAGTGGGGTCCCCCAGGGCTCGGTCCTCGGGCCCGCACTGTTTAACATCTTCATCAGCAACTTGGACGAGGGGGTAGAAAGCAGCTGTCCAAGTTTGCTGATGGCACTAAGATGTGGGGCGAGGTGGGCACACTTGAAGGGAGAGAGAGGCTGCAACTAGATTTATACAGACTACAAAAGTGGACAGACAAGAATAGGATGGGGTTGAACGTAGACAAATGCAGGTCGCTGCATCTTGGGAGAAGGAATCCACAGCATATATACAGGCTGGGGAGTTCCTCTCTTGAAAGCACAGAGGCAGAAAGGGATCTTGGAGTCATTATTGACTCCAAGATGAACATGAGCTGCTGATGCCAGACCGCAGCCAGAAAGGCCAGCCATACCTTGTCATCATAGAATCATAGAAGTCAGGTCAAAGGGACCTTCAAGTCCAACCCCCTCCCAGGGCAGGAGAAAAAAATGGGCTCAAATGATCCCAGCCAGGTAGGCATCAAGCCTCCTCTTAAAG
>NW_017728917.1:15240810-15275089 GCF_001723895.1 Crocodylus porosus
GTTAGATGGTCACCTGTCTGGGGTCTTGCGAACCCAGCATTCATTCCTGCCTGTGGCAGGGGGTCAGGCTAGATGATCTGATCAGGTCCCTCCTGACCCTAGCTACTGTGATACTTATCCCCTCATACTTCTACTGTCTGCAATTCAGAATATTGCCATCTCTATCATGTATCTTTGTACCATGGCCATCATCACCCATATCTGCAACTACCTGCATGTTCACTGTGTAGAGTTACAAAAAAACAAGCACCTGTCTCTTCATGCCTTTCTGACTACAGTTCCTCTCTTCCCACAATGGCCATAATCTGTTCCAAATATTAGTGGCCCCTCCATAGCCTTTGATGATATGTCCTATCCACATGTATTGTTTCCTTTCCCTTGGCTCTGCCACTTACCCCTCTATTCTGCCAGTTTGGTGGCCTCTCTTAATCCTCTCCTCCATGTGTAAAGGCTATGTTTTTATGAATGCATTATACTATTAATTTGTACTGTGTGTACAGCATATTGCTGATCCATCCTTTTTCTGTTCTGACATAAGCTGACTTACTACTTCTAAGTTCTAGACATAAAACTTCTGTAATAACTGAGCTTCATCCACCAAACCCCTAACATTTTTTTAAATTTTACTTTAAAAATCCTGTCATGACTTATTGCACCCGGTAGCATCAGCTTTAATTAAACTCATAGCACAGCATGCAGTTCAATTTACCAATAGTTTAAAGCTCATTTCAGTGGCATTACAGACATTTCCTTTCAGAGAAAATTAGTAAGAGGTCCTGGTTGTTTTTTATTAAAACTAGTAAGAGGTCCTGCCATTCATCACATGCTGTGCTTCAGCATATATTAACAAAAAAAAAAAAGTAGAGAACTGCATAGTTCATGAGACTAGTAATTGAATGTGGAACTTCTAGGTTACTTCATCCAATCCAGCTCAGGTCCATAATGCATAAACATCATTTGTATCTGGCTGCTATTTGTCCCTCCAGTCAGATGTGTCACCAACTGGCTGGAGGGCCGGACCCAGAGAACGGTGGTGGACGGATCATGTTCGCCCTGGAGGGATGTGGGCAGTGGGGTCCTCAGGTACTACAGTCTTGGGGAATGGGCTGTGATAAGACACAGATGGAGCCAACTGTGCAGGACTGAGCCCATGGTCGTCCTCTGGAAGCATAAGAGCCCATCACTGTTTTGACTCTGCTTTCATGCTCCATTGCTTTCCAAAACTCTGTTTGTTTTCTCTGCAGACTAGAAATGTTGTAGTGAATATCTGGTACTCTCATTTGTACAATGGGCCGCATTCTTGGTTGCCTTGTAGGCACTACCAGAATGCAAATAACAAGAAAAATTAAAGGACATTTCAGGCTTCACTAAGGAGAAGCAGGGAAAGCCCTTCTGCTACGAAAAAGAGGAAATCAACAGTCTTGCCCTATTTCTATTTTAAAAAATGAAACAAAACAGGGAACCTGGTACAAGCTTTCTCCATTTGTTCTGTTGGGTCAGGAGCAGTCATGCCTCTCTCGGGCTGTCAAATACCCTCCTTTCACTGGCTTCATGTTAATCGAAATGCTTATTAATAGTAGCCCATCTACAAGTGATTCTGTGTTGAAAGAGGCTGCTGAATCACTAGTGAAATCCTGAGAGAGCAAAAATGCCAATACTACACGTCCAGCATGGAGCATCTCTGCATTCAACTCAACTGTAAAACATACCACATGAATGGGGCAGGATGCACAGTGGGAACTCATTCAGAATAGACTTTACTGTGGATGCAGCGAAGCTGTAGTAGCAGCCAACCAGGGGCTTTCATTCCAAACCACTGTGTAATGATGGTTAAACATTTATACATCTTTATTTATTTCTCTCTCTGCCCTGCTCTTTCTCATCTCCCTCCATCCACTCCTGACATCTCATGCCACAGAGAACAGATTCCAACAAATTCCAATTCTCCATCATTTCAATGGACTGAAGCAGCAGCTGCAGTCAAGAGCATCACGTTGCTAAGCAACACATCTGAGTTTTCCCCTGGGTTGTGTTACCATGGTGACATCTGGGAGGGCAGACGCTGTCGGACTGAATTTTGTTAAAACAGCTGCCCCTTGAAAAGCAGGACGGCTCGTTCTTAAACAGAGAGCCTTAAATGAGCAAAGGTAAATGGAATAATGAGACGGGAGGGTGCGTTCACACCATCTTCACTGAGTGTGACTGCTGCACATGCCGTGCCTAGAAGGCAGCAGATAAGAAAAGGTCCCCCCTAAAAAAGCTTACCATTTAACATATTAAGATAACACTGCTGGCAAAGACAATGTCAGACCAAGGGAGTGGGGATTAGCTGCATGGAACAGGTGCTGGGGCCATCACTCATCTGGTTTACACAATCAGAACCTGCGAACAAATTACAGCTTCATAAAGGTTTGGAATGCATGCCATTTGTTACAGGATGTGGCTGTGAAAGGAGGCAGTCTTGTGTGTCATTGTTAAGATAAAACAGTGCTCTTCTGGTGATAGATATCACAGTGCACCTCGTAAGGTGGGATTAAAATCTTGTTTTACACCAATAGATTTGTCTGCACACACTGCAGGGGATGCAGCCACCTGCTCCGGTAGCTACAAGCAACCCAGCAACCAAGCCCCAGTGGTATGAAGAACTTGGTAAGAGGAGGCTGATGAGCTTTCAGAAGGCCATAGAGGCCAGTTCCATTACCCACAGTGGTGGTCAAGTACCGACCCAATAACACCATGGACTTCAGAGAAGCTGTTTATGTAACTGCCCCCTGACATCAAGAAAGAGCCCCACAATCTGGCTCATAGGCAGCTATTATCCAGAACACCTGGAGAGAGCTTCCAGAAGGAGGCATGCACTCAGGAAGCCCCCAAAATTTAGGCAGGGAGATGGGCAATTTCCCGATATGGCTGCTCTTGCTGCACAAAAATGTTTTTCTCTTAGGATTCAAGTAAAAGGAAGCCTCTTTTCTGTTGCAGATAGCTCTTGAATAAATTATATCTCCTGAATTCAAGCCTGTCTACCAAGGTTCCTAATCTTTAGCTGTTGCCTCAGAGGTCCTAAACCTATTCTACATATTTGTTCTAGGGTGGCCATCATAGAGGACATTCTGTTTTTCGCTACTCCGTCCTCTATTGATACGAAACTGGACGCCTTTATGTCCTCTATTTTTCTTGAAGAGAAAAATGGAGGACAGAAAGGCGACCGGTTTCATATCAAAAGAGGACAGAGGACAACCGGACTGTCCTCTGTAATGGCCACCCTAATTTGTTTGCTGTAAAAGTCTCTGTCTTCTGCAGGGAACAAGTTAAATCTGGGCAACGCTGGCTAGAAAGCTCTATAGTTCACTCCTACAGATGAACATAGCCAGCCTTAAGGGGGTAGCAGTTCTGTAATCCAGGGACACCCTGACTGCTGTAAGTCATGTACTAGGGAAACATACCTCCACACATCTTGCTTAACCTAGAAGTATGTGAAAGTCAAGCATTGCCTTTATTTCTTCACTGCTCTCATTTAGCAGAGTTACTGCACTTACAGCAAAATATTGACTGTCTGTAGCCTTGGAATCCAGGCCCCATTGTGCTAGTAGTCATTGTACAGAGAAAAGCTCCTAGACAGGCTGTGACCCAGACCGTGATCCATGGCTCTTAGCACAGCACTCATTTGCATTTTGACACGCACTGCTTTTTCCTTGTAACACTGTATCACTTATTTGAGGTTTTGATAATTCTGAATGAGCTTGCTATCTTAAAAAGATACTGGAATGTCATGGCTAATAGCAGCCTGTTGCCTTAATTCAGTCATCGAACTCTTCACCTCCAGACTGCCCAACTCATGGGGTTTCTTCCTGTACAACATGGCTAAGATCCAGTTTTTCCTTTGTGTCCACATTCATGTGCATTCAAAGCTCTGTGATGAAGATAATTTACCTGGCTTGTCACTTTGACCATGTCCCTCTCCCCCAGCTTCCTCTTCTCCACTGAATCAAATGCAAACTCATTGCCTTTGCTTGCCAGGTCCTTCTCTGCCTGTCCCTAGCTGATTCTGTCTTATAGGATCTTGATGTTCATCCTGCCAATGTTGTCCGCCTTAAAGACCCACTTACTACATTTTTTAACAGGCCTCTTGGTGCTTTTTTCCTGCTGTCCCTCACACGGGAGGAGATCCAGGAAAACTCAAGGAAGGCAGCAGCCATGCTGAGATGCTGCCAATCAGTACATCTGTCCCAGAACTGAATAATAGACTTATAGCATTGGAAGAGGATTTCAGAGTTCACCTGGTCCAACCTCTTGCACAGACACTGCATTCACTCTTCCTAAACCATCTCAGGTGCCCATCCAGCCTGTTCCAGAAAACCTTCAGTTAAGTCGATCCCACAGCTTCCATAGGCCACTTGCTGCACTGTTGTCTTGCTCTTATAGGCAGGACGTTTTTCCAGAGATTTGTTCTAAATCTTCCTTGCTGCAGGTTAAATATATCACAGCGTGTTCTGCCTAATGTCACAGGGGAAAAGAGTGACAGTCTTCTGAATATTTAAAAACAGATCACATCCCTTCTCATTGTCCTTTTCTCCAAACTGCAGACACCTAGTTTTTTCAGCCTTTCCTGCTTACCTTGGACTTCTCTGTCTGCATGTCATATTTCTGTGGTCTCTTTTCTCATAGTTAGCCTAAGTAGTAGTACCAAGGGGCAGAGATTGGGTTTTTGTTCTATGTTTGTCTGGCTCTGAGTACAACAGCGTCCTGATTTATGACAGGCCTGTAAACACCACTGCACTGCAAATCCCAAATCTCAAACCTGCGTGCTCATAAGTCTGTGACATATACCACAAAGCTGTTGATATCCAAGCCTGGCAGTTTCTGAGCTCTTTGCAGTTATTCAAGGATTATTGTAATTCTTTCCACATGTACAGGAGCAGCAGAAACTCCTTGATGGTTTATTTGCAGCTAATAGGGAATTAGAAAGCAAAATAAATGGTTGGCCACAACAAATCTCCCTCCCTGACTCTGCTGCCTTGGTTCTTCAACACTGTTAGAAATGACCAGGCTTTCTAGCTGATAGCTGCTACAAACTCTGTCAGAATGTGGTTTTAACACATCTTGAGGTCGCAAAGACCTCTGAGGTTACTTAGTCTACATCCCTGCAAAAATTGTTATGAATAATTAAAACAACCACGCCACCCGGCTTCAGCCAATCAGATCCCTTTTTGCATTTTGTCCCTCTTATTCCCCACAGCCGTTGAGAGCTGTATTTCATGGGCTGAACACAAGTAGATCAATAAAACAGCAAGATGTGTAGCAAAGTTCTGTCTTTCTATTTGCTTGTGTGTGAACCCCAGCACAGAATATACAGGTTAGAGTGAACTTCTTGTTTTATTTAGTTGGGGGGTTTTTAGGAGAAAAGCTGCTTTTGCTTTTCTTTTTTTAACGTAATTCATTCTCTATTGTGCCTGCAAGTATTTTTCTACCTGGACCATACTGGGTGCTGCGGCTTACTGTGACAATTGGAGAGCTCCTTTGCAGCTGCACAACAGCAAATCCGGAATTGTTCTGCCAAGCCTGCTCATCCTGTGTTCTGCAGGTCCCATGTGATAGCAGCTGCAGGGAGAACCAGACCTGTTAAAGGAGCATGGCCAAGCTTCTCTAGTGAAAAGCAACACTTGGGATGACTAGAAGCAATAAGTATTAGAGGCACTTTATTTGCTGTTTGCTTACCTTGCACACTACAGAGCCCTTTGGCCATATTCAGCTTGTTTCTTCCCGGATAAACATTCCCTTATGCACATTAATGTTACATTTGAGGATACAATATCAAAAGGAGGCATCATCAACTGGATTTTTGCTAATTAGTAGAATTTTAGAAAAATTAAAGTGGACAGGACAAGATGGCACTCTGAACCCTGGGCCGTAAATGGATATAGCAGATTATTTTGCTTCCATCCACCTCTCAAAACCTGCTCAGCTTTTCCAAGAATGCAGAGTACCTGGCTGCAGAAGATGCACCTCAAAGGGCATCTGAAACTCTAAACACCTCCCCGCAAAAAACAAACACAATGACAACAAAACCCCCTTTGCTAAAGAGGATTGTTTCAGGGTTACACTGCTGGAAGACCTCTGACTACAAGAGCAATCAAAACTGGAAGGAATGACAGGGACAAACAAGCCACCTACAAACCAAGGCAGACTACAGGAAGTAGACCTCTGACTTTTTAAAGCACCTGGAAATGATCTGACATTCAAGATCTGAGCAGGAAGAGTGGAGGCTATAGGCTTGGAACATTGCAGCACTGTGCCAGAAGTTATCCCAGGAAAAAGTGAGGGAAAGGTAGAGTCACATGGCCCTGCAAGTGCAGAGCAAGATGCAACTTAGCTTTGTTTTCCACATCATTTAATTGAAGTGAGACAACATCAGAATGAAGGGTTGCTGCCTGAAAAGGCTGAGGGAGATGACCTAATTCAGCATGGAAGCACTCTAGTTGCAGCGTAGTTGAATCTGAGCTCTCTGGAAGAGCTGACAGCAGACAGAGCACCCAGGGTGCCATTACCTCTGCCCAGGCCTCCAGCAGACCCAGGGATCTCATTGTAATGTTTCATCCCTGTCAACAGGAATAATTAATAATGGAAAAAAGCAAGAGTTTAGCAACAAACTACAAATTTCCTTTTTTACTCTGACAGAGATGGGGGAGATTTAGGGTAGGGCTCAGGAAGGGAGAAATCTGTTACAGAAGGAATTCTGATTTAAATTGTTCAGTTTACAAAATCACTGTTGTACAAGGGGAGACTTTAAACACAGGAAAATGGAATAGAAATATAACTTTTAGATGCACAAGAAGATACTCCAAAAAAAGCGCTAGTGAGAAAAACACTGGCAAACAAGGCAACCCAAGAAAAGGAGGGTAAAGAATAGATGAGTCTGTGGAATGCAGCAACAATGGTAAAAGTGAAGCTGAACAAGAGGATTTAGATATGTGAGGAATAAGCTCACTATTAATAGGAAGGAATTGTTTAACTAGAACTATGTTAATGTTGTACATAAAGTAGTAAGTTTGGATTAATGCTGTTATCGTTACTAAGGTCTGAAGGCCTGCTGTGTTTGACACACAGAGCAGTAGTTCCACTCAGGTTGATGCAATCGGAAACACCCTGCATGGCGGGTCTGCTTTGTAATCTGGCAACTCCCCATCTCACTAGTGGGTGCAATTCATAGAGACACAACAGTGCGTTTAGTATTGGGCTCATCTTACTCTAAACGCATTACAGTGGCCTCTGGTGTACAGCATAACAATGCTGTAGCGTGTGTAGTTATTTACATATCCGTTCCAAGTCAAATGGTCTTGTAGGAGTTGGTTTTCCTTCTCAATGATCCTCCCTGGACTGGGCGTGTCCCACACTAGGCTCTTTCAATATTACTGTTTCCTATTTTTTAGCACATCTCAGGGCCAAATCGACTGAGTTTCTAATTACTCTTAAAGCATCCCTTAGATTTATTGACTTTGTATGTGTCACCTGCAGCGTTAAATCAAGCACTTTGGAGTGCCGCAAAGTAAAATAATTGAATATGGAAAGAGTGCAAGTTTTGACATACCTACCCTATCTGGACCAACAGGAGGTGAGAAATGGTTATACATTAAATTCAGCCTATGCTGGCTACAGGGAAATGCCACGTATTTTAATTCCTGAGCTGCAGGAGACATCTGCTGGCATCCACAGTGGGAGTGTCATGTATTTCAGAGGAAGGAAGAAGTAACAGGTGAAGGAGCGTGCGCTTGAAACTCCCCCACATATTGTGGAGAACAAGAATGAACCTTCGGTAGGACCTACTGAGCAAGGTAGCAACGATGTCTAATCAGTGGTCATAATTAACTCTTTCTATATATGGGAAGTTTAGAAAGAACTCAGGACAAGGTGAAAATGGGGAAATTAAAATGTAGAGAGGAAAGTAAGAGTTAATATGAAGCAGGAAAACATCTAGTGACTAGTCTATATAATCAAGCCCAAGGGAAGTGCTGCCTACCATGTGAACACAGTGAAGCAGGTAAAATAAGGAAGCAGGATATTGACGTAGACCAAGATTTGGCAAAGGAGAGGGAGAGAGACTCCAAGGGAAGATGTAAAGAGACACTCTTTCTTCCTGGGATTTCCTTTAGGACTTTCTGTGTTTAGGAGAAACACTTCCCTCTGCTCACTTCCCTTAGAGTCTGCACAAGGCAGAGCTTTGAGACTGCTGCACAGATCAGTCGGAGGTACTGTGTCAGTCTCCCTTACAAACAGATGTCTATGACATTTCTGAAAGGTGCCAAAGCTTCTAAACACAACAGCTGCATTGCTGTGCACATGCTCCGCATTGGTTTCTCTGCAGTTTGTTCCACGGGCAGCCCGCAACTGCTAAGCTGTAGGAACTGGTGGAAGTCCCTACACATTTGTTTTGTGTCTGCAGTCAAAGTGAATCATGAGCCTTGGCAAATCTAGATTCTATCAGTCTTAATCAACAATAGCAAGTAAGCCTGGCCTACAGCCTGTTTCTAGAACTGTGACATTGACTTTTGCTGTACTGGTTCCAGCAAGTAAAGAGTGCTCAGGGCTTATTTACTATCTGAACAAACTTGGCCAAATCTCTCATCTGTTGTTTCCATTGAGTTGTGTTAGCCAGATGTCTCTGATATGTGATAGCACACAGAGCATTTTGTATAGAAGTCCATTTTCCTCCTCTTTCTCTACACCCATTCTCAGGTATGGTTTTGTAATAAGGAACAGCAAAAATAGGGCCTCTCTTCCTGCCTCCCCACACAGCAGAGGGGTATTCTCCAAGGTGTCGCAGCCAGCAATGTTCTTTGCTAGGAGACGGGCTGAGGGAGAAACAGAAGCCAGCCCTGAGCTGCAGAGCTCCTCACACACTGAACTGAGAAGGTCCATCTCCTCTTCTCATACCCCTCCAAAAATGCAGTCAGGCCCCTCCATCAGGTTCTGGAACACCAAAGGTTGACTTGGATGCAGCTGAACTCCTTTTGGGCGTGGGGTACAAAGGTAGGGGGCCCAGCTGAGAGCACAGCCTCCAGAGGGAGCCTTAAATTAACTGGATAGGGGGAACAGGCCTGGCCTGGAACCACTCCTCTTCTTTCCCTTTGCACCTCAACAGAGACATAAAGCAGGGACCCTTTCACTAAACTCAATAGTAACCTCCCTCCCCCCCCACAGCCTGTGAGAAGCAGAGTATTTGCTTCCCACAGAATGAAAACATTGTTAGAAGCTAATTCTATACTTCAAAAATGTTTTAAGCTGGAAGATATAATGGAGTACCCAACAGGACTCTTGTACTTTACATTTCAGGGACCTGATGTACTGCTTTGTGGCTCATGGTGGGTGCAATAGCTGAAAGGTAAGGAATTAGCACCTGAGGACATGCCATGTCATGCTATTTCCCACTGCAGATCTCAGAACTAAGTGTGTGCTAAAATGCAACATGCACAAACACCAATGCACGTTCTAGCTGAGCAGTAGTAAACTTTATTGAGTTCTGATTAACACAGGATCATTGCACCACAACCAGAACAAATGAGAAAGTGTCTCCCTTTGCTTAGATCAGTCATTTCTCAGCTCAAAATTTGATTGTGCTCAACAACATCTCTTCAAGCTGAGTTGAGGAACAGAAATAAAAAAGTTAAACATTGACTGTGTGGCTGACTATCCCTGCTAGGCAAACCAGAATGGGAATTCTGCACATTTCCCACTTGGAAATCTTGGTACTTCTTGGGTCTGTAACCATGTCCCAGAATACATGAAATACACCAAGGCTGCAAGAACTGCTTCAGTATGGAATGAAGTTCCAAAGGAATTTGGAGAAGCAGTTAGATCAGATAATCTCTGTTGAATGCTTCCTAAAGGTTTAACCAAGAAATCTTGGCATAACTCATGTTTGCTCTCAGCTTTACAGTTTAGCCTTGAATTTGTTCAAGGTTGTCACAATGCAAGGTCCTTCACAGTGCTTTATAATTCCGTTATCCCAGAATTTGTAGCTTCTGGACACAAGCCTGCTCAGTTCTATATTCTCCCATTGTATGTACATAAAATTAAAACCACTGTCAACATACTAACAGCTGTGGCTTCAATACATCAAGGCAACAGGAAAAGATTGTATCTACAGCCAATGTAAAATAGTGTCTCATACTGACATGGGCAATTGGGTGTTATGCTAGATCCTGAAAATTAAGTGGACTTTGGCTAATAATTGTGATCTCAAGTTTTTCACCAACAACAGCTGAATGTTTCTTCAGTAAACAAAGAATCAAAACTTAAAAATATCCCCTGCTTCCATGAGGAAGTACATAAAAGAAGTGTATTTAACATGAGAGCTGTCAATTAGCAGCTTTACTGCTATGGTATGTTTGGCTCAGGTGCAAGGTGTTTTCACACCTCCAACTCTTTATGAGCTCTCTCCAGAGTTATGGCTTAAGTTTCTGAATGGCACATATCACACTGTCCAGAAGGTAAGTAAGTAAGGCATTACAGGTAAGGTATTAGAAAAGTAGTAATTCCTAGAGCTTCTCAATTCATTATTCATTTTATTCCAGTGATGCAGCTCAGTGCTGCACTCTTCTTTCTGTCTCATCAGTCCCCAGGAGGTACTTCCTTGTCTTCACAGACCTGGCAAAACCCAGTTCAGCAACTTCATAGCAACTTCAAAACCAAGGAAACAAGCCTGAAATGGAGATGGGAAACAAGGAACATGTGAGCATTAGACACCTGAAGTAACAGCTGTTTGGAAAGGGACTTTTCAAAAGCTCAGGAGTATGACCAAAAGGCCACGAGTGAATCTGCTCCCACTTTAAATGGTAGAGTCTAACAGTTGACACTGCACATCAGAAATCCTATCTCCACTCTGCTGGACAGACATGGCAGTGTCATTACGTCTGGTTCAGGATCACTGATATGGGGGCCAGGGGGACATGACAATCTGTTCACATGCTCCTATGCCCTCAAGAAAAGAAAGCCAGCAAATATACTGCTATCTACAGAGCACCATTAGAACAAGCCAACACAAATAAGAGTTTAGGGCAAAGCCAATAATCTGATTTCTGCTAATGTGACTTTACAGGCCCGTTCTGGTTCCCTAACTACAGGGACCAGAACTAGTGTTTCAGAGCTTGCAAAGATTTCCCAGAACAGCCAATGTACAATCATTCCAAGCTGCTACACTTAGCCACTTGTTCTGTAATCACTAGATAGCCTGCAAGTTGCCAGCTACAGGCAGCCCCCAAGACCCTGCAGTTTACTTACCGCATTAGCTGGAAAGGCCCTGATCATAACAGCTGTGAACCCTTTATACAGGGAGGATACACCTTCCTCTCGGATAAGGTCCCTCAACACATCTCTGAAGCCATTGGGATATTTTCCTGGAGGAGCTGTTAGGGGATGCAAAACACATCTGCTAAGATTCGTGGACACTGAAAATGTAACAGATGCAACATGCTGAGCCTCCAAACCTTCATCATCTAGGCTTAGATTGCTGCACAGTATTTAAGTGACTCTGTACACTGAAGTGCAGTAACTTTATTTACAAGAAGTATGATTTTCTGAGCCAAAATTATTTCAAAGCATCTTAAGACTTTTCAGACAGTAACTGACAAAAAAGAGCAGGGACCAGCTGAACAGAAGTCACTTGCTCATCCACAAAGGATTTATACATAACTGGAACCCCTGGGAGAAAACAAAAAAATAAAAGAAAAAGCAGAAGAAGAAAAAGGAGAAACTTATCCTAGAAGTTAGAAGGCCACGATCTCCAATCAAGCCTGGCCACTAGTGGTTACAGTCAGCAGTAGCTGCTGGGAAGGAGGAGGAAGCTCAGTAAAGCTGATCTGCATGAAACAAAACCGGTTTACTCTAAAATGAAGTGTTCCTCTCATACAGGAAAGCCAGGAATGGCAACCACTGTCTCATGAAAAGCCCTAGCTCCACAATGTGCTTAAAGAACATGACTAGATAAGGATACATTTGTCTGTCATCTCACGTTAGAAATCAATACTAGTAATTATCCTTACCAGCTGCTGCAAGCCACTAATTCACAGGGGTCACAAGTAGACCACATTACCTATCAGGAAGTTTTGGTGAGCAGCTCAGTGGAACAGAGGTGTGATATTCTGTAGCCCATTCACCCTTTCCTTGTATGGTGTGAGCATTACAGAAAAAAAGTTGACAATTATGGAGGAGGGAAAAAAGGAAGATTTTTCTGCACCAGCAACCCCCACTGGTCATATTGGGACAGGAGCTCTGCCTTTGTCACCAGCACATGACAGAAAAATGCTGAGGTCTTCTCCGGGGTGGGGCAGAGACTGATGATAGCCTTGCTGCAAGGCTGTTGTATGGGGACAGTCTTTGGGAGGAGTACTGGAAGGGCCTTTGAACTGCTTGGAAGTATGGCTGATATTCGAGGTGCCTGGGCTTCAGCATTCTCCCAGGGGACTCAGGTTGACCCTGTTACAGAAGGAGGGTCAGCAGGGTGTGCAGGCTCCATACATTTTAGGAACACCTTCAAGTTTGTCAGTCAGATAAAACAGTGGCTTGGACAGGGCACACAGCTACTGGGCTGCCTGCTCCGCTTGCATTTTATTTTGATACCACCTGCCTGAACTGAGGCAAATCATGTCTGAAATGAAATGATCAAATGCTTTCACTGGGCTGCAATTATAATAAACAGTGGTTATACATAGTTCTTACGCAGCACTTTTTCTCCTCAGCTCTCAAAAGTGCCATGCAAAAAGAGGTTGGTATTATGATTCCCAGTTCACAGATGAGGAGTTGGGGCGAAGAAGCTAAACCAATTTACCCAAGATCACTGGGCTGGCCAATGGCAGAGCTGGAAACAGAACCGGGGGGGCAGGGTGGGGCATGAGTCCCAGTCTGGTTCTCTACTTCACCACACTGCCTCCCACCTAAAAGGATGCCCAGTTAGAAGGCTGCATCACACTGCCCACCCCCTCACAGCAAAGCAACCTTGTGTGCAACTGACACCTTGCTCACCAGTCTGGAAGCGGGATTTCAGCACATCTGGAGGAATGGCAACAGCCCAGTTGAAGATCCCTGCCATGCCTCCAGCGAAGAGAACCTGGGGCACACTGAGGTCACTGACACTGCAGAAACATTGAATAGAAAACATGTCTGATTTTACATAGTGGAAGACCAGCAGCACAGCTTGCCTGAGTTGGAGAAAACATCATAGCGCTACAAACCCAGACTGAACACACATTGTGGCTGGGCAGGAATTCAGCGAGCAGCACACCTGGGGTCAGAATATGCTGTCTCCACAGAAAAGGACATAGCAGCAGCACACACACAAGGACTGCCTAAAACACACCTTGTGAGACAGGAGCATGCCCAACAGTAAATACTTCCTAGTGGTATCACTAAGGGAAGAGGGCAGGAGCTGGAAGAAACAACTTCACATCCTATGCAACTCTCAGTCAAAGTCTAGAGCAAGATGAGTCAGCTTAAAAAGAGAGAAACAGTGAAAGATATTCCTCTGGCCATTTTGGTCATGTTGCTCTAACCCCTCACTTAGCTGCAGAGACTAATCTGCAGTGTCTAGGGAAGTCAGGGACATGCTGATTTAAGATTCCACTAACCTCTTTCCCTCAGGGGTCAGAGTGTTCTTCAGCCATTCGTACGTCATGAAGTACATTCCACTGGCTGGAACATCTAGTAGGGCAAACAAAGACAGACCAAGAAGTGGGAAACAGAATGAGCTCTGGGATCATGGCAGCAGCCAGGATCAAAGTCCTGCAACCAGCTCAGTGATGTCATTGGTATAACCAGATTCACTTTTTGAGCTTCCCTAGGGGCACCATGCAAACTGCCAGTCTATGCACGAGCATTTCCAGAGGAAGAAGGTGAAGGGCACAGACTGGGGAGTTTCCATGGAAACTTCTGTTCTTAAACTGCCTGATTCAGCAGATCTTCGAATCAGACTTACCTGGCTGCTGCTCACTGCCTGACTACAAGAATGGTCTAAGCTCCCTGATACACTGGTGAGCAGCAGACCAGGTCAGTCTTGGGACCTTGGAGGTTTTTGAATGGCCATTTGTTCTAATCAAACTGTTTGTATTGTAATGTTCTCCTGGAGCCCCTGAGTAGGATCAGGGAACTGGCTTCTGCCTGGCATGCTGTAATACCTGGCATAGTAGGCACTCTCATAAGGATGTTTCCTGATTGGGTGGAAATGTGAAATGCTTGAAGTTGCTCAGTTTCTTTTAGTTATGTTCTGGGAAACTGCTGCTGCTATATGGGCATCGGGTTTACCTTGTTTAGAGGAGAAGGCATCCAAAAATTTTTTTTTTTTTTAATTTAGGCCCCAACAATTTCTTCTTCCCATTATAGGCCTGTTTCTTACGGGGACAAGGTATCTTTGCCCAAAGGTCCAAAACTCTTTACCAGGAGGAAAGGGCTACACTCCAATGGTGTCCTTTGGGAATGATCTGTATTTAGACTGAAAGCCAAAAGTCTTGGGAGAGGGACTGCATTTACTGAGAAAAAGCTCGCTTCCTATCTTCTCATCCTGGTAGTTTTTAGTACCCCTCAACCTCTTGTGTTTTGATTGGACTCTTCATCTCATATCTTCTTATATGCATTAGGCTCTTCCTTACCTCTCATTCCTATTTGTTCTTCAAGTCCTAGTGTCCCTGACCCCTCCTCAGCCCCCAACATCTTGCTCTAGATTCTCCCTTGGGTCCCAGGGAAAGCCACAAATATTGTGGAGACAGTGATGCAAAAAGTACACTTTAATGGACTACTGGCAACAGACTGAGATTTATGAGACTAGGCCAGTTTTGTTCCGATGCTTCTCCTGAGGGGATTTCCAGCTGTTACCTCTCATGAGAGTGAGCACAGTTCCCTTGTACACGCCTCGAATTCCAGCCTCACGATATAGCTGCTTCATACAGTCCACTGGGCCACTGTACTTAATTTCACCTGATGCAGCTTGTATCTGGAGAATTAAAGTGAATGATCACCAGCCAGAAACCACAACCCAAGCAGTGATGTGAGAGCTTTGTGCTTTCTAAAGCTAAAATACAAGTATAACTGTTAAAGCTCAGCCCTTTCCACACAAGCAGAAGCAGCTCAAGGGACAAAGTCCATGTGATTTCTGTGGATATTTAGACAAAATGATATATTGCAAACCAAGTCACTGGAGCCAGATGCTCTTCTCTTCAGGTTCTCGTCCATTTTATTGCTATGATTTCCCCTTGACAGGCAGCAAACATGACTGTGATGCAGGCCCTTGTATCACCAGAGCAGATCAGCAAAAGCACCAGTGGTAAGACAGGCTGATTCACAAATTAAAAGTGGGCACATAACCCTCAAGCATTAACGTAATCACCAGCTATCAGAGAGGCAAGCACCCATAACACATTTTTGATATCACTACTAGGATCTCTTACATTTACCAACATTTCTCTCTTACTGAGACCGAGAAGGATTTAGTTTTGTGTGTCTCTGCTAATCTGTGCTTTGGTTAGATGATGTTTAACTAAGGGACAAAGTCCTCTCATGTTCACCAGTGTAAACTTGAAATAACAGTCAGTTGGGGTACTCCACATTTTCAGTGATCAGAATCTAACCCCATTTTATGAAATTCAGACAATTTCTGTAAGTTCAAGACATCCCGTGATAATGTTTTGTATGTTAGAACCAGTGTCTGACATCTACCACCACTCTAACAAATGGCAGATTGGTGAAATAGGTGGATCTGATTTTTGCCACAGATGATGCGACTAAATAAACAAAAATGTTTCCTACTACACTTTAGAAAGCCAGAACAGTGACTGATCTTGCGTGTATGAATACTGGGACAATTTTACAATACCTGCTCCACATATTTTAAAATACATTCTTTGGTTACATGTGTGGAAACGCGGGAATCTGGGGCAGAATCTTTATCATTGTTACCAGACCTAATAAATTTATGCGTTGTTCTCTAGGCTTCATTCTCCAAGAGAAAACTGAATACTTCCTAAATTTCAGAAGTGCCTAAAACATCAGATGTCATTCTAGTAAAATGCATGTGCTCTGTATCGTGTAGAGGAGTGAATGCTGTATTTACCTAACAGGCTGTCAAAGGGAGCTGCACAGTGTTTCTTCATGACAGAACCACTTCAAATTATACTGCAGCCTGCTGAAATAGGTTTTCTAAATTTGGTAGAAAATATGCTAATCAGAGGAATTATAGCATCCTGCCAGGACTTCACACAGCAAATTATAAAAGTCTGGTAAAATTCCCACCACTGCCCAATGCTTTACCTGCAAAAGGCACTTGATCCTTTCTCCTGGTGCCATGATTGCTGTTGTGAACACTCCAGATAACATGCCAGCAGCAAACAGCTGAGGATAACTGCACAGAGTAACCAGGAAAAAAAAAAAACTAAAAGGTCCTGTGATTCATTATCCATAAACATGATAGTTGGGGATAATCCTGCTTTGAGCAGGGGGTTGGACTAGATGACCTCCTAACATCCCTTCCAACCCTAATTTTCTATGATTTTATAACATATAAAAATCAAAGGCAGTAAGGTCTCGCTACAATGAGTCTTCACACCCATCCCTCTAAATTACAGACAAGACTGGCCGTGGGATTTGTGATAGATCCATTTCAAGAACAGTCAGTACAAAAGAACTTCGTTAATGCAGCGTTACAAGTTAAATACTTCAGAGAAATTCAATGCTATGGTTCCCACAGAAACTGCCACTCAACTTCCTTGCATTAGTAGTACTTGCTATAATTTACTGTGCTTAGGTTTTATGCTATTGCCTTCCTCACCAACTCCTGGTTTTCTCTCATCCTACTCACTCTCTCTCCTTGCTGATTTCAGCCTCCCTGGTGATGAGCCATCTAACTCCCTGGATAAGCATTTCCTTGCCATCATCCCTTCGTTTGACCTGCAGCCACAACTGAACTCTCAAGCTCATCACAAGACCCAGTTTCTCAGCCTAGTTTCCCAAAAACATTATCTTTGATCCATCTGTCATAGAGCTCCCCCCCCCTCTGACCATCACCTACATGTCTTTCAGCGTGGCTTTGCCAGTCCCAAGAATCTCCTATCTGTCTTCTCCCCTCCTTGATATATCCAAAGGGATGACTAGATTAAAATGTCTCAGAACAAAGGCTGATCATGGAAATACCTTTTTGGCCTCAGTTATGGCAGCATTCTTGCGATTACTAAAACAACCTACTGAATGGATGTATCAAGTTACAGCTGGTCCTGACTCGTGACCACAGGTCCTGTCAGATGGTAACACTAGAGTATAAATTCAGTCTTTCCACTCAGGTTCATTTAATTGTGGGACTGTTCTAAGTCTGTTGTTATGCAACACCTATTATATGTTCAATCAAAACACCGTCCTTCTATAATGGCTCTATTTTTACGTAGAAAGGGAACTGCATCGTATCTGCTCACACATACCATCTGTTTTTAGCCTGTGCTATCAGTCCCACACTTTGAGAAGCATTAAAACTCATAAGCGTTATATTTTTTTGAGAGATAAATTTATAATCAGAAGAGACAAATTTATAGCACATCTGAACACGTAATTCAGCAAAACAACCCGAGACTCTTAAGGCATCTTTCTTAGGCTAGATAACTTGGAACTCACGTCAGAATGTCATCAGGTTTCCTCTGCTGGAGTTTCTTCCCCAGACCAAATCCAAAGAAGCACACAGCAAACATGGGAGACACTCCGATAATAGGAGCTGCCATTCCCTTATAGAGGCCTCGAACTCCCTGAAAGACACAGTGAGTTACCACAAGAATTACCCTATTCTCTGTGGCACTCTACATGGTGAAACAATATCCTTTAGGGGATTATGTACAACACTACACTTTGAGGGAAAGAATTTTCAGTTTGACAGAACTCTTTCGATTTCAAACACTTAGGAGGACACAAAGTTTCTGCAACACAAAACGCTTCATCTATGGCTACTATAAGGCACTCAAGGGACATAGCATAACTGAGGTTACCGGGAGAAGGCTGAATATTAGTATGAAAAGGAGATCCCATTGTCCTATTCAGAGACTAACACATGAATCAAGAATTTTTTGCCTTCAATACTTTCAACACACTTCCACGTTTTCTTATGTTGACAGGCAGGACTCACTAGTTCTACCTAGTTGCTTTTATGCAAAAATTCTGTGTCTGAGAGACCTCAAACTTCAGCTCAGCCATCTCACCAGCAGATGGTATGGAAGATCTTCAGTACAGAAAAAGGCCTAACTTTTTTGCTGTATAAAAGGGAAATATTTAGTCAAAGTAGGTGGTATTCTTGGATTCAGCATCAGTGAGACTGTTCCTGGAACACCATGTCCAGTGCTGGTGTCTGCACTTCACAAAGGACACTGAAAAGCGGGAAAGGATTCAGAAAAGAACTACAAGAATGACTCAAGGATTGGAAGAGGACTTTCTAGTGACAGACTAAGATAGTTATTCTACTTAGTTTAGTCCAATTAAGGTTAACAATGACTTGATTACATGCCTGCAAGTACATACATAGAAGGGAGATTCCCAAATTTAGAGGTCTCTAAACAAATGTAGCCAACAATGGGCATAATGAGCCAATGCTTGGAAGCTGAACTTACATAAACATAAATAACTGGAAATAAAACACAAGTTTTTTTAAGCAACAGGGATAATTAGCATCAGGAACAACTTATTGGAGGACATGACAGATTTTCTCTCTTTTAAAGTCTTCAAAATCAAGACCAGGTACCCTTTTAAAAAAACCAACACCCAGCATACACTTAACTCAATCATGTGACAGAGGATTAATGCAGGAACTCCTGGCTAAAATGTAACATCCTGTGTTATGAATATTTGGTTTGACCTACATAAAAGTCACTTCTCACCTTAAAATCTATGAACCTAAACTAACTCTTCTTCTTTCACCTCCTCAAAGTTAGCTACGGAAGAAGTAAAGGCATCATTCACATTGACAAAAGTCAGTCTCTATTTTAGGATTTTCAGAGACAGCTCTGCATACCACAGGCATCAAGACTCCACTACCTATAACAATATGGCCAGCAAACACAACTGCTAATGCTCATTTCAGCCTTTAACTTTAGGTATACTGCAACGTTTCTGACCATTGGTCTTGAAAAAGAAAAAAAAAAGAATCACACATAAGTGAGATCTAGACACAACGTCCTCCTCCAAATATCTCTCTTTTCAAGTTCTGGAATCTGATGAAAAATTTGAATTTGAACCACTAGAATCGATAACCAAGGAATTTTATAGCCAAGGGAGCTGCATTTCTGCACAATTCCATCCCAGTGATGTACGTGAGCAACTGACATTTTTGGCAGGCATTGCAAACGCCACGCTAATACAGTACCTCTCTAACAAGAGTCTTTCTGAAACAGTCAAAGGTCCCAGAATAGAGTGGAGACTGCCCAGCCTGTGGCTTTGGTTGGGTCTGTAGTCTGACCTGTTAAGAGAGAGAGAGAGAAGGAAAAAAGAAAAGGTTTCCTTTATAAGTTATGTGCATGATGCTTCAACCTTGGTTCTACAGAGCCCCAGTAAATAATGATAGATGTTACAATTGGACATTATTATAGTGGTACAAAGACTAGAAGTCAATATTTCAATTTCTGCAAGAGCCTGAAAATGTGAATATCTTAAACTTTTTTAACAATGTTATAAATCTTATACTTATTCTGGTCGGCTTACATGCATTGTTGCCCATGGAAACATTGTTTACTCTCAAACTGGAAAACGGCCATAAAAGAGTCATTTCATAAAGCTTTTTACCTCCAGCTCCATCAACTTTCATTTTTCTCAGGCAGAACCAAGGCTTTTTACATTTCCAAAGCCCCGCTTCCTGAGCCCTCTACGCAGGGAACTGCACTCTGCAAGAGCCTCGCTTGTGTATCAAGGTGCTCTGGAGTCCACCGGCCTCCTGCCCAACGGACACTGAGCTGGGCCATTCCTGCTTCGTCAGCCTGGTCTTTTTCCCCTCAGGCTCCAGGCCCACTTAGTTTAGCACAGTCTAAGCACATAACCAAGCCGTTGCACTGGCCCGAGCTCCCATACCCCTCAATTACTAACGCTCTGCTATTTTTTGCCATGACAGTTATGCGTTTCACGCTTCAGTTATTTCTTTGGCTGCACACTAAATGGTCCTGGAAGTGCTGGAAGGACAAGCACGAGCCAGATGAGAGCAAAGCAAGAACTAGATGGAGACAGAGCTCAAGGAGTGACGCTGCACCTGGAGCAAACAGCTCGTCCAGTGCGTAGGGCGCCGGCCTGCTGGAGCTGAGCCCCTGGCTCCCCCATGGACGTCCCACAGGGTCCCAAGCAGAGTGCTTGGGGCCAGACCCTCAAAGCCATTCGGGCACCAAGAGCCTATGGACAGCCGGCACCAGGTGTGGACCCTAGAGACAGGAAGGGCCATATCCAGGGGCAGAGGCCAGAAGCCCATGTTCACAGTGCCCAGGAGCAGTGCTGCCCCCAGGACCTGGGGAACAGCTCCAGCCCAGGCAGGAGAGAGGCCCAGGGGGCTCCTGGGGGACTCCCCAGCACCTTCACCAGGCAGCACACTCCCACCCCCACCCATCAGCGGGGCATGCCGAGCAGTGGTCCCGCCCACACCTATCACGTGACTGCGGGGCATGGCGGGATCCGTAGTTCCCCCGGTCACCTGGATGGCGGGCATGCCGGGAGTTATAGTTCCTCCCATCACCCGGACGCAGGGCATGCGGGAAGCTGTAGTCCCTCCCCCAGATCACCTGGGCGCGGGGTATGCCGGGAGATGTAGCTCTCCCCCCTAATCCCAGCGCGGTGCAGCTCGGGAACGGCAGCCCGCCCCGGGCTGCGGGGCAGGCTGGGAGTCCCGGCCGCTCACCTTGATAGTGTCCAGCGGGTGCCCCACGAATACCAGGCAGACACCGCCGAAGCCGCCAGCGAAGAAGTTCTTGATGGGGCTGATGGGCTGCGGCTGCTTCGCCATGACTGCTGCTACTGCCTGCCACCCGCCCGGCCCCGGCCCGAGCCGACCTTTCCCCCGGCCCGCCGCCGCGAAAGGAGGGGCCGGCGCGGTGCATGCCGGGCCGCCAGCGGGTGCGCGGGGCATGCCGGGACACCTTGTTTTGAAAGGCAGAGGCCAAGTGAAGCTCGGGCGACAGGTCCCGGGTTCCCTCACGTCTCCCCGCAGATCACCCCGGCCCCGAGAACATCGCAAGGAGCCACAGACACGGCGGGTGGAGGGGTCCCATCTCGTCCGCCCGCCCCTGCTCCAAGCAGCTCCCGCCCCTGCTCCCGCTTCGTCCACCTGCGCCGCGAACACCGCCAAGGGCGGAGACTGGCGAGAGAGGTCTTCCTGTCACCCCGCCTTGACTTACCCGCTGCAGCTGGAGCCCGCTGCGCCGCAGCTCGGAGCGGTGTCATTTCGCAGCCACACGGGTCGGCTCTGCCCATCTCACACGGTGCCAGGAACCAGCCCGGGCTGCGCGGGGAGTCCCGGCGGAGCCGCGTGTCGCCACCTCCAGGCAGCCACAGCCGGGGCCTCGCGCCTCGCCGGTAGCACGTGCGCCCCCGCTAATGGTTCCGTCCGGGCGCCTTGGTGGTACATCCCACACCTCGTATGGTCTTGCCCGCCCCGCGCGGGTGGTACATCCCACGCCTGCTAATGGTTCCCCCCGGTTCCCTTTCCTCCTCCCCCACGCGCGGGTGGTACGTCCCACGCCGCCTGCGCTCCATCAGCTCTTCTCCCCGGCGGAAGTGACGCCCCGGCGCTTCCGGTGCGCAGGCAGTAGCGGCCCGGCGGGAGGAGCTCGGGGAAGCGGCCCCTCTACCGGCGGCGCCCGTCCTCCCGGCGCCCCGTGCCCCCCGCCCCCCGGGTAAGCGGGGGCGGGGCAGAGCCCCAACCGAGGGTCCTGGGGGGGCATGAGGTGGGGCGTGTCCCGTTTGGCGGGTGGGGGGTTCTTTCCCCCCAGGCGGCTGGTGCTGGTGCAGGTGCGGAGCCGGGCCTGTAGCAGCGGCCGGAGGCGCAGCCGTGATGACTGAAGCAGGACCGTCGCTCAAAAGCGTGGTGGCATCCCCGCCGTGTGGAACAGGCACTGGACCCTCTGGGAGGCCATGGGCCGTGTGTGCCAGAGTGTAGTCAAGCTGGAGTACTGGGCGCCCCAGAGCTGGCAGCGCTGCCCGCGATGACACCAGCCCGTGGCTGGCAGTCCGCCTGCCCGCAGTGCCCAGGGAGCTGAGCGAGCTGCTGGGCAAGGCGGTGATCGCACCAGTGGGGTGCTGCTGCTTGAGAAAACCGAGAGCTGTAAGCACAGGGGCCAGCAAAAGCAGAGCGTAAAGGCAGCCTTTGTTTGCCGTGACAGCCTGAACCTGCCGGGCTGGAGAAGGGCTTTCCTGCCTGGTGGACGGCGCGGCACTCTCCTGGTGCAGCACTTGCAGGAGCTGGTGGGCACGGCGCAGCGCTGAGCTTGGAGGAAGGGAGGCAACTAGTTGGGCAAGCTACGTGAGGTCTGTTCCCTTCCTCTGCCAGCTGCTGCATTTGTCTGCTCCCCTCTGCCTTCCCTGCAACAGCATTTGCCTCTAGCATTCGTTCCTCCTGTTTCTCCGCAGAAATGAGTGTGATGCACATGGTCTACGCAAGACCAGCAGGAAGTTTATGATGGGATCTGGGAGGATTTTAAATGAGGCTGGTGGCGTTGCAAAGCAGCGCCAGGAGAACATTGTGTATTGGGTCCGTTGCGGAAGGAATGCTTGAGGATGCTTGTACTTGAAATGATTAGTGTCTAGAAGCTAATGGTGGCTAAGCAGAGGGGAGAGGAAGAGGCCAGATTAGTATGGAGGTATAGAACTATAAGTGTCTTGAAGATTGCTACAGGAATTTGGACATGAAAAGCAAGTCAAAGTTGGGGAGCAGAGAAGGAGGGAGTAGGAGTTTGGCTTTGGTCAAGGTAACTTTGGAGATCAACCTCTGTTGCCATGTCACATGTCAAACACTCTGGGAGCCTCCATCTCTGTCTCCACAGCGTCTGCCGGTGCCTTTTGGCCGAAAGAAGTGTAGAGTGATAAGTGATCCAGGTGCTGTTGGAGGCACAGGTGGAGCTTTGAGATTGGATGGTGGGAGGAAATTTAGGGACTGAGACTCCAGCTCACCAGCTCAGAGATGATGGTGGAAGCTATATGAGATGATGAGGTCACTTGTGGAGAAAGTGCCTGCAGGGGTACCTGCTGAAAAGGCAGCAGAGGGAAGGAAGAGCATCCACCAGGAAGACGAGTTAAAGGTGCTCTCAGTAGGGTGGATGGAGAATCAAGACAGGACGCTGTCATCAGTTCCCAACAAGATCTGAGAGCTCAAGTGGGTGGGTGTTACTTGTCACTGCATTATCCAATGCCACAGAGGGGTCCAGAAGACAAAGATGAAGGAGAGATACTAGAGTACAGCCAGGAGACCCCATGGAAAATAATTCTGCTGGCAAGACCGGATCCACGGTGGAGCTGGAGAAGAGTTTAAGCAGTGGTTGTGGACTGTTTGTTCTGGCACTGGCTGAAAAGGGAGGCGGGACTCAGCAATGGAGGATGGAAGTGAGCAAAGCTAACTTAAATGGTAAGAAAGCCAGACAAGACCAAAGACGCTGAGAAGGTGGGAGGCACACAGGCGTAGCTGCAGGACCGGGAGAAGGAGAGACATGCGTATTGGTAACGGGGAAGGAGGGGCATGTGGGAAGTGGAAGCCATTGTTGTCATCTTCCCCCAAGAATGCAAGTGACTTTTTTTTTTTAAAGCAAAGTGAAGTCCCCAGAGTGTGTTAGAAACCCCAAGAGCTGCTGAAAGTGCCTGGATCTGTTTGTGTCTTGATTTGAGATGGTTCCAAGAGGTGTGAACCCTCATCCATCTCAGCGGAGCATGGCTTTGAAACCTGATACCCTACTAATGGGCCTGTTCCAAGTGACTAGAACATGCCCCTATGTTCTGGGTTTGCCTGTGGAGTTGTTATACTTGTGCATACCGATGGTTGCACAGGCAGATGTCACTGCCCCTCACCTCTTTCACACCCCAGTCCCTCTTCTGGGTGAGACAACTGTAATACTATGTGAGGCCTTTACTTTATGTGCATATCCCTGAAAACATCCAGTGTGTTGGGAACTTGCTGTGCGTGGAGGTTGTACGTGGGCCATGATTTCAATGTAGTTTGTCCTCCTTCGCTGTACAAGCATGGCTAGCTGTCCTGACCCGTGATGTCTGTCTGTGTATGGGGTCCTTTAGGATGTGCCAGCTGAAATGGGCCTGTGCTTCAGGCTCTGGAAGCATTTCTTTAAAGCATAACCATTTTCCTTACAGACTGCCTTGGGGGCTGGTCCTCAGCTCCACCAGACTGTATCTTCTTCCAGGCTGAAATTGTGTGTTTGAGGTCAGTGTTAGTGGGTGAAGTTGAGGCCAGACTTGATCATAATGGCCCTGTTTGGCCTTGCCCTCTGGCTGTAAGGAGACCAGAGAGAGCTCATGGACGGACAGTATGAGTTTGCTTTGGACTTTTCCAAACCAGAACCCAGCATTGGTTCAGGAATACCCAATCAAGAGGTCTTTGTTTACAGAACACAAAGTGCGTACCCAGCAAGAAAGGAAGCCTAGCTACCTGGATCCCAAGCCTGCTTCCCAGAAACAGCAGTGTTTTCCAGCCTTCTTCTCTGTAGCTCCACATAGGGAAGCCTCAGGACTCTCCTGCTGTGGCGAGATGGGTTGCTGACGGCACTCAGCCACCCTGTATCAGTGCCTGCTATGTGAAATATTTTTCAAAGTGGTGACCTGGTGGATTTGGATTTGGACCTGATAACCAGTGGAGAAGGAGATGCTTGTCTGAATTGCCTTTTCGTGGATGTTTCCTCAGTGCTGCAGTGAGGGGATTTTGCTTACTGACAGTTGTCACTTAAAATACTTTCTCTTCCAGTTGGGCAAAGCAAGGTCCTGCCATGTCTTAAGTGTTCTCATTGTTAAATGTCGCTCCTTCTTGGTTTTAGAGGGAAACAAGTGCTATGCTGCATTTGGATGTGATTTGGATGAAAAGCAGGATTCAGAAGGCTGCTGATGCAATTAGCTTCTCCAACTGAAGGAGGTTTTAGTTTGCTGAAATGACTACAGTACCTCAGATTAAGTCTACTCCTGACTGCTCTGTGGTACCTATCCAGTGCTTGTAAATCAGGTAACAAATGGGGTGGGAGAAAGCAATGAGATCATATAGCTGAGATCTTCTGTGTTTTAAAGTCATGATTCCCACAGCAGCTGTAATGTGCCACCTGGCACGCACATACCAGTGCCTTGAAGTCACCTGCATAAACAGAAATGCAGGATGCCCCACATCCACAAGCAGGGATTCCTGTGGGAAGTGTAACTTACTAAAGGTTTGCTATCATGTGTAAAACTCAGCCACAGCATTGCAGTCAAGTTTCTGTGTATCTAACACAGACCCTCTGGAGACCTAGCAAAGTAGGTTAGATGTAAATGGGATTGTTTCAGCACAGAGAGACCTGTAACTTGAGGATGGACAAGCATGTGCTGTCTGATGACCCTGTGTAATTCTTAGCATGGTGTGGTGGTTAGTGACTTGAGCAGAAGACTTGCTAGCTAAGTGAGTGAGGTCAAGCTGACACCTTTGCAGAACAGCAGTCTAAATCTTTGGAGTATCTGTGTTAGGCGGAACAACCACTGGCACTTGTACACATTATGTTCATTTTTACTGAGACTGTCAAGTAAATAGACTCTCACTACTGTTTTATTTTCCTCTTCAGATAGAAGGCCCAGCCCAGGTGTAAGTCCTACTGTGTCCGTGTCCATCAGACCCCAGTCAAGGAGGTGTGCTAAGATCTGCCTTCCAGAGTCAGTGCCCTGGGATGTTACATGGGTTCAGAGGAGAGCCCCACGTTTGTCCTTGCTCATTCTCAGCCTCTCCTGAAGAGGCAGGATTTCCTGGATTCTCTTCCCAGCTCCTCTACTGACTTGCTGAGACTCTGGACAAGTTTTTCTATGTGTGGAGCGGGATCCTAGCTACATCCCTGAGCAAGCCATACAGTAGAGATGACGCAGCCATTTCCCAGATGATAAAACATCTTTGGGAATAAAGGTTCTGGCAAGGGCTCTTACAGGTGGCACAGTAAGTCTTCTCTGTCAGAGCATCCTGGCCCCTCTAGTGAGGTGTACATCATTTTGGCAGATGCAGGAGTTGCAGCTGATCCAGGATGGACTTATACCTCATAGAATTTTAGTTTTTATTAGAGCCATTAGGCCAGTACCTTGCTGACTGTGTGAGTGTCTGTGTGGCTTTGACAAGGCCTCTGTTACAGTTTCTGAAGCACAAGAATAAAAATCTGTTTTTTTTCCCCCCTTAGGAGACAGAAGTCAGATGAATTCAAAAGAGCGCTAAGGTGTGGTGGAGAACAAAGAAGCTGCAGTTGCTTTCCTGTTCATTAGTTGGACAGGGCATTAAGATGTCCGTGGACATGAACAGCCAGGGCTCTGACAGCAATGAAGAGGATTATGACCCAAACTGTGAGGAGGAGGAAGAGGATGAGGATCCTGGGGATATTGAGGATTATTATGTTGGGGTCGCTAGTGACGTGGAGCAGCAGGGAGCGGATGCCTTTGACCCAGAGGAATATCAGTTCACCTGCCTGACTTACAGGGAGTCGGAGGGCACTCTGAACGAGCGCATGGCTAGCTTGGCCTCCACATTAAAGGTGAGGAAAGGTTTCTGCCTTCAGAGGGGTGCAAATGGGGCTACATGGCTAAGCAGGCAGACATAACAGTCTGAAGTCAGAGCAGTGAAATGACCATTACCTCCCTGGGCTGTTGGGGATGGTCAGTAGTTCCCAACTGATGCTGAGGACTTACCAGTCCTTGTGTGTTGATTCTGGTCTAGAGGTGAGTGAGAAACTGCTTACCCAAACATCTGTTCCCTGTAATGTTTTGGAGTTGAGCAGCATGAGCAAACTCTCTAATGCTAAACCTACCTAAAGAGAGGGCAAGGAGAAGAGAAGCAAAGGGTGGGGCCTGCAGTTGAACGATGCATACAGCTGCACCAGTGTTTGTTTAGAAACTGCCTGGCAGAAAGTACTTAAGTATTCAGTCCCTGCACAAAACTCTGCCACATTGGTTCTGAGGGAATCATCACAGACTTTCACGAAAGTGGATTCCATCTTATGCCCAGCACTCCCCTCCCCTGTCATCACACTTACCAACCATTTGTCTGTGCAGAGTGAGCTCCCCAGCTCTTGCAGTACTGACTGATTGCTCACTAGAGGAGGTTTCCATGCCTTTAGGTTGGTGTTGAGTGCTCTAAAGAGATGATGTGATCTGCCCCCGTTTTGCAGCTGGGAATATAGTGCATATCAGCAGTGAGGCAAGTGACTTCCAGTGTGCTGCCGCCACAGTAGAGAGTTGCTGCTCAAGATGAGGTGGAAGGCAGGCCAGGGCAACTTAGAGACTGACTGGTTCAGAGAGGCATGCACTGAGCTGACTGGGTCTCCAAGGTGCACCACTGCCCTGTTTTCTGTCCGACTGCAGGCAAACGTAGCTACCTACCTCTCTGGTCAAAGAAGAGGGGAGAGAAGAACCTCGTATCTGAGATTTCCAGGCTTTAGCCAGGCTAACACAATTGGCAAGGCTGTCCTATGACATCTTTTGCTACACTTGGCTCTGCCAGGGACCCTGGGTCACTAGAATCTGGGCAGATGTAGTTGTGGTCCATATAAGCCACCTAACCCTGCTAGACAGCCGATTTTCAGTCCCTTCCATCTGAGACTGGAATTAGACTGGCAGCTTGGAGATGAGAGGGAGCCTCGGAGGGATCCAGGTTCCTTGAATTATCTCCCTCTCCAGGCCAGAAAGTCTGTGTTGTCATATTGATAGCGTGTAGGCCCAGAGGCAGCGGAGTGCTTTCCACCATGCCAGTCTTGTTGCTCTCAGTGCCCACGGACTATCTCTTAGTGACGTGGTTGTGCCTGGAATAGTCTCATTTCACCTCTGGGCCCACTCTCCCTACAGATCTGGCTACTGGAGGATGATAAAAAGAAGCAGATATGGGGGGTGTTGGCTGGCCCTGGGATCTGAACCTCAACCCCTCAGCACCAGTAACTATCAGTAAATATGTATAAAAGGGCTGTTCTGCTCCATGCCAGGTGGCTCCTTGTGTCTATGGAGTCAGGTGAATGAGAGTGCTGTTTGCTCTTCAGTCTGGACAGTCTGAAGCTGGTCTCTAATTTCATAGTCTAGGTTCACAGTGTTTGTTTTCCTGGGTTCACTTCCCATCTGGAAGGTCCATCTATTTGCAGCATGAGGCATACTGGATTTGTCTTTAGAAACCTTTGTGACTATCTCCTCCTTCACAAAGCCCTCTGTATCTTACAGCTTGTAGCCTGACTTCGTCTAGCTGTTGCTGAAGCTAGCCACAGGCACCCAAACACATTCCTTTCAATTGGCCAACTTTGGTCCACTTGACACTTGATGAAAAGCCTGTATGCTCCATTTATGATGGCAGCAAGTCACGTGGCTTTTGGGTTGCAGCAAATGTCACTTATCTACCACACACTTAGCTGTGTGCACCACTAGAGGGGCAGAGCTATACACTATAGACTGGCCTTTGGACATATGAATGGAGTCTACAGTGATCAGGGATGATCAGCTACATTGGGTTGAGTGAATCATAGGAGATACCAGTCTTCCTTTGAGTGACTCCAGGTTTGCTAATAATTATACTTTTGAGTGCTGGCTATGAGCACATGGCTTGTAGGGCCTCTTAGTGACCATGATGTATTGGTGCCATCCAAGCGGGTAGAATTCTTTCAACTTTCTATTTCTGTGGACAAGTAGCACTAAGCTGGCGGCATTAATAGTGGTGACCTCGCCGGGGCAGTCAGAAACATACAGTGGATTGTTCAGTCTTTGTGGGATCTTCATGAGTGATGCATTGTTCACATAGATTGGTAGTGCGCACGTGACATCAGATGCCTCTCGTCTGTGGCACAATTTTTAACATTTCCTGGGGAAAGAGGTTGTCACAACCTGGCATTGCAAGGAGTACTGGGGACTTGTTCTTGACTTATGAATATTAGTGTGTAATTTGCGTTGCTGAATTCTTCCCCAGGCCAAGCACAGGGGAGAGGGGTATGTTTTCCAGTCTTGTGATTGCTGCAGTGCCAAGAGCTGCATTGGTATCAACAGCCCATGCAATAAATAGCATGACTAAGCCCATCTGTGCTTGGCATCTTGCATGTGCAGAAACATCCAAGAATTCTGTAGCCATGAAGAAGCAGATTTGTTTCCTGGAGTGTCCCGGGGTCTTGGTGATTATAATATTCCTGCCTGGTGGCACAGGGGTCTCATACATAAAACCTGCTAAATCCAAAGAGCTCTGGCTTGCCATTGGTACAGAGAAACAGTTGCCTATTATTTGGGATTTTAAAGATCCCTCACTGACTTCGAGATCCCTAGTTTGGGTGCTTTCATGGTGCCTTTTAAGAGTCTGATTTTTAAGCAGCTCCGGTATTGAACCCTGACACTCTTCTGGCTTTGCCAGTGTAGGAGGCTAGCCTTATTTGATGTATAATAGCCAAAAGTTATGCAGACATCTGGGCATAGAATAGTGCTAACTGCTGCTGCCACCAGGACCACAGTACTGGCAAGTAGATCACAACTTGGCAGAGTTCATAGTATTTTCAGGATACTTTATAAGACTGGCTTTGTTGCCAGAGCTTAGCTCATTGTTTTTAGAGAGAAGTAGAGGCCAAGGCGTTGTGGATTTTTCCCCCTTTTTTTAGAAGGAACTCTCACAGGCATCTCTTTCTGTTGACAGGCAGTGAATTACCTTGAAAAAGGAGCGGGATTGCTTTTAAGAGTGATTGCCTGCTGGGTCTTTTTAAGTGACTTTCTGGGAAATCACATATGAACAAATTGTTTCTGGAAATTGTCTCAAATAATGGTTTGTTTCCCTTCATGAGTCTTTTAGTCACAGCGTTATTGTATGGTTTGTGGAAAGCATCTTTGGCCAGTGCAGGGAACAGCCAGACAGCTCAGTGACTCTTCCATGAGCAGTTCTTCATATTCAGCACATTAATAATCAACTTTCAAATCGCACGGGTTTCCATGTGCCAGATATTGCTGTTGTATCCAAGCGTAATTTTGGAGTGGTTCAGGCCTTAAATCAGTCGGGACGCACAGATCTGTCCTCATGCCAAGCTCCATGCTTCGACATCCAGCCTGCTGTCTGTCCCATGGCACCAGGCCCAGTCAAGACCTCTAGGTCCTGGTGCAGCACTCCTGCCTGTCGCTGTTTCTGTCCTCCAGGTATGACACAGCCATGCTGTCATCTGCCAGTATGAGACAACTGGGTTTTGCTTATGTGCTGAACTGGGTTGGGGCAAGGGATGTTTGTATTATGCAAACCCTGGGAGTTCAACTTTCAGTATCTGCTCAGAGAAACTGCTCTGAGCTGAAATGAAACTCCTTGAACCATTACCTCCAAATGCAGCATACCAGAAAGCTGGGAGACGACCTGTGTCTGCCCAGATGATGGGGCTGGTAGGAAAGCCCAGGCCTGGCTTATGGAACCATTTTGTGAGGCTATTCGAGGAAAGAAATAGGGTTTCCCATCAGTTCCTTGCTGCTCAGGGCTGTGGCCACTTTCAGTTTGACTCAAAGATAAGCTATATGTGTGGGCTAACAGTGTCCCACTCCTTCCCTCTCCTTTCAGAATCATGTATATACTAATGCTTGTATCCCTATGGCTCTGCTGTGAGCAGTTTCAATGTGCAGCTGTTGATGAGTTTGGTGGTGGCAGGAGGTGGAGGGATGAAACTGCTCTTTGAACACGTCTAAATCTTGTTGCAAGTCTGGAGTTTCACATTGCAAGCTTACAGCTGGCCCAGATGAATGTAGAAACTGCACAAAACAGCTAAAACATGCAGTCAAGCTCTTGTGCTGCGGCTGGCAAATGCAAAGCAGCTGTAAAGAGCTGTCCTGCATGCCGTGAAATGCTGTTCCTCACATGACCCATTCCTTCTCTTCCGTTCGGTTGGTACAAAACAGAAAGGTCTCCTTGCAAGGTGGTGCCTGAAGCCAGTGCAGGGTTAGTCGCAGCAAAATCATCTTGAACACTGCCCCGTCAGCTGCTGATGCCTGCTTGGTAACATGGATGCAGGCTTGCTGCACTTCAGTGGTGAGATGGGCAGCTGTCTGCCTCCCCATGTTTCCTTCATGTCCAGCAAGGTCAGAGAAGAACTGTTTCACAGAGGAGGAGGCCCAAGAGCTGCACTTCTTGTGGCACGAGAAGCCCTGGGCTGTGTCACTAGGAGTGTTGGTGCCACATGTAGGGGCAGCCCAGCACCTTGGTTGTCTTGCTGCACAGCAGCTTTCTTATGCAAGAAGAGTAATCCAGGTCAGCCCCATGGGCAGGGGCAGCCTGCCTTCTGCTTTCTGTCTCTACCCTTTCCTCCAGATCAGGAGTCTGTTGAATCCCTTTTCCCATGGCCTGTTTGAATGGTGTCTGTCTTGGAGTTTGTTTTCCTGGGCTTTGGAAAGCCCTGGGCATGTCACTGCAGTTTGAGAACTGCATCACTCCAGGCTTTGCTTAACCAGGGTTCTGCTGATCCTATGCTGGAAGCTGAAAATAATGCCACGTTTGGGAGAGCAGGTAGTTCAAGGCTAGTGCAAGAAGATTAAGTGCAGAGAAGGTGTTAAGATTTCACCCAGGATCCCCTTTCCTGAGCACGCAGCACACGAGGCTGTGGACTGGAAGTGTTTGCAAGACTTGCTTAGTAACACATGGTGTGTTTATCAGTCCTGAGCTGCACTCTGCCTCATAAATATGTTTCTAATCTCGTGGCCTGACGTCAGGTGTCTGCATGCCTGTGGGCAAGTGACAGAGTGTAGATTAAAACCCTGTGATTTAGAAATAGCTATGCCCTGCTGCCTGTCAGGACTGCTCTGTAGTAGCGAGTCAGCCCTGCCTGAATTGGAATGGTCTTTCCCTTGCCTCCAAAGGAGACGTAGTCAGGGAAGGCTGAAATGTCAAATTAATTCTAAGTAGAACTGTGGGTGAATGTCTTGGGGGATGGCTCCCTCTATGCTTTGCTAGGCAAAAAATGCATCTGCTGGTCTTTTTTGGAAAAGGTTGTGTTTGCTTGGTTTTACCGTGGGGAGGGCTGTGATTGTGCTGGGTTCCACTTTCAGACTGTTTAGAGAGCCGGCAGACTGGGGTGACTGCTGCTGCAGTCTTGGGGATGGGGATGCCATGAGTGTCAACTCTTGTGATTATTTTTTGTTTTTACTGCAATCCTTGCAGACTCTTGTTAAAGCCCCAGCCCTGAGTGATACGACTTCAGAAGAAAAGTTACTTTCCTTTTCCTAAAAAGCAAGTTTCTAGTTTGTCCTGATTCGCAGAAAGAAGTTGGACAGTGTGGTTCCTGAAGTCAATTAAGGAGGATTTCATGTTAGGCGGCCTGGTGTTTGGTTTAGTGCTCGATGTGGGCCACACTAAAGCTCTGTTTTCTGCCAGGAGTGTCAGAGCCTGAGCTAAGTACCGGTAGTTATCCATCAAGCAATTTAGACAACCTAAGAATAGCTTGTGACTGGGCCAGTTGTTGGCTTCTTTTGGTAGCTTGACCTTCCCTATTTGTTCAGTTCTCCCAGGAAACCTGCAACAAAAACAGGGATATGAGACTTGGTTTCCCCAGCAAAAAAATTCTTCCAGATCTCTCTTGCAAATCAGAAGTAAGCCCCACAGGCATTTATTTCCCTTTGCAGGTCATCTTCTACTCGGGGCTCTTCATTCTGGTTCAGGAACAAAAGTCAAGCATGTCTGGAAAATACTTGCTTGCCCAGCTGGGCTCTGACCTTGGGATTCGCTCCTTCCTGCTGTAGCTTGAGGAGGGGCAGGGAGGGGGAGTCCAACTTGGCCTCATCTATTCTGCTCTTCATTGCTCATGAGCCAGGGTTCGGGCAGTGGCTCTGGAGGTCCTGGGGCTGCTGTTTATCTGACTCCAGACATAAATTACTTTTACTTTTCTGTGATGGGGGAAAGAAAAACCAGAGTCCCAGTCTCTGGCAGTCGGGTTGTGGCATTGGCAGGAATGGTTCTCAGGGTGATTGGGTTACTTAAGCTGCCATAAAACCCCGGGTCAGGTGGAGGCCAGTGAAGGAGAGCATCTTCCCTGCTCCATGAAGAGCATCCTACTACCAGCAGCAGCTGAGTAGAGGCCTTTGTGTTTCTTTCTTTCTTCCTCTCTTCTTTCACTGCCTGCAAGGTTTGCTGTGGCCTGTGGCCAAAGATTTCCCAGCAGAACTTGGTTTACCAGGATGTTTATCAGCCTGACCTAAGGGAATACAAGACCCTTTTCCAGCTTCTAGGAATTGGATTCCTGGAAGAGAGAGAATTCCTGTCCCAAAGGGGACTTGGCACTTGACGGGGACAAGGCTGCAGCTGCTCAGATGTGATGGCCAGTACAGAGGAAAGAGCTCAGGAATGGTTCAGTTGTTAACACTTTCAGCCGCATGGAGGAGCAGGGTCCCAGGACTCCCTGTCTGGTCCTTCTGACATTCCAGCTCTGTCCTGGGCAGGACGAACTGTCCGTCAGCAGGGCAGAGTTAGACCAAGATGAGACTAGCTATAGAGTGCATGAAAGTGTTTCCAGCAGTTACCTCGGCAGCCCCTGGCCGCCACAGCACACGGCTGCATGGGGTGAGCATGCTGGCCAGTTTATCTGCATGTGCAGGATTTGCACAGTTTCATGGAAGTTTAGGGCTGGAAGGGACCTCATAAAATCATCAGGTCCAGCACCCCCTGCTCTGGGCAGGAAAGGCTGCTGGGTTCAAATAACCCCAGCAGGGTCCACATCCAGTCTCCTTTTGAAGATCTCCAGGGTAGGTGCCTGCACCACTGCGCTGGGAGTCTCTTCCAGAGTCTGGTTGCATGAGCTGTGAAGAAGTTTTTCCTTACACCCAGTTAGAAACCTCCTTCTGGCAGTTTATAACCATTGCTCCTGGCTTTCCCCTGGGGCGCTTTGGTGAATTGTTGTTCGCCTAACCTCTGAAGCTGTCCTCTGACATATTTGTAAGCTGCCACCAAATGCCCCCAAAGTTTCATAGTTTCATAGTAGCTAGAGTCGGAAGGGACCTAGGTAGATCATCTAGTCCGACCCCCTGCCTTGTCAGGAAGGAGCACCGGGGTCAGATGACCCTGGCAAGGTGCTCATCTAACTTCCTTTTAAAAATCCCCAGGCTAGGAGCCTGCACCACTTCCCCT
>NW_017728917.1:15275100-15277594 GCF_001723895.1 Crocodylus porosus
GGCCACCAGGTTGGTCTGACAAGACCTGCCACTGATGAACCCATGTTGGTTGCCCCTGAGCATGCATTCCCCCGCAAGGCCCTCCTGGATGGATTAGTTGGTAGGGTAGGGTCAGAAGGGACCTGAGCAGATCATCAAATCTGACACCCTGCCATGGCAGGAAAGAGTACTGGGGTCAGACCACCCCGGCAAGGTGTTCGTCTAGGGTCTTCTCTTTTCTAGGTTGAACGGTCCCATATCTATCAGCCTTTCCTCATGGCTTACTCTTCAGGCCTGTAATCGTACGAGTGACTCTTCTCTAAACTCTCTCAAGCTTCTCCACATCCTTGTTGAAGTGCGGTGCCCAAAACTGGACACAGTACTCCAGTTACAGCCTCACCAAAGCCAAGAAGAGCGGGAGAATAACTTCCTTAGTTTTGCTGGAGATGCATCGGTTGATGCATGCCAGCGTATTGTTTTCTCTGCTAACTAGCATCACGCTGGTGGCTCCTACTTATTTAATGCCCCATGTCCCTTTCAGATGTGGTGCTAGCTAGCATAGCACCAGCAAGTCTCTAAGTTTGTTATGAGTTTTTCCTCCCCAGGTGGAGCACTTTACACTTCTCAGTGTTGAACAGCATCTGATTCTGGTCCTCCCATTTAACTAATCTGTCTAGGTCTGTCTGGATCATCAATCTATCTTGATGTGTGACAACACTTCACCAAAGTTTAGTGTCATGGGCGAACTTTGACAGTGTGCATTTCAGTCCCACATCCAGATTGTTGATGTAGTTGTTGAAAAGCACTGGTCCAAGTACTGAAGCTTGGGGGACCCCACTGACTACCTTCTGCCAGGTCAACACAGATCTGTCTGTTAGTACTCTGGCTCTGACCCCATAGCCAGTTTCCCACCCATCTGACTGTTGAATTGTTGAGCCCATAGTTTTACCTTGAGAGCCTTATGGGACACCAAGTCAAAGGTCTTCCTAAAGTCCAAGTACATGATGTCAACTTCATCTCCCTTATCCAGGTGGTGAGTAACCTGTTCATAGAAGGACATGAGGTTAGTCAGACATGACCTACCCGCAACAAAACCGTGTTGGCTGTCATTCAGAATTTTGCCTTTTATTAGCTTATCATATATAGACTCCTTGAGACCTTTTTTTGAGGATTTTTCCTGGGATCGAGGATGTGCCAGCTCCTTGCATGTGCACAAGTGGTGCTCGGCAGTGCCTTGTAACCCCATGGAGGTGGTACCGGGAGAGCAGCTGAACTCCCTGGCATTGCACAGTAACTTGGGCCATTTTTGAATGGCTGTGGAGAGCCCCTGCTCCCAGAACTGCTTTGCGCGCTCTTCCCGCTTCTCTGGCACGTGGGGAGCTTGTGCATCTGCTCCCTGGGCTGTGGTTGGTTTGAGGCTAAACTCAGCTCTGTTGTATCTGGGGGCTGTGTCAGTGTCTGCCACTCACACTAGTGGAAGTTTTTGAGAGCAGGGGAAGGCTAGGAAGTCTGAGGATAGAGGTGTGAGCCTGGAGCTTGTGGCCTGGCTGAGAGGTTGGACAGATGGCTTCCCTCCTGGGAGGATCTCTGACAGGGACGTGTCTTGTCTCAGCTTAGGTCAGAGTTCAGCTCAGTCTGGGCCCAGAGCTGCTGATCAGGGTGGAGGTGGAGGGATGCAGGGAAAGGAGTGGGAGTCTTCCAGCCAGGCGCCACTCAGGTCATCTCTTTATAGAGAGGCATTAACCAGCTTATCCAGAGGTAACAAGCCTAAGCATGGGAAGTCATACAGAGCTGTTTGAGCCAGTTCACTTGCAGGCAGAAACTTTATGGTTAAGTTGAAAATCCCTAGGTGCATCCCCTGTGGCATGGTCTGCAGGAGCACGGTGTTTCAATGCCCTGCCTGAGGCCACCATACTTGGCAGGGGTCTTGGCAGTTCTTTCCTGACCCTTGGCAAAGAGCAGTGTCCTGAGGGCAAACCTCTTCCACAGTCGCTTCTCTTGGTTGTTGTTGCTTCTGAGACTGCTGACATGTCTGTTAATAGGAGGCTTTTCTGCCCCCTTCCCCCTGCAGCAGATGTACTGATCACAGAATCACAGAATCAGTGAGTCGGGAGGGACCTGGACAGATCATCTTGTCCGACCCCCTGCCATGGGCAGGGAGGAGCACTGGGGGTGGAGGGGCCATAAGATCCCAGCCAGGTGCCTATCCAGTCTCCTCTTGAAGATCTCAATGATCTAGGGGGCTTCTGGAGGGGCTGGACGTGTTTAAGTCAGCCGGCCCGGACAATCTCCACCCTAGAGTCCTTAAGGAATTGGCCGAGGTCATTGCAGGACCCCTAGCATGGCTCTATGAGCACTCGTGGTGCTCTGGTGTGGTGCCAGAGGACTGGAAGAGGGCCAATGTGGTTCCAGTCTTCAAAAAGGGGAGGAAGGAGGACCCAGGAAACTATAGGCCAGTCAGTCTTACCTCGATCCTAGGCAAGCTGTTTGAGAAAATTATGCTGGCACACATCCA
>NW_017728917.1:15277605-15303014 GCF_001723895.1 Crocodylus porosus
TGAACCGCATCCTGTTCAGATCCGCCCACTTCTCCAACCTATCCAGGTCTGCCTGGATGCGGTCCCTGCCTGCCGGTGTATTCACTTTACCCCACAGCTTGGTGTCATCAGCGAACTTGAACAGGGTGCTCTCCCCACCCTCGTCCAGGTCGCTAATGAAGATGTTGAACAGCACCGGTCCTAGGACCGAGCCCTGGGGGACTCTGCTGCCCACACCCTCCCGGGTCTCGACATCGACCCGTCCACCACCACCCTCTGGGTGCGCCCCTGGAGCCAGTTTGCATGCACAGCCTCCCCCAGCTGCCTGGAGAATTCCAGATCCTTCCCAAAGCATTGCTCCCTGGATCAATGCCCACCCCAGATCCAGATCCAGCTCTTCCTCCTGATATGGCAGCCTGTAGTAAACCCCTACCACCAGATCCCTCTCCCCCTGCCCTCCTTGGAGCTTGACCCACAGGGTCTCAGTTAAGCCTTCCTCTGGTCCTATTTGGAAGGTAGAACTGGTATACTGGTCCCTAACATAGAGCACAACCCCCCCACCACCTTTTTTCCCCTTCCTATCTCTTCTAAACAACCTATAGCCCTCTATGTTTACTGCCCAGTCAAAAGTTTCATCCCACCATGTCTCCACTAGGTCAACCAGGTCGATTTTACTTCTTGGAAGCAGGAGAGCAAGCTCCTCCTGCTTGTTCCCCATGCTTCTTGCATTAGTGAAGAGACACCTTAATCTCCCGTGGGAGCCTTGGGCACCCCCCCTTCCTGGGAGACAACTGGTCCCTTGACATACCTGAGCTCTTACTTGGGCAGGTCCTACACTTGATCTGGGGCTGAGTTGTGTGTGTCTGCAAGTTGTAGAGCACTCGGTGTGTAACGCTGCTGACTGCCTGTTGTTGGGAACCTGGTAATGGCCTGTGTGTCTGGGATGCCAGCCAGGGGGCTGGCCTGGTGGAGCAAGGGGTGGCTGGGGTGCATGCACTGCTCCTCGTGCTGCTTTCCAGGTCAGCAGATTCTACCTGCTTAGTGCAGATGCTTGGCTGCTGCAGCACTGTGCATGCTCAGCATCACTTGGGAACAAATGCATCCATTCTCATTAATGTGGGTGGGTTTGTGGAGAAGCCTTGGCCAAGCCATGGGCATTGCTGTGATGAGCACAGAGCTCTCCAGTGTTCTCCTGAATCCCTGCTGTGCGGTGCTGCCCCTGCAGCGGGTCCTTCCACCCAGCCTGGCCTGGCGCTGCCTTCCAAAATGCTGGGGCAGCAGCTGTTGGCACACAGCGCAGTGCGAGGGGTCATGGCCTGACCAGCAGAACTCCCAATTCAACCCCCTGTGGAGCTACGGTTCCTCAAGGAGCTCATGTGCCTGTGGCAACTGCCTCTTTCCCTGGCCTCACTGTTGAGGCGCACCTGGGTGCCCCTGATTCTGCTGACAGGAGTCTTCTGGTTGGGGGAGCTGGTGTGACCCCAGCAGATGGCAGGAGCCTGTGGACTGAGGGAGGTCTTTTCCCAGTGCCAGCTGCTGGGCCTCAGTCCTTGTCTGCACAAGAGCTCCACCAATGCAGTCTGTGCATCTGCAGCAGGGAAACCATATAAATTGCCAGGAATAGACAACACCAGGCATGCATTTCAGGGCTGTGCTGTCCCTAATGCTTTGTGTGTTGCAGTAAGGTGGGACCCTGGTTTCTGAGACGTCTCCCCAGATGCTGGAGCTAAAGAGGGTGGAATGAGAGGCATGTACCAGGGCTGGGACACATGGAAAGGGAGACGCAGCATCCTGTTTCCAGGGGCCTGCTTGTCTGAGGCACAGAAGGGCCTCAGCTTCTCTGGCGTTAGAGCCTGGGGTGCTACTGGTAAGTTGGAGCAGAAGAGCGCTCTTAGAACATGACTTGCTTACATGTTGCTTCTCTCTCCAGGTGTCTCATGCAGTTGCAAAGCTTGTGCTAGTCAACTTCCACTGGCAGATCTCGGAGATCTTGGAAAGGTAAGTGTCAGGCACCCAGCCTTTGCAACTGGGGCTGTGCTAGATGGCTTTCCACAGATGTCCATGCAAGAGTGTGACTGGCCAGCTCAGTGCTGTGCCCAGGGAGAGGAGAAGCAGGCTTCTTTTGGCTCCCGTAACTCTCCCGTGTCTGCCTAGCCAGTGTATGCGGGCGGAAGGAAAGGGTTGGCATTGGGCCTGGAGGCTCCTGCCCCATGTAGAGCCTGTCAAAGACCTGCACATGATCTCTGCTGTCTGCTTTGAACCTGGATGTGGAGGGAGCTGCAAGGCAGAGGGGGTGGGTCGTTTTTAGGCTGGCCACCATTAAGTTTCCCTGGTAACTGGTGTATAGCTCCCTTGGGTGACAGCCTGCTTCCTGTGCTCCACATCTGGCCTCTGGGGAGGTGCGTGCCCTGTCTAGCTGCCTTTATGGCAGCCTAGTGCTCTTCTGCCCATAACTGGGGAGAGTTGGGGAAGGACCTTTATTTTCCAAGCCTGGGCACTACAATGTGCCCCTCACTTGGGCTGGTTCTCAAGCTAACCGGCAAACTCCTGTCTTTCTTAGCTGTTCCTTGGTGGTCAGGAGCAAGCACTTGCAAGTCCATGTGTGAGCAGAAATGCCTCGCTGCAGGTGCAAAGTTCCCTCCTTGCCCCCCCCCCTTTTTTTTTTCTCTGGACAGGAGGGGAAGTTTGGAAAGTTGTGCTGCCCAGAAGGCAGCCATTGCAGTTAGCAGGAAACCTCCTTTCCAGGCAGGTTAAGCATCGTGGGTAATTTGGGGATTGTTCCTTCCCCTAGCGGACAGGCTGTACAGTATGTGTGGGGGGTATCCATCAGGGAGGTTTTGGACTCTCCCTGCAGAGTTGCCATAAGTCAGGCCAGGACTGCTCGTCACTAGAGTCAAAGTGGCTCCAGGACCGAGGCTGATGTCGGCTAATTCTTATTTCCAGGCACAAGTCCAATTCGGCCCAGTTGCTAGTGGAGGCACGAGTTCAGCCCACCTCATCCAAACACGTAAGTATGCTTGTTGCTCTGGTCTGCCTTTGGCAGTGATAGCCCCAGTCCTGTGCCGTGGCTCTCTGCCCGACTTGCCCCCACTAGCCCTTCAACAGAGTTGGATCTGCCACCTCAATCAAGAGACTCCAAGTGCTTCAAAGAGCTGTGGGGTCTGGCTATGTTCCTACCCCCAGGACAGTCTCCATTAAACAGGTAGTGAGGTTAAGACCTGGAGTCCTGGGTTTGTCCCCATTCTGTGTATGTGTCCTGGGTGCCTTGTGTTGGTCACCAGTGTTTCCTTGCCCCTTCTGTCAGTATGGATCCTCCCTGCTGGCTGGCTGAGGGGGTAGCTCTGCAGGCAAGGGCTTTCTCTTCCCTGGCTCAGGCAGCACCTCCCATGTTGGAGGCTTTAGGGGAGGCCACTGTGGCATGTTGGATGTCTCCACACAACAAAGCTTGGCTGGTGGGGGGGCTTTGCTTTCGCCTGGCTGTGCCAGGATGCACTTTGGTCCTGTGGGGCACTGACATGAGGCACAAGTCCCAGCTGGCCTTCTTGTGTCCCCTTTGAAAAGCTGAAAGCTCTGCAGAGGGCTTTGATAAAGCACACATAACACGGAGTGGTGCAGCAGGTCTTGGCTCCAGGATACGTAGGTTCTACCCCAGATTGCAGGTGTCCCGTGTACAAGCCAGCAGGTAAAGGCTACTGATGCTGCCTTGGGATGCCCACAGCTGACCAGAGAACTTGTCTAGGATGGCAGTAGTGAGAGGAAAGTTTTTCTTGGTGCTCAAGGATGAAATGGTGCTGAGGGGTTGGTCTGTGCTCCTTTGTTTAGTGCTTCCCTGCCACAGGGAGACCCAGCTTCCTTCCCAGAGCATTGCTCCCTGGATCATTGAGATTGGGGTGCTGGTGACAAATGGACCAAGCTCTGCCAAGAGGCATCCACTTTAAATTTTGTGTACGGGGAGTGGGCAGGGAACTCTTTCCCTTCGCTCTGTAACCAGTGGCATGTGTCCTGGCCTCGTTTGCCTTTTATCCCCTGGATTTGTCATTACATAGGACAATTGGCATCAGGTAGGATTGTGGAGGATCAAGGCTTCTAGCACTGGCCGAGCTGGTGGGGAGATGGAAGGGAGCAGAGTGCTTCCTGGAGAAAAGGGACAGGCCTGGACGCAAACCTGATGTTGGCACGAATGTGCCACATGGGGGACCAGCTCAATGCAAACGTCCCTTTGATGCAAACGTACCGGGGAAAAGTGGAGCAGCTCTGGCTTGGATGCGAAGAAAGCATGTGATGCCCTGACACCAAGGGCCCCAAAAGAGAGCTACTCAGCAAGGTGGCATGCACCTTCTCCAGCCAGTGCCAACTGATGTCTAGAGCATGTGAGCTAGGCACACATCAGCTTGTGTCCAGGGAAGCTCTAGTTCAGGCTCTGAGCCATGGTGCCAAAGGGGGCAGGCCCACTGTGGCAGGGTAAAGAACACCCAGGGCAGCTGCACAGCTGCGTTGACTTGCACCTCTGTTCCAGGCAATGGTACATTCCTCCCACCACTGTGCAGTGTGCATGCAGTTTGTGCGCAAGGAGAACTTGCTCTCTCTGGCCTGTCAGCATCAGTTCTGCCGCAGCTGCTGGGAGCAGCACTGTACAGTGCTTGTCAAGGACGGCGTTGGAGTTGGTGAGTGCAAGGCAGTTGCTGCTGCGGGGCTGCGCTGGGTTGTGGGCCCCTGAGAGCTGGGTAGTTCCATTGCTGCAATAACGCCTTGTTAGGGGGAAAACCAAGCAGGGAAGTGTCTGTGTGTGGAAAACCAGTCTGTGCCTCAGATGTTTCAACTGGCTACTGGTGTGGCCTGAGCCCAGGACTGCAAATATGTCCAAGACCTTGGCTTGGTCCCTGCAGGGTGCCGCTACCGCCAAACAAATCACTAGGTGGGTTTTCTCTGCTTGCGTCCCCAGGACCCCAGTGGCTTAGTCACTGGTGTATGCTTGAAGCCTCAGCACCCTGGTGTTCTGAAGCTGCCCATCTTCATAATGAGCCCTTGAGACCTGGAGGTCTCATGGCCTCTGGGTGCTCACATGTGCTCCCTTTGCATCAGTGGAAGCCTTTGGTCACTAGTGCTGGCGTGAATGGCCTAGGTTCTCCTGCCCAGTCATTCACAGTGGCAACTTGGAGTGGCTGCGGTAGGGGTGTGACATCGCTGGGCGGTGGTTGGCCCTGCTGTATCACCGTCCAGCAACAGGAGCCAGGCTCCAGCTCGTCAGCAGCCTGGTAGATGCAGGGGGTGTCTCCTTTGTCGGAATTGTGAACAGACGGTCCTCGGGCACTGAGCTGAGAGCAGCCCCCTGCGGGCAGCAGCTTACAGCACATGTTGCCCAGTGCCACAGCTGCCCTTTGTCATTGAGCAGGGGTCTCCTGCATGGCCCAGGACTGCCCGCTCCGAACACCAGAGGACTTCGTGTTCCCATTGCTGCCTAGTGAGGAGCTTAAAGACAAGTACAGGCGCTACCTCTTCAGGGACTATGTGGAGGTGCGTGTGCCAGGCTGGGGGAGTCTTGCTGGGCCCTCCTGGGAGCAGAGCTTGTGGGGCCCAGTCTTCAGAAGTGACCACCTGCTTTGGGGGGACCTCAGTTTTTGGACCCCAAGATGAACTGTCTTTCAAGAGAGTGAGTCAGATGTTGAGCCACCTGCCTTGAGAAGTGGGACCCTGTGATCTGCCTGCAGCTGGGCACCCCAGCCATGGTGGTCTGGGCACCTGGCATCCTTCACGATCCCTCACTGGAGCTCAGTGGCTGGAAGTGTGAGCAGTGGCAGCATGGGGCTTGCTGTCAAAGCACTGTGGTAATTTGCCAGATGTAGGCTTGCTGTGAGGACAGTCCAGGGGCTCTCCTGCGGGCGCTCGGCATTCCTTGAAGCAGAGGGCTCCAAGCATCTGAGCAGGGACCTTGAAGCTTAGGGCTGAAGACAAAAAAGTCCTGCAGCAGTACCTGAGATGCCTGTGGGTGGGCAGCCAGGGCAGTGATGCATGCTCTCTATTGCATGGCATCCTCTGCTCACACTACCACTCTGTGAGCTCAGAGTGAGGTTTCTCAAGTGAGATCTCACAGGAGGGCTCAGGACCTTGGGAGGGAGCAGCCAGGTGAGGGATGTCCTTTCCCAGTGATGGGAAAACCCTGAGGGGAGGGGGAGGGAGACCAGCTGTCCCAGGTTGAGAGCAGAAGGTGGAACATAGGGCCTGGAGTTAGCCCTCTTGGTCTCTAGGCAGTGCAGCCATGGGAGCCTGAACTCCCTCTTCATGAGTGAGCAGGTGTGGTTGCCCTCCATGGCAACTGAGCACCCTCCTGAGGCAGGAGGGGATGTGTCTGCCCCAGTGAGGCCCCCTCTGGCACAGCGTTCCCTCCCTTCTTGCCCCACATGCTAATCAAGCCCTGGTGTACTTGCAGAGCCATTACCAGCTGCAGCTGTGTCCTGGTGCTGACTGCCCCATGGTCATCCAGGTGCAGGAGCCCAAAGCCCGGCGAGTGCAGTGCAACCGATGCAACGAGGTCTTCTGGTAAGGAGACGAGTGCCCTAGAGCTGTGAGGGAAGTGCATGGAGGTGGTCTGAGAACTGAGTGCCTGTGGCCAGAGCTAAAACCTGATGGAGAGCTTGGGATGGTAAAGCCTTGCTTGAGTGAGAGGGTGATGCTTGCTCGCCAAGCAGGCAGCCAGCTGCCTTTCTGCTCCCTGGTGGAGAAGGAGCCCTGTTTCCACTGTCCTGCAGGGGAAAGATGTGGTAGAAAGCTTCAAGAGCAGAATGCACCCTCCCTCCAAGGAGCTGGTTCGGGTTATCCTATCACTGAACACAGAGCCCAGCTTCTGTAGTGTTTGGTTATGAGTCCAGATGCCAGGCTTCCTGCCATGACTGCCACCCTGCCTCAAGGACAGACTTGCTGCTTGGCTATTATTGCAATGCCTTAGTGTTAATGGGAAATGAGAACTTCTTTTTTTCTCTCAAGCTTCAAGTGTCGGCAGATGTACCATGCCCCTACAGACTGCGCCACCATCCGGAAATGGCTCACCAAGTGTGCGGATGACTCTGAAACTGCCAACTATATCAGTGCTCACACTAAAGATGTAAGGCGGGTGCCTGGCTTCCCAACCTGGCTAGAGGGGGCAGCAGCTCTGAGCATGCTTGGAATCCTAGGCAGTTTGGCAATGGTGCTATCAAATCCCCTCTCTAGGGCTGTTGGTGCAGGGTTGCCAGTGCCCTGCTGTCTCTAGCCCAGCTCCTCGCTAGTGCTGAGGGCTGATCACAGAAGTATTCCCTCTGCGTTGATCCCCTTGTACACAGCCCTGCAAGATGAGGCATTGTTACCAGTGCAGTTGGCATTACCCCAGTGTAAAAAGTTGTAGACAGATTATGTAACCCCCCCCAAGTCAGAATAGCTTTGTCCAGATGGTGGAGAATTACCCCTGGAAATATCAGGGGGCAGGGGTAGAATTCAGCTGATTATATGTTCCACCAGTTTGGGTTTCATCTATCTACAACTGTCATAAGGTAGCAGTTTTCCCACAGCAAACAGGCTGCTGCTAGGTGGAAAGTGCAGTAATAGCCTCCCACACTGGGTGGGGGCCACACTGGGACAGCTACCCTCATCCTGGTGTAACATATGTTTGTACATAGGACAGATATAGATTACGCTGCAGGGCAGGTTTGTCTGTTCAGGCCCCAAGACTGGAGCAGACATCAGGCTGCAGCCAGACGTATTGCAGAAAGGCAGCATGTAGCTGGCTCAAGGACTTGTCCCTGTGAGCAGATGGAGCATATTAGGAAAAGGGCAGAATGCCCTGGTGCAGGGAGGATAGAAAGCAATTCGTGAGGCATGGTCCTTTCCTGTCCTGTCCATGGCTGCATCTGGTTTGGGCTGTTGCACCTTGGAGTTGAGAGTCGGGGGGGGTCTTTCATCAGAAGTGTTTATAGATAAAAGGTGCTGACTTTTGGGCATCTCTTCCAACAGTAAATCTGCTCAGGTCAGCAGAGTCCTTTGTGACAACATAAGCCAAGGGTGATAGTAGTGGAAGAAACTATGCCAGCACATCAGTTGAATGGCCATGGAACCAAGGCACCTGTGTGCAGCACTGCACAGTCAAGCAGGCATGAGATGTTTTTACCTTTGGTCACTGCTGGTAGAGGCAGATGGTCCTGCAGCCTGAGCCGTGGTGCAAATGCTGCATTTCTGCATACGTGGGTGTAGGCACTAATTCTGAGCAGCCCAGGAGTGGCAGGTTTACGTTCTGGTCTGAGGGACATGCTAAGACTACTGGCCTTGTGTACTGGGAATGTTAATCCAGAGCCACAGTTGTGATGTGCTGAGCTGTACATCCCCTTCCTCCTGCTGGAACATGGAGCTGTCCAGCATAGTGTGTGTGCGATTAGGGTACAGGAATCACGGTTGTATTCTCGGGATGGTACATAACAGCCGGCTCTAACACGCACTTCTGTTTCTCCAGTGTCCCAAGTGCAATATCTGTATTGAAAAGAATGGAGGCTGCAATCACATGGTGAGCAGTTCCCTGATCACTCCATATGTTCCTTATCCTAGCTGAAACCTTTGTGTCCTTTTGCCAGTTGCTAATGCTGCCTCTTTCCTTCTCTTTCAGCAATGCTCCAAGTGCAAGCACGGTAAGTTGCAGCATCTGGAATCCACTCTGTGCTTCTTTCTGGAGGAGGAGGCAGTGTTCTCTCCTTTCTGCCTGACTCTCCAGTACAGTGCTTCCCCTGGTGAAGGATGATGGGGTTGTTCTGTGAAAGAGGCCTCTTGTCTCACTTGCTGTGTTCTCAGTTGGTTTCGGACTCTGGTGTTTAAGTTCCATCTCCTTGAAATGCCTACACATCGGATGTCTCCGTCTCCCTCTGTCATGATGATAGCAGGCACTGGTGTCTGAAAGCTTTCTGGGTAAACAGATTATGGGCCACCAGCTGACATGCATTGCTTCTGCCATGGGACTGCAAGGTGTTAAGTCAGAGCAAGCAGCTAGGATCACACAGACGGACACACCAGGCCACATCCACCCTACCCCATTTGTGCAGCAGCAGCCCGTCTGTCCTAGGTCTTGAGTGCAGACTTGCAGTGCCAGGGATGCATACTCATCCAGTCACGTGTCGCAGAAGAGCTCATGCCATCACAGAGTGGCTTTTGAGGGGTGCCAGAGCCTGCTCACCCTGGAAAAATGACTCGGGGGGGCGGAGCTCCTACACTGCAATTTTGCCTTCAGCTACTAGATGCTGGGAACAACTGCTACACAAACCCTGTCACAGAAGATCTTTAAAATCTCCTGCCCCAGGTCACTTCCTTTGCACTGGCAATGACTTGCGGGGTGCGGTGGAGAACGAGCTTAGGTACAGCAGTGCCTGGGATTTGAGCATGTTGGCTGGCACTCTGCATAGAGCAGATTTCAGCCCAGCTGAGCAGGAAGGGGGACCTGCCTGCTGCTCTGGCAGCCCTGACAATGTCCATCAGCACTACAGTGTCTCATGCCTAAAGCCAGGAAGCTACATTTTGTGGGCTTCTGAGTTGCTCTGCGTGTCCTTTTCAGTTCTCACCTGTCTCTGCATTTCAGTGGCTTCGGATCTGAAGCCTTTAAGCCACTAGAGAGAGCTAGGTCTGGTAGTAGCTGCTGCAGTCAGAGGTGAGTGCAGACCCTCTGTGTAGACTTGTGCACCATGAGATCAGATTAGGATTATCCACTTTGGCAGACTGGTGGCACCCGGAAAACTGCAGCTTGCTTGCAAGTAAAGCCTTCCCTGTGGTCTGTGGTTTTGCCAGCATGGCTGTGCCAGTGAGGCATTGGGCAGGTTGTTCGCTGGAGTTGTGCCAGCAAAACCTCTGGTGTGAGTGGGTACAGCTTTTCCTTGGGGGTCTCAGCTACTGTTAGAGTAGCAGCAGCCCTATAGTGTGAGCTGAGCTAAAGGCCACAGCCATCCTTGTTTGTAGCGAGGAGGTACAGCCTGTGGACGTAGCTGGTCCCAGTGTCCAGTGCTCCGTGCTGACCCAAGCCACGTCCCAGTAGCACTTGCAGGATGCAGTAGTCTCTGCAAGCAGGAATTCCCAGTTCAAGGACAAAGGTTTGTACAGTGCTGACCACCCCCTTTTCCCACCACCATAATGTTGGATTTGTAGTTCACAGATCACAACCTGGCTGCTCTTGGAATTGAGAAGCATTAGGTGCTCACTGGCCATGGGACACTGCTGACAAGTTCCAGAGAACAGCCCCTGCATTATCTTTCTGGAAGCTGTTGTGTTGTTTGCATGCGTCACAGTGATTGTGCTTTGCTGTTCTTTGCAGACTTCTGCTGGATGTGTCTGGGAGACTGGAAGACGCATGGCAGCGAGTACTACGAATGCAGTCGGTACAAAGAGAATCCTGATATTGTAAACCAGAGTCAGCAAGCACAGGCCAGGGAGGCCCTTAAGAAGTACTTGTTCTATTTTGAGAGGGTAGGAGACATCTCCTTGGCCAGAGCTGCTGTAGCCTTGTAATGCTCCCTGCCTGGTGTAAAGGTCCCTGCCAGTAATGTCTGTGCAAGAAACTGCCTCACCAAAGAATCTATGCAGATACCATAACATCTTGAGCCCAGCATAGGTCAGACTTGAGACCAGCCCAACAAATCCCCAAGCTCGTGCCCTGTGTCCTCCACCAGAGCAAGTGTGACATGTTGTTTGTGTTGCCTGTGATGCACCACATGCATCCTGCTCCCTTGCCCCCAGCAAGCCGCTGCTCTGTCCTCCTAGAGGAAATTGGGGAAGGTGATGTCTTGCCCACAGGGCAGCCTGCCTGGCAGGAGAAGGTGTAGTCTTGGAGGTGGATTCCAAAGTCCGTTGTGTTTTTGTAAATGCTGTGGGGACTTCCTTGTGAGTCATATGCTTAAGGTTTCTGGACTGTGTCACTAGCCAGTGAGACAGCTGCAGCACTCCTTCTCCCTGCAGTGGGCATGGCTGGGATTGGCCAAACTGAGGCATTCTGATGGAGCTTCTTAAGAAAAGAGTTCCCAATGGCCCTTGTCAGTGAGGTCAGCAAGCGCTTGCTGCTGCATTCAGATCCCCAGCTTGTTCCACATAGCATGAACTTGTTCTGAAAAAATGACCTGTAATCTCAACCTTTCTGCCCCAGGGCTTCTGGGGAGCAGCCGTGTTTACAGGGTGTCCTAGCACAGATGTTAGATTTGGCTGAATTCATGGGAAATGTTAATCTCTGCTTACAGAGGGGCTGGGTTTGCTCCCTGCCTCCTGTGGCCTGTGCAGCCTCTGGCTTGCAGCAGGGGCGTGCTGCCTTACCGCCATCCTTGCTGCGACCAATCCTGCTTCACTGGACTCCACCCCACCTTGTTTTCTGCTTGCTAGAACTTGTCTGCCAGTGGCAGCGCTTTGGTCTCACGGCTGTGTCCCTCTGCTTTTGCAGTGGGAGAACCACAATAAAAGCCTGCAGCTAGAGGCACAGACATACCAGCGCATCCAGGAGAAGATCCAGGAGAGGGTGATGAACAACCTGGGAACATGGATAGACTGGCAGTACCTGCAGAACGCTGCCAAGCTGCTTGCAAAGGTGAGCACAAAGGGCTCATTCACTGCCAAAGGCGAGCTTGCATACCCAAGTGCTCCACTCCAGGACAGTACAGGAGAGGGCCCGTGGCCAGGGATTGCACTGCCAAACAGGTAGTCCTCCTGGGCTCGGGGCATAAACCCCTCAGGGTCAAGGAGCTACCTCTGGGAGTGGCTCTGTTTTTCTTTGTGCTGGGCTGCTCTGTGCCTCAGAGCATCCACTGTAATGCATACAGTCATACTGGATGAGGCTGTGGTCATGTTTCTGTGTCTGTCACACAAATGTGCTATGCTAGTGTGGTCTGGATCTGAGAGTCACTTCCCCCTCCTCTCTTGCAGTGTCGCTACACCCTGCAGTACACTTATCCGTATGCTTACTACATGGAGTCTGGCCCCAGGAAGAAGCTGGTAAGGTGTCTGACGCTCTGTTTCCGACTGCTTAACTTGGGACTCAGGTGGTGGGCCAAGGGGACCCTGGGCTTGTCTCTCAGTCCCAGAGTTTAAGCGTGAGCTGCATAGGTGTGAAACTAAACCCTGTAGATCCCTACGCTTCGTGATGGCCCCAGATCCCGGACTGCTCTATCTTCCCACAGTAAAACTGCTGCTAAGTCCCCTTCCAAGAGCCTCACTTAAGGCTTGCTGTAGGGCAGTGCTGGATTGTGACACCTTCAGTTTATCAGCCTGTTTTCACTGTTAAGAGTCCATGTTGCTGTTCTAGTTAGTATAGAAGCTAGTGTGTACCTTGGAGCTCAGAGTTGGTCGCTCCCGGCCATCGGCCCTGTTTGGGAGGGGGCGGGGAAGAGGAAGGAAGGAACAGGACCTTGGCTTCAAATGAGCCTTGTAGAAACTCCTAGGAGGAGAGAGACTGTGGACACCTGAAGAGGGAAACCAGGAGCATTTGGCTCAGCTGTGCTGCTGCCAAGAGGCATCAGGTGTTTGCAGCCTGCCTTGCCACAGGGTAACAAGCTCTGGGAGGTCTAGGCAGGACCAGGGTGGCCTGTGAGAGTCCAGGGCTGTGAGGATCCCGGAGCCCCTCTGGTCTCTCTTCTGGGCATTCTCTCTTGCATGGGGAGTCAGGATAGGAAGAACAAATGAGACTGACTGACCCCCTGCTAATCGCAGCTGCTGGATCCTTGGACATGATTCCCTGCTCTGCATGCCTGCGCCTAGTGAGAGATGTCTCCAGCAGGTCCTAGAGACTGTGGCAGGGGGTCTGCAGCCCAGGTATTGGGGTGGGTGGGCACTTATCTCCCTGGGGCACCATGGATGATTGTGGCAGTTTCTTCTGGGTCCAGAGTCTTGGAGCGCTTGGGCAGTCACAAATAGAGCTGAGCAGCACCAGCCCCCAGTGATCATGAAGCTGCTGCTTCTCCTGCAGCCTTATTGCTTACTGCTTTCCCCAGTTCTTCAGGAGGCATTTTCGGCCACCTTCTGTTGTGAAAGGCTGGGCTGAGAGCAAGCTTCTCTTCTTGCGGCTGTTGGGCAGTGGCGTAGTTGCCCCTTGACATCTCTAATGGTCTGTGCTGTTGGTTGCAGTTTGAGTACCAGCAGGCCCAGCTGGAGGCAGAAATTGAAAACCTCTCATGGAAGGTGGAGCGAGCAGACAGCTACGACCGAGGCGTGAGTATTTCAGCTGGCCTAGATGGTTGAGAAACAACACGCAAGCCCCTGCCCAGCCTGGCAGTTAGGCGAGCACCAGGGATTAGCTTCTCAGGCTGGCCTTTGGCCTGTGGCTGCTGTGACAGCAATGCCCATGCTAGCAGAGAGAGTAAGGCTTCTGGCTGTTCCTGGCTGACTGGAAGGAGCCAGTAGTCCCTGCAGAAAGCGGCATTTAGCCCTTGCTCCAGGGCTGGTTATCTTGGTGCAGAGCCTTTGAGGTTGGAGATGTGAAGCAGAACCCCCACAAGGGGAGAGCTGGGGGGTTCTAACCCAGGGTTGGAGACCATGGGGCACAAGGGGCACGGAAAGGTCCTTGCGGAGAGCTCCGCTTCATGTTGTGCAGACTGACAGCGCTCTCTCCTGACTCCAGGACTTGGAGAATCAGATGCACATAGCAGAGCAGAGGAGGAGGACCCTGCTGAAAGACTTCCACGACACGTAAGGTGGGAGCAGATGGCAGAGTGCAGGGGTGAGAGCGGCAAGCAACATGACGGTGGCTTCCTCGTGAGACACAGGCACCACCTCTGGGAAAACACAGCCAAGGACAGACCCACCCCCGCCCCTTGCAAAACAGACACACGCAAACACCACCTCTTAGTCGGTTCCTGTTCTTATCTCTGCGTTTTGTTTCTGCCAGGCTGGAGGTCAGAGGTCAGAATGGCATAGTTCACAGGACACTTTCTTCCCGCCCTGGATGGTTTTGGAGGGAGGGAGTTTTTTCTGAATGGCTGTTAATAGTATTAGATCATTACAACTTATGTAATTTTCAACGGTTGTACAATTATACAAACAAAGCTTAGAATAACACACAACCCTTTTTAAAAATAAATTGGCAGTGGAGTGTTTTTCCTCAATAATCTGCTTGTAAATTCCATGGGCTTTTTCTCCCTCCCTCTGCCTCCAAATCCTCTTAGGCACTGAGAGTTGTGAAGCCACCCAGCTGCGTTCCCCTTTCCTCCTGTAACACGTGCTTCATAGCATTGGCCAATGACTGCATGAGGAGAGTGGCTGGTTCTCAGGGGGGCGGCTGGAGGTCTGAGCCTGAGTGCCTCTGGCTGCAGATTAACGCAGTGGTGTGTGGTATCTCTTCTGTGGAACACCCCAGCAAGAGTTTGTGCTGCACAAATGGAGGCATGATGGAGACGGTGTGCCCAGGTACAAGTGGGAGCCTTGCCGTCAGAGAGTTTGTCTTCTGCATGGATTTTTGCCTTACTTGTTTTATTAGAGTGCGGGTGTTCTTTGCTGCAAAGACTACAGCAGTGAGGGACTGTTAAATTGCAGCTGTCCTGATGGTGTTGGACAGAGCCTGGTGGTGTGCAGCAGCTTGGAATAAGCTGTGTTGTGTCAGTGTCTGCAAGTTGGCAAAGATCAGATCAGTCTCACCTGCTGTGTTACCTGGATAAACAAGGCTGATCCTGTTCCTTCAGCCAAGGGAGAAGAGCCCTGTTGACATGAGCCCTGACACATGTGGGTCATGTAGTCAGGCTTTTGGGAATGAATGCACGGTGCTGTTGGAGCCTGTGCTGAGCCATCTTGGAAAGTAACTGGCAGACTTCACTTTATTTCTATCTCCATGTGAATGATGCTGAGTGGATCCTGTGAATCCTATCATGTCTGCAGGGGCTTGGAGCTCTTCTACAACCTTTATTTTTTAATGTGAAACCTAAGTAAATTGAGATATGTGAATGCCTTGTTCATCTTGGGAAGGAACTAACCTCAAAGCAGTTACTGTAATGTCAGCACATGAGCAGGCAGTTACTTACCAGGTCACAGGTTAATAACAGGGGTAGTAGACTCTGCAAGTCTCTCTGGTGCTCTCTATCTGCTCTAGGCTGGCAGAAATGGAGTAGATGGAGTCCCCCGCTCTAGGCAGAAAGGAGTGGAATTCCCTTCCCTGCTGCTCCTGTGAGCATTGCCCTGACGCAGCCCAGTGCTAGGATGTCACCCTGGATGGATTGAAGGGTTGTTAGTTTCTGCATAATTGAGGAAACTAGAACTGTGCTTTGGGAGCTACATTTTTCTGTCTGAAATGTGGCTACCTTGTGGCTCTGGTAGCCAGCACGGTGTTGTAGATTTAACAGTGTAAAGGTGGCAAAAGCAGAAGGCACCTTGGTTTGGGAAAGAAATAGCTGTTATATGAACTAATCCTTTGAGCAGAGTTTGGAGAATACAACAGTGTGGAGATTCAGTGCTTTTACAGGTCTTTAAAGACATCCTGTGTATTGATGTAGGCTACGAGTTGGCATTATTGTTAAGCTAGCTGCATTCAGACGAGATTTAGCCTCTTTGCAAGAGGTATGTGGAGGTGTCTAATTCCCACAGCTCAGCCCTGCCTGTTTGTCCCTGCGCAGCAGGTCAGCTTTGAGCAAGGATGAGCATATTTTCTCCGGGTGCTTTGTCACAATTTTCATGCATAGCTACAGCAGCTCCATCCCTAGCTGGAACCAACCCCTGTGGGCACTGAGAGCTGATTTGCAGTTCAGACTGCTGCAACACCTGGGTGATGAGCACTGTGGAAATGCCCAGCGCCAGGTGCTGCTTGGGAAGCCCCCTCGCTCTCCGGGATCACCTGCAGCTCCAGCTTTGTCAGCAGGTTGTGTTCCCTCAAACAGTCCTGGCAGGGGATGCTGAGAATTTCCTGGTTCTCATGCACAGCTCCTCTATCCACTCTCTGCCCCTGGCTCCTGCGGGGCAACTCAGGTGTCATCTCTTGCACCCTTCAATCTGCTGCTGGTGCCATCAGAGGCAGGTGCCTGTCAGGAAGGAAAAGGGGAGCTCTGAAGAGCAAAGGCGAATGGCCCAAGTCTGCTCTTGCATGTGGGAGGAAACAGGGTTCCCCCCTGCAGCAGTAGCGTGTCTGTCTTGAGACGCTTTTCTCCCTCCCTCCTTGCAACTAGCTGCTCGCTGTCCCCTCGCCAGCCTGCCTCACACTTCAGCTTTGCTCACGGTTGCTCCCCTCTAACAGTCCTGAGGCTTCCCAGGCAGTAACCCGGCGTTTTCTGTTGATTCGAACTGCATGACTGCTGCCCCGCACACGGGCAGGTGTGCTGTGCCAGCACGGGGCGGGATGGCAGGAGGTTTCTGTACTAGAATCGCGCACTCCAGGTTTTAAGACGTTTTCAGCAGGCGATACATAGAACTTTATTTTTCAATGAGACGTGTTCTAGGGGTTTTTCCGGCTCGGCGGGGCGGCTGCAGTTTTCTCAGGTAGCTGGGGCTGCTGCGGGAGCCGAGTGTGATGCAGAGCGCTGCCCTTTCCTGGCTGCCTCAGGGCGTTGGGGGGGAGATGTCTGCCAGGAACAGGGGCCGCTCCTAGCCTTCCCCCAGAGGCTGGTGGGGGGCAGGCAGAGGAGGCTGCCCTTGAGATGTTTGCCAGAGGTGAAGTGGTTTATTTGAAATAAATTGTGAATTTCTAATTTTAAACGTGTGCAGAGTCTTCATTCTGCAGAGGAAGTGTGGCCAGCCCCACTCCCGGCGTGGGGAGGGCAGGGCAGGACAGGGCTCCGGGGCCCCAGCCAGCTCCTCCTTGCTTCCCTGTGCCTGGGGGGTGTACCCCACAGCTGGCGCAAGCGAATGGGGCCTTGCAGCCACCAGGCTTTGTAGTTGGTTTAATAAAAGGTGTCACCTCTGCCCCTCACCTGCCCTGTACCCCCTCCTGGCCCTGCGGGGTGGAGGGGGCCCCCGCCCCCGGTCCACAGCAGAAGATGCCTCCTGGCTGCAAGCCATCGCAGAGGACACGCGCGTGCTCTGCTGCTCTGCCGCCTCTCCTCCAGTGATGCGAAACACGACGCCTTTATGTCCTCTATTTTTCACGGAAAAAGTGGACGCAGGGTGTCCGGTTTCGTAGCGGAAGACAACGGGGGAAGGTCGGCCGCGGCAGAGGACAGACAACGGCGCGGAGAAAGCACCGCAGGCCACACGTGCCCTCACTAGCTATGGCTGCGCCTGAAGCCAGAGGCTGTCTTCACTCAAGATGGCCACTCGCTCCGGGGGGGGGGGCGTGCCCTCACTAAAGATGTCCGCCACCTCGCTCTTCCTCGCCCGCCCGCCCGAAGCCGGCTTGCCCTTAGCTAAGATGGAGGCATCCTTGATGAGAGCGCGCGACGCGTGCGTGGTGACGTGTTGCCGCGGCGACGGTTGCCGGGAGACCAGCAATGGCGGCGGCAGGGGGGGCGGCGGAGGGGCGGCCGCTACCCGGGCCCCCAGGCGGGCGCCCGCGGCCCGTGTGCTCGCGGCCCTACTTCGTGGTGCTCATGGTCTTTGCGCATCTCTACGTGCTCAACGTGCTGGGGCTGCTGCTCTTCGTGCACCTCAGTGCGGGCGACGCCGACCCCGACCCGGACCTGCCTCCCGCAGCCCCGAGCCCCGGCCCCGCCCCCACCGCTGCCCTGCCCCGCCGCGAGGGCATCAAGGCAAGGCCCGGGGGGCATGACCTGTGACCCCTGACCTGAGAGCGCATCAGTGCCCAGGGGCTGTGACCTGTGACCCCCGTCTCTCCCCTCAGGTCGGCCATGAGCAGCGGCTGGAGCTGGTGCCAGGCCGGGTGCACGTCATGAGGACCCTCAGCCTGAAGCCACTGCTCTTCGGTAAGGCGCGGGGCAAGGCAAGGCGGGCCGGGGCTCGCGTGTCCGGGAAGCTCCGCGGTCCCCCACCGCCGCCCGCCCGTCCCTGTGCGTGGGCTGCAGGGCCGTGGGCCGCGCTTGCACACAGACCCGCATGAGCGCAGTTGGCCAGGGCAGCAGCGCCCATCGCAGGCAGCCGCGGTGCTTCTGGTCAGCCTGTGAGCGGATGGGTAAGGAGGACGGGCCTGTTCGTTTGCCCTCGGGCACGCTGCCCATGAGTCCTGCCAGGTGCGGGGCAGAGCGGTGCTGGCGCCTGCCTGCGGGAGACGGATCATGTGGGCGCCTCCTCATGTCGAGACACAGTGCCAGGGCAGCTAGGAAGATGTGCAGAGGGAGGCAGTGCCGGGCTCCCGAGCGACATGGGCGCAGAGTGCTGCCAGCGCAAGCGGGGCTGCTTGGTCTGATCGCAGTTGCTGCGTGGGGTTGGGGCCAGGGGCTTTGTAAGGAACTTTCTTTTCCTCTGGATCAGGAAGCGAGGAAAGGCCTTGTGGTCACTCATGCTCCCTGCCTGGCAAGGTGCTGCCCAGGCAAGCAGCCGCTCTAGTTGTTTCACTCCCTTGTGAACAGAGGCTGGTCGCTTGTGGCAACTGCTGAGAAGAGTGGGTTTGGAGGGCTGGCTGGGGTTTTTCCCAGGGTTTCCCCCCACCCCCAAACATCCCTGCCTTGCTTTTGTTTTAAATCTAGGGACCAAAGTGCTTGCTGGGAGTGCTGCAGAGCTCGCTGAGGGCAAGGGAGGGGGCAGGGGGTCCTGGTCCTCTGGAAAGAGTGGTCGGCCAGGTCTGTGGTAGGGGCACTGACAGAGGAAATGGGTGACAAGTGGGTGAGGGGGTGGCCTCCTGCAGCCCCTGTGCATGGCCCTGAGCTCACGCTCCTTTCCCTTTCCACAGGCACAAAAGCCCTCCATGTGAAACCCACTCCATCCTGCATTTTGACCCCCATGGACAGCCTGGTTCTCCTGGCATTTGGTTCTAGGCTTCCTGGAAGTTCTCTCTGTCCCACTGGGAAGTGCCTGCATTCATCTTCCTGGCAGTAACGATTCCTGAGCTCTCTTGGTAGGGCAGAGAGAAACTGTGCCTAGGGCAGGTACTGGCACAGCACTATCACTGACTTCTGCATGGCACTGTCCCTTCCTCTGATAGGGAAAGGCAGGCACAGTGGCTGACACAGAGCGAACCACACACGTTTCTTGTTGGATCCCTTTAATGCAACAAGCATCCTTCAGAAACCTGCAGCTCGGTCATCATCGGGTCTGAATACACAGTATTCATAACTCACACGTTCCAACAGTGTTCCTTCTGGCAGTGGGAGAGGACCCAGATGTGGAGTGAATATCTTCCAACAGTCACCCCCATGATAAGAGCAGTGAGACAGAGTGTGGCCTGGGGGTACAGGACAATTGGGTTTTGCTAGTCCAGTTTCCCTGGGTCCTGGCTGTTTTGTCTTTGTGAATGCTGTTTATTTCAGAGAGCTGGTCCCAGCCTTCAGGAAAGCTGTGGACCATCAGCAGACTTAGCCTGGCACTCCAGCCCCTCTGTCTGACCCGGGAGGACTTGCTCTGGAGAGGCAGTGCTACAGGAACGTACTCAAAGTTCAAAAAGAGGCCTCCTTCTAGCTGGCTCTGCTTTGCCCTGGGACTGGAGAGCTCACTGGGTAAGGGGGGCAGTGGGAAGTCTCCCTCACCCCTGCATTCCCTGGCTGTCAGTGCACATCTTTCTTGAGCAGTTCCCAGCTAACTCCATACCGTAGGCAAGGCCTGTGCAGCCTGGCTGTTCACAGACCAGCTGGCAGTGCTGAGCTGGACTGACAGCTAAGGGGGAATCTTCCCTCCTGACACAGGGGCCAGGGCCCAGCTGACCACCCTGACCCTATTTCAATAGGGGAAGGCCTGGGGACTCCATCCCTGACTTTAGGGAAGTCTCGTGGCCAATTAGTGCCATCATTAGGGAGACAATGGTATCAGATGCATCTCCAGCTAGGGGATGTTTACAGTGATTTGCTGGTGATCAGCTTCCCTGTTGTAGGAAAGCAGTAAATCCTGCCCTGGGGCTTCCCTTTCTCCAGGGCACTAGGTCAGGGGCATCATTAGGTGCTAACAAAGGTGCTAACGAGCAGTTGGTGCAATAAAAGATATTACCATAATAACCTTGCCTCTCCAGCTCCCTGAACCGCCTCCAACTGCCCTGCTTTCTGCCTTCTCCAGTTTGCCCACTGCCCTGAACTTCTGTGGGAGTGGGAGAGCAGAACTCTCTCATGCTGGCCTTGCCTCTCCCTGCTCTGGCCCTGGCCTGGTGCTGCAAGGTTGAGGCTGCCAGAGGGCTGCGCTCAGTGCTGCCTTGTGCTAGCGCGGTACAAAACTAAGCCCTTGCTCCCCTGCACAGGGAGCCTGGGAGGTACAAGGTGTGATGGAGGATACAGCTCCCTTGTCTCTTCCTGCCAGGCAGGTGACCCACATGATACCCCTGTGCCTGGAACAGCCTGTGGCCCTGTGTTGAAGATCGGTAACAGCGCTGAAGTGCCTATGGCATGTTGCTGGGAGGGAACAGGCAGGGCTAATTAGTGGGTGTCTCCATGGGGCAGCTCTGACCTAAGGGGTCCCCTTCACTTTTGCTGTGATGCTTCCAGCTGGGCTCCAGTGCGGCGGGAGGAGAGTGCTGTGCCCTCTGGAGCAGCAGTGCCTCCCTAGCCTCTTACAGGGATCCCATGGTGTAATGCTCTGGCCTGGACCCTGGCTAGCAACTACATCTGACCCACTCAAGCGCCTGGTGCTCCAAGCCCCTTCCCCTGGCCAGGGCTGGCACGGGTCGTGCTCTAGGCCTGGGGAGGGAGCAGCCTGCCAGCCTATCTGCGGCACCGGTGCTGCTTCCAGCGCCGCACAGCCAGCTGCAGGGCTCGGTTCCTTCTGTGCCAGTCGTAGGCCTTGTTCACCACCAGGCGGCCCTGGTGCATGGTCCCACTGACGACATAGACACCTGCCTGTGTCCCCCGCATGATGTTGTGCACACACGTGGCGTCCAGGTCCAGCCACTGCTGCAGCTTGGGGTAGGTGTCGGCCCATAGCAGGGGGCCGTGCTTCAGCATCTCCACCCTGGTGTCCAGGCTGAAGCCAGCCAGGGTAGACGTCACGTTCCTCCGGGATATGCGGATTTTTGCGGCTGGGGGAGCAGGAGACAGACACATGGAGATGTCCTAGTGGGGTCCCTCCTGCAGCCAAAAAGCCAGCTCCAGGCTTCCCCTCCCTACCCAATCAGTGCAACTGCACGGAGCTTGGGAGCTTCCTGAGCAGGCCCACGTGTTCCCTGGACCTGATCCTAGCTCTCTGCCCTTGCTCTTTGCTGGAGCAGAGAGAGTGAAGGGGGTGCCAGGATCACTTGAAGCAGCTGGGCAAGGGCCCCCCACAGCCCTGCCCTGACCTCCAGCTCCACCTCTGTTCCAGAGACCCAGGCAGTGGCAGGACTGGGCTCAGCACTGGTGCTGTGGGGGATGGCATGGCTGATGGCTGTGGACAGCCCCTTTGCTCCCAGCCCTTCACTTGAGCAAGGACAGTGAGTTTCTGGGCGTGATGTGGATAGGAGTTACGAGAGCCACTGGCCTGACCCCGCTGGGTGCTGCCCGCCATGGAGACACTCAAGCTGCTTGGCTCCCCTCCACCCCCTGGGGCTCTGCAGCTCCCCAAGCCAGCTGGGGGAGAAGCACGGTACTCACTGAAGTCACTGGCGCAGAAGCCCTCCAGGACCTCCCTGGTAGTGCCGGCCTCCTGGAGCTCACAGTCGTTGCAGCTGGCTCGTGGTACGGCTGTAAGAGAAGGCATCAGAGCCTTCCTTGTGCACAACTAGCCCACTACCCTAGGGGCATAGGAAGGACAGCTCAGGCAGCTTCTGCCTCTCCCTTGGCTGTCCCTTCTTTGCTTTGCTTGGGCCGTTTCCTCCAGCTCTTTGCCTCCTGACTGGTGTCTAGTGAGAGCTGGAGCCCTGGCTGGACTGCTTCCTTGCCCCTGGAAACGTGGGTTATCTGGGCTAGGTCCTCCACAGACACCCAAACCTTGGGTGTGGTGAGGCCAGCACCAGGGCTGCACAGGTGTAAGGGCAGTTAGCTCAGAGCAGCACAGCGGAGCTGGCTTTTCCTCAGAGCTGCTACTCCGCCACTATCTGAGAAGCCCCCAGGAGTCCTGGGCAGGTCAGGCCCGTGGGGAGGAATCTTAGATGAACTCTGTGGCTGTTTCTGCTGTCTGAGGCGTGGGAGGTTTTGACCTTGGAAATAGAGTGTTGCCCCTGTAGCAGGATGCTTCTCAATGCCCTGGACAGCAGGGTGGGTTAGGAGGCTCCTTACCTCTCCGGCTGGCAGTCTCTTCGGGGGTGATGGCTGCGATGCACAGGCTGTGATCCGCAGGGAACTTGGCGCAGTTCAGGATTTCAGGCCATGGGTAGCCATAGCACTCCATGATGGGGGCGCAGCTGCTCCGCACGGCCTCGCACAGGCTGCGGCATGGGTAGATGAAGCTGGAGAGAGTTGGTGGGATTGAGGTGAGCCTTTCCCCGTAGCCTTCCAGAGCCTGCTTAGGGGCTCACACTCCCTATCCATTGCCCTGCACCTTTCTCAGCCCAGGCCTCATTTGTCCCTATCTGTTAGATAGGGGACCATGCTCTTCTGGCCCTGTGCCCTCCAGGTTGGGAACCAAATGGAGCCTTGTATCTGGGGACCCCTCTGCTACACCAGCCTGTCAGACAGCCCTTGCTGCAGGGACAAGGGTGAGCAGTGGGAGCGAAGTGCCTGAGCCCAGGGAAGGCCAGGGAGCTGCCTCCTTCCCACGCCTCCCTGACAGGCAGCACAGGTGGCTGTGGGATGCTGAGGGGTTTGTGGCTCCGGGGCAGGTAGGGGAATGTCCGGGGAGAGTAAGCTGCTTGCATGCCCCAGGCAGAAAGCAGCATGGGATGAGACTGGGGGGGTACAGAGGGGCTGGGGCAGGGAAGCGGGGCAGTCGCAGGGTCTGTGTGGGGCTGCTGGCATGCCAAGTGTAGCCTGAGGTGGAAGCTGGCAGGAAGAGCCCTGTGCCAGGCGGGTGCACAGCAAGGGGCTGGAGATGCCAACCAGCCACAGGCACCTTCCGCTCCCCTGGCAAGATGGTGGCAGCTTACCTTTCCAGGCAGACGGGAGCAAGGAGCGAGCAGAGCAGGATCCGGGCATCTGGGTGGCACTCCCTGGCCAGCAAAGGCAGCCAGCTGGAGGCCTGCTGAGTGGCCTCGGCCACGGTCTCATGCTCCAGCAGGTTGGGCATCCTCATGTTGGTGTAGCCGAGGCCGTAGCACAGGGCCATGCTCTTGGGGACAGGCACGCACTGCGAGGTCCTGGGCAGGGTGTTCCCCTGGGCAGCCAGGTGACCCGTGCCCAGCAGGGCCAGCAGCAGGGCCAGCAGCCATGGCCACGTCAGCACCCAGCCCCTGCCACTCTTTGCACCCATCTCTGGTGGGAGGCAGGCAGCAGATGTGCCGTTGCCCTCAGCCCCTGGCTTTTATAGGCCGGGAGTCCCTGTGCTAATCCAGTCTGGCTGGGGCAGCCCTCTCTGGGGGAGACAATGCTGCCCTTCTGCTTGCCAATTGCCCTGATTTCCTGTTTCCTGGGGGGCTTGGCTTGGACCAGAAGGTGCTGCTTGGCCCCTGACCCTGATTGACTCTCTGCCTGACAGGTCTCTGAGGCCCACCCCCTGCTCCCGCCTCCCGGATTAGTCGTTGTTGTTGTATAAACCCTGATGCTTCCCGCTCCTTTGTTTTTGCAGAGGAGCAATCAAGTGTCGCCCAAAGTCAATTAGGAGCCATTTGCTTAGCTCCAGCCATTGTTAAGGGCAGCAGGCTGGGCGCCCAGCCAGCACTTAACTGCTGCAGGGAGCTTTCCCACTGGCTCACACAGGGTCGCTGGCATCGTGCGGCCGGTGGCAGGGCACTGGCAGGGAGCCCTGCTGCGGGGCTCGGGGAGAGGCGCTCTCATGTGGCCTGCAGTTCAGATGCCCAGGTAGTTGTTTCACTGTCCACCTCCCGAGGGGCTGGCCTGTGTCCTGCTGGTCACTGTGGGGTGTGTGGTGCGTGCCTCAGGGACCCCTCTGTCCAAGAGGCCGTGGCTGCGGCTGGAGCCGGCTGCCTGGGAAGCAGGTGGCTGTCTTGGCCCTGGCTCTGACCGCTGCAGAGGTTCTGGGTCACAGCCATAGAGCAGGAGCTGGGAGCACTCCTGCAGCAGCTCTTGTCCTCACCCTCAACTGTCTGGGGCTGTTTGAACTTAGGTGGCATGTCCCATGGAGCCTCCCTGCGTCCTGTGGCTGCCGCTGTGTGCTCCAGGCACCATTCAGCCAGAACTCCCCCAACCACGTGGGCACAGGGAGATGGTTTTGCTTTCAAAATGCCAGGCCCTCTTGGCATTAGCTGCCTGTGCCCAGCTTTGTGCTGCTGACCAGGGCCAGGTGGAGTGAGGTTCCTGTGGGGTCCAGGGCAAAGCTGGCCCTGGGCACTGTGCAGCTGTCATGGCCTCCAGCCGACCCTCAAATACAAACCCACATCCATGGTGTCCTGAGCTGAGAGCTTCTCGCTGCGGGTGCCGAGCAAGTCCAGTGGCTGGCTGCTCTGGGCCCTGGGGTGTAGCGCCTGTGCCAGGCCATGTGTGACCATCTACCACACACTGAATTCCTGTCCTGAGGGCAGGGGAGGTCGACATGCCTGATAGTTTTGTTAACGCGAGTGCCTCATCTGCCCCTCCAGCGTAGCTGCCTGCCACCAGCCAGGCCCCGGCTCCCCACGTCCTGGGGAAGCTCTGGGATTTTCCAACTAGCTCCCCTTCTCTCTGCAGAAATTCCTGATTTCCTGACTGAGGAGGAGTGCAAGCTGATCATCCACCTGGCCCAGCTGAAGGGGCTGCAGAAGAGCCAGATCCTGCCCACCGAAGACTACGAGGAGGCCATGGAGATGATTGAGATCAGCCAGATGGACATTTTCAACCTACTGGACCACAACCAAGATGGGCAGCTGCAGCTGAAGGAGGTAGAGGAGGGAAAGGGGGCCGGAGCAAGACCACTCTGTGCCCCTGGGTGACCTATGGTCTGTGGCTGCAGGTGCTGACGCACACCCGCCTGGGAAGCGGCCGGTGGATGACCCCCGAGAGCGTCCGGGAGATGTACACTGCAGTCAAGGCAGATCCTGATGGCAATGGTGAGTGCAGCCCTGGGGCAACCCTCCCCCAGTGTGATGGAGCCCCCGTGGCATGGATGCATGGGACTTGCCCGCATCTGTTCTGCAGCAGATTTCCTGCCCTGGCCCCCGCCCCATGGGGAAGAGGTGGCCAGAGCCCATGCCACATCCTGTCTGCAGAGCCTTTGGCCTGCCCTAGGCCCCGCAGCCCGTGCTCTCTGCCAGCTGCACAGCACCTGTGGAACTGGCCCTGGGGTGGCTGAGCCAGGGAGGCCTGTGGGTCTGTTCACGGGGTGGGGCTGGAGTCCCAGGGTAGGTAGCACTGTGGAGGCCAGGGCACTGCGTGAGATGCCACGGTGCATGGGCAGGTCACTTTGCCCTTCTCCCTCCCTGCCCACCCCACCGCAGAGCTGGGGTC
>NW_017728917.1:15303114-15307191 GCF_001723895.1 Crocodylus porosus
GTGCGAGTGTTCCCAGAGCCCCCCTCCCCCCAGCCTCCTGCTGGCCTGGCCCCCCTCTAATTAGAGCACTCTCAATGGAGTGCCTCTCCATTTCCTGGTTAAATCAAGTGCACGCACAGGCTGGGCCCACTCACTTCCAGTCGCCTGGCACGCTGAGCCACGCCGGGACCAGGGAGCCGCCCCCGCGCTGGCCCCATGCTCTTGTGGCTCGTGACCTCCTTGGCAGGCAGCGGGCGGAGGAGCTAGCCGTCTGCGGCTTCCCTGCTGTGAGCACTCAGGGAGGGGAAGCCTCGGAGCCAGCTCCTGTGCCCGGCTCTGTGCCACTGGCAGGGCCTCATTTCTAGGCCTCTGCTTCCCTCCATTGTTGCCCGCAGCAGGGGCAGGCTGGGTCAGCCCCGGACGTGGCAGTGTCGTGGGCAGTGGGAAGGGGAAGGGCAGCAGGGAGAAGATGTATGCAGGCAGCTGGAAGTGGAGGCACCCAGCAGTCTGGCTGTGCCCACACTGGGGGAGCTATCCCAAGCTGACCCTGTGACCAGGCACCCCTTTGGACAAGGGGCACCGAGGCCCTGGAAGCACCAGCTGGGGGCTGCAATCTCCCCTGCGCTTCACTGCACAGGCTGGCTTCCTCTGGAAAAGCAAAGCCCTGCCCTAGCACACTCCTATCTGGGTGGAATATCCTCTGCAGGACGCGTCTCCCCACACAACACAGGCACGTGCTGTCGTCTCCAGGTCATGCCTGTTGTGTGCACCCCTCAGCCAGGCACACACAGCTGTGGGCACTCGCAAGGGTTTGCCCTTTTCTAGGACAAAGCCCAGCGGTGCCTTTCTGAGGGCGAGGCACAGGTCGTGCGCACTGCTCAGAGCCAGCTGCTGACCCTCTCTCCTGCAGGCGTGCTGAGCTTGGAGGAGTTCAAGCAGCTTAACATCCGCGACTTCCACAAGTACATGGGGAGCCGGACTGTGAAGATGAGCGAGCTGGTGCGGAACAGCCAGCACACGTGGCTGTACCAAGGCGAGGGTGCCCACCACGTCATGAGGGCCATACGGCAAAGGTTCGGGGTCTGGGGAAAGGGGTGGAGACGGCGTCCACATGCTCACAGCCGAGCTGTCTGCCCACGCAGAGCCCTGCTGGGACAACCACGGCCTGTCTTGTTAGTGTTCACCCCGCTGGAAGGAGAAGAGCCCAGTTTCCCATTAGGACTCTAATTCATCTGCTAACGCAGCTCACGCTGTGCAGAGTCAAGCCTCCAGCACATCCTGCTTCCGGGGCAGCCCTGCAGAGCCACAAAGACTCCATGGAGCTGGTGGGGGGATAATTAATTAGAACTGACAGGAAGACTGATTGGGGGAGAGCAGCAATTTTCCCATTACTGGGTTGCCAGCAATTACTGGGTTGATTGCATGTCTCACCTGAGTCCCAATTAGGCAGAACCAAGGCATTAGGAAGGGGGCTTCCTCCCCAGTCAGTGATGCCAGAGCTGCGACTGAAACCCCACCAGGGGAGGGCTGAGCCTGCTGTCTTCATCCAGGATGGGAAGCAGGGTTGTATGAGCACTGTCAATGTGCATGGTCCCAGGGCCTGTGCTCCTTGCCTCCCTCTCCACCTGCCCTCAGGGACAGTCCCCCAGGCAGGGCCATCCCCATACAGGTTTGGGACTGCCCTGCATGTCATGGGTAGTCCTGGGGGACCTGAATTGGGGGGGGGGGGGTAGGCTTCTGAGCTGCAGAGCTGCCAGCCTCTCCCTCAGTGCCACTCCTGCCTCACCTGCTCTGTCCCTTGCCCCCAGGGTGATGCGCCTGACGCGCCTGCCCCCGGAGATCGTGGAGCACAGTGAACCACTACAGGTGGTGCGGTATGACCAGGGAGGGCACTACCATGCCCACATGGACAGTGGGCCTGTGTTCCCCGAGACCGCCTGCAGCCACACCAAGCTGGTGGCCAATGAGAGTGCTCCCTTCGAGACCTCATGCCGGTGAGCAGGGCTGGAGGGGAGGGGGCTCGAGCCGGAAGCAGGATCTGTGCAGTTGTCAGATGCTGGGGGCCTTGTATGTGTGGCTGGTCTGACTGTGACCTCGGGAGCCAGCTCCAGAGGGTGCAGGAGAGGGGGAAGCCCGGGGAGAAGCAGGGGGCTGACCCTGGCAGAGGCAAGCACTGGGCCCTCCTTGCCAGAGTGTTTCTGCCCAACTCTGCTCCCCAGACAGCAACCCAGCCCAGCCCCTGGGTGATGGCGGGAGCCTGGTGTCCGAGCTGCAGGCTGCGCCCCCTCAACTGTGCTTTCTCGCAGCTACGTGACGGTGCTGTTCTACCTGAACAACGTGACCGGGGGTGGCGAGACGGTCTTCCCCATTGCTGACAACAGAACCTATGAAGAGATGGTAATACAGCCACCTCTGGCCCCCATGATGTGAACTAGAGCCTCTCATGCCCAGGGCAAGGCAGGGTCTGGGTCTTGGGTTCCTTATGCCTACCCTTGCAACTCTCCGTCACATCCTGGGCCCTTGCATTTCATAGTCCAATAGTGCCCACATCCAGGAAGGCGCAGAGCGTGGTTCTCATGGGTTGAGGTGGTGCCCTGCTAGGGGGGGCATGGAGCATCTAGGGGCAGCAGCTGAAATCAGAGCTCGACGGGGCTGTTCCTGAGGCAAGCCGGGGCTGTCTGTTGTGGGCCGGGCCAGGGGCGCAGTGGTGTCGTGTGCTCAGCACTCTGGCACACTGCTGTATCGTACGTCTCAGTCTCTGATCCAGAACGATGTTGATCTGCGAGACACCCGGAAGAACTGTGACAAGGGCAACCTGCGCGTGAAGCCTCGGCAGGGCACGGCTGTCTTCTGGTACAACTACCTGTCGGATGGGGAAGGTACTGCCTGCCACGGGGCAGGGTGAACGGGCTCTGCTGCCTCCTGGCTGCTGGTGCGGGGGACCCCAGGGCATCACACGCACAAGGGAGATGGGGGGGGTCTGCAGCCTTGAGCTGGAATCGCTTCCTGCTGTCCCCACCGTGGGCTGTGGGACCCCTGCCCGTCCCGGGAGGCTGCAGGGCCAGTGTGCAGGCTCGTGACCTTGGCAGGCAGCGCGCGGAGGAGCTAGTGGCCTGCGAGACGCTAGGCTCTGTCCTTGTCAGCTGCAGGCAGCGAGGCCCAGGCTGTCCGGCCCCACCCCGTGGTGGGTGGCACCTGGCTACCCCTGCATGCGGAGATCTGGCGTGGCCAGCCCCGGGAGGCAGCGGGAGAGCCCGAGGGGGGGAGGAGCTGCCCTGCCCTGTGGTGCTGGGCCATGCGGCCTGCCCCGCGCACAGCGTGCTGCCGTTGCCCTGCAGGCTGGGTGGGCGAGCTGGACGAGTACTCGCTGCACGGGGGCTGCCTGGTCACGCAGGGCACCAAGTGGGTAGCTAACAACTGGATCAACGTGGACCCCAACCGGTGGCGCCAGCTGCAGTTCCAGCAGGAGGTGGCTCGCTACGTGGGCGAGGACGTGGATGTGGGCGCAGGCGAGGGTGCGGCGGCCCAGAGCCAGCGGGCGGCGGACACGCCGGACAGTGATAAGCACGCGGAGCTCTAGGGACTCCTCGGCCGGCCCGGCCCGGCCCGGCCCGGCCCTCCGCACGCTGCCCGCGCCCCTGCCACGTGCCCTGCTCCTGCGGCCCGGGGCCCTCCCGGTGCGCACGCGCGGGAGGATGACGCCATCGCCGTCGCTGTCTCCGAGCAGCGCCCCCGGGCGGTGCAATAAAGGCGGCTGTGAGGCTCGGGCTCGGCCCTGCTCTGTGGGGGGGGCCTGGTAACGGGACGCGCACCGCCCCTAGCAACCGCGGGCCAATGGCGCGCCGCTTTGCAGAACCCGGAAGTGCGGCGGCGCCCGGCAGTGCGGGGCCGCAGGATTGGTCCGCCGGCGGGGGCCGTGCGCTGCGGGAGGGGGCCACGCCCTCGGGTTCCCGCGGCGCTGGCCCACGTGCGCGCCGGGGCCGCCATGGTGCAGGGCGAGGCTGGGGTCGCCGCTGCGATGGAGTCGCTGGTGCTGGTGGCGCCCGTCACCGCACTCGCCTTCGTAGGGGACGTGCTGCTGGCCGGTGCGTGCGGGGC
>NW_017728917.1:15307291-15315048 GCF_001723895.1 Crocodylus porosus
GCTGCACGACTGGGTGTGGGACGCGCGCTGGCTGCGGGGCGCGGGCGAGCAGCTGGCCCTGGCGCTGGCCCACAACGCCGTGGCACTGTTCGACTGGGCGGCGCGGCGCACCCTGCACGAGGCGCGCTGCCAGGACCACAGTGTGCTCTACTCGGCACTGCTGGCCGGTGACACGTGGCGCGACCTGGCGCTGGTGGCTGGCACCGTGGGCAAGCAGCTGGTGGTGTGGCGCGCGGCCGAAGCGACCCAGGCGGATGGTGGGGTGCGGCCGCAGGCGCGCCTGACCGGCCACGATGGCGTCGTCTTCAGCATGTGCTACGCGCCTGGGCGCGGGCTGCTGGCCTCCGCCGCTGACGACCGCAGCGTGCGGCTGTGGGATGTGGGCGACCTGCGCGCCCCCCGCGCGCCCGCCCGCTGCCTCTGGGTGCGCTACGGCCACCAGGCGCGCGTGTGGGCCGTGCAGCTGCTGCTCGACGGCCTGGTCAGCGCTGGCGAGGACTGCGCCTGCCTGCTGTGGAGCCCCGGCGGTGACGTCGTCCGCAGCTTCCAGGGGCACCGGGGCCGCGGTGTCCGGGCCGTGGCCGTGCATGAGGAGCGGGGCTGGCTGGCCACGGGCGGGATGGATGCGGGGACACGGCTCTGGCACCTCCGTGGAGACGGGCTGCAGCAGCAGGACCTGGTCATGCCCCCTGGCAGCGGGGCCCCCCGGGCCGTGCAGTTCGTGGATCCCAACCAGTTGCTGGTGCTGACGGACGCGGGCGCCGTCCATGCCTGCGACGTGGGCTCTGGGCGCTGCAGCCTGGTGCTGGAGGACGGGCGCTTCTGCTCCTATGGGCTGCTGGAGGTGGCGCGGCCACCAGGCCGAGCCGTGCTGGTTGCCATGGGCAGCTTGGCGGGGCTCGTCCGGGTCTTCCCCTTGGAGCACGTGGCAGGTGGGGCGGAGCGGCAGCTCTTTGCAGGCAAGGTGCACAGCCTGAGCTGGGCCCCGCGCCCAGGCAGGGACCCTGGCACCTGCGTGCTCTTCGCCTCGGGCCCTGAGGGTGCCTTGCTCTGGCTGGAGGCCTGCTGCGGCCCTGGGGGCCAGGGCTTGGTGCTGATTCCCCGGGGACGCTACCTGCTGCCACCTTGCAAACACCGCTGGCACACCAGCGCTGCCTTCCTGCCCCAGGATGGGTTCTGGGTCTGCGGCGACCGCAGGGGCTCCCTGCTGCTCTTCCCCTGTGCCCCGGATCCTGCCGGAGGGGAGGGAGAGAGTGAGCAGCCCCCGGCCTGCAGAGATGCCCCCGAGCATGCTGACGAGCCCCCCGTGCAGGGTCCCGTCTCCCTCCTCTTCGGGCTGCACGGGAAGGCGGGTGTGACCTCGGTGACCTGCCACGAGGGCCTGGTGTACAGCACGGGCAGGGACGGCTGCTTCCGGCAGCTGCGGGTGCGAGCCGGGCAGCTGGAGGAGCTGCGGCGCCAGAGGCCTGGCAAGGGGCTGGAGTGGGTGGAGGAGCTGCGCTTCACACCCGACAGCGACCTGCTGGTGCTGGGCTTCCACGCTGATAGTTTCGTGCTGTGGAGCACCCGCGCCGGCGCCCTGCTGCGCTGCCTGCCCTGCGGCGGGGGCCACCGCTCCTGGAGCTACCACCGTGGCACGGCCACGGATGCCTTCGCCTGGGTGCAGGCCAGGGCCGTGCGCATCTGCTGTGGCCAGGCGGGCTCCTCCGGGCTGCAGGTGCTGCGTGAGGCCCTGCATGGGCGGCAAGTCACAAGTGTGCGGCATGTGGGGGCCGTGCTTGGACCGGGCCACCCTCCCATGCATGTGCTCGTCACGGGCAGCGAGGACACCACAGCCATGGTCCTGGCCCTCGACACGGAGGACGGCACGGCCACGCCGCTCACCACGCTCAGCGACCACATCTCTAGCATCAGGGCCTTGGCCGTGGCTGCCGGGAGCAAGCCTGCGCCTGGGGAGCTGTCGGCCCTGCTGGTGTCGGCGGGGGGCCGGGCGCAGCTGGAGTGCTACCGGCTGCTGCTGAGCGCAGCCCCCTTGGCCCCAGCTGGCATCAACTGCCAGGTGCTGCACGTGGCCTCCCACCGGCTGGACGAGCGCTGGGACCGCATGAGAAACAGGCACCGTGTCATCAAGATGGACCCCGAGACAAGGTGACCCCCCCCCCGGTGCCAGATGGGCCCCAGATGAGAGGCTGGGGGCTTCTTGGGTGGGGCTGGCGGGGCTATGCTGCTCCTGTGCGTGGGGCAGGGGCCCTGGGGCCTGGTTCTGCAGATGGAGTGACAGTGCCACATGTTCCAGGTACATGCGCATTGCGGTTGTGGCTGGCACCGATGCCACAGAGCTGCCGCCACCTTGCCTGGTCCTGGCTGCTGCCTGCAGCGATGGATCTGTGCGGTGAGGCCCTGCGGGGGCTGGTTTTGGAGGGGGCTGTGGGGGGGCAGAGCTCCATGGGCACGAGGGCCCAGCTGGAAGTGCCCTTGGCTGGTTTGGCTGGAGGCAGGGAGCTAGGGGAGCCCCTGCCCTGGTGCTGACCCCCATTGCGTTGCGGGCGCAGGCTGTTTGTGCTACAGGAGGCTGCCCGGCGCCTGCGGCTGGTCGCCGAGTCCTTCCACCACCAGCGCTGCGTCCTCCAGGTGGAGGCCTTTGTGCACCGGCCGGCTGGCCATGCCAGGTGAGTGCCAGCCCCTCCTGCCTGGGTGGGTGAGGGGCAGGGACCCCAAGCAGCAGCCGGCATTGCCCACAAGCCCCTGGCAAGGAGCAGCCCGGGGTCGAGGCATGGAGTCAGCAGGGGCTACCTCGGCTGCGGGAGCCGTACGGTGTGGAGCATCCTGTGCCCCCGACTACGCTCCCAGCCTGCCCGTTTCCCCAGGAAGCACTTCCTGTGCAGTGCTGCCACCGATGGCAACATTGCCTTCTGGGATATCACCGCCACTGTCGCTCAGGTCATGGCAGCCCCGGAGCCAATGGATGAGGAGACACAGCCCTGGGGTGAGCGATGCTCTGGCTGCTGCCCGCACCCCCCCCCCGTGGTGTGAGTCCAGCACTGATGCCCCTCTGCCCTGCAGACCTGGGTGCCCCGGTGCTGACCGTCCTGGCACACAGCTGCGGCGTGAACAGCCTCCACATCCTGGAGACACCCAGCGGGTGCTTCCTGGTGGCCAGCGGCAGTGACGATGGCTCCATCCACGTGTGCGTTGTGGCCGTGGGTGCAGCCACCACTCAACTCCTGCTGCAGGAGCAGCTGCGGCAGCCAAGCGCCCATGCAGCCCCTGTGACAGGGCTGCGGCTGTTGCAGCCCGACCTGCTGGCTTCTGCCTCTGTGGACCAGCGCCTTGTGCTGTGGCACCTGGGCAAGGCAGGCCTTGCCTTCCTGGGTGCCAGGTTTTGCCCTGTGGCAGACGTGGCCGACCTGGACGGCTGGGAAGCCGTGGGGCCAGAGGAGCAGCCAGGCTACTGCTGTGCACTGGCTGGGCAGGGCCTGGAGGTCGTACGGTGCCAACTCTGAGTGGGCAATAAAGGGCTGGTGACCTGTGGCCACGCTGGCACTCGTTCCTGGGAGGGGGGGCAGGGGTTGGGACCATGCAGCTGCTGCAGGGAACACTCAGCCCTCGAGCCTCATGCCTATTTTGTGCCCAGCTTGCAGCTGCCTGTGCCCTTGCTGTGGCTGCTTCAGAGCTGCAGGCTTGGCTGGGCTGTGGTGCTGCAGACACAGCTCTCTAAGCAAGCGAGGTGTGGGGCAGGTGCCCCATGGGCACTGTGGCAACCAGCACTGCCATCCATGACCCAGGTGCTGGCGCTACCGTGTCAGACCTACTGCCTGGCTGGGCTGCACTGGGCATGCAAGGGCAACCCTGCCCTGTGGGAGACATCAGGAGGTAGAGATGGAGCTTCTGGGTGAATGGGGAGAGCACTACTGAGCCGGGCTCGGTGCCGCGTGGCCCATGAGAGGCTGCTGCTGTCACCACGCAGGCTGTGCAGTTGGTGTCTGGAAGTGCCTTTCCTGCGGTCCCTGGGGTAGCCAGCTGCCAGCCAGCCTCACAGGACATACTCCCTGTCCTAGGTGGGTGGCATGACTAGATGCCTCTGCCCCACAGCTGTGGCGATTCCTGCAGGACAGAGCTGCCTGGAGTGCCTAGCATGGCGCACGCGGAGTGCAGCAAGATGCCCTTGGTGGTTGCCCCCGTGTCCGGTTGTAGCTCAGAGTAGGTGGCAGCGGATGGAGGCTCGGGAGAGCACTGAGAACCCAGACATGGGTGCTCATTACTGCTGCAGGGCTACAAGGGCTCTAACTAGCTGCCACCAAGCACAAGACCCTGAGGTGCCTTCTCTGCCCCACGGCAGGGGAGCAGCTCAGCCCTCACCGTGCCTAGTAGAGCCAGAACCTGGGAGGCAGTAATGCTGCACCCTGGGCCCAGCCAGAGCCCTCACTCAGTACCCTCCTGTCCTTGGTGCCCCCCAGCACGACAGCCCTCCTGCACTCACTGGCCCCAGCCTCTGCCCGGGCCTCGGAGAGCCAAGCCCTAGGGCCTAGGACAGCAGGGCCCAAGCAGCTGTGCTGTGGCAGAGGTGTGCACCCTTGGGGGTGCCACAGCGGCAGGCTGCCCAAGGCAAAGCTGCCACCTGTCACCAGCTTTTGTTTCAGCTGCAGCTTCACCTTCCAGCCCCTGGCGTACCCATGCCTGCTCCTCACCCGCCAGTTGCTGCAGCCACGGTGCTGGGGACCCACAGCACCTGCCTGGGGTCACTCCCTCCCCCCACCGGACATCAGAGCAGGGAGGAAGCAGGCACAGGGCAGCTGCTGAGGGACAGCCTGTATTTGGCCCCAGGTGGGCAGAGGCAACAGGACCTCAGGAAATCACAAGCATAAGTCTCCATATGAGGGTGGCTCCCTGGAGCGCCCCCAGCCTGGCATGAACTCCTGTCTGCTCCAGACAGTGGGCACCCTTCTTAGGTGGAGCAGACCCCTCCACCTCCTCTGTCCAGTGTGCTCACCGGCACCCTGCACAGCCTCCGACTCCTGAGGGTGGTGACAGGCCAGTCCCTGGCTGGCATTGGTAGGGTCTTCACTGTCAGACCTGGTTGAGGGGTGGCAGGTGGAGTGTGGCCAAGGCGCTGTGCAGCACGTCCCTCACTGCACTCAGCAGCTGTAGCCGGGCCAGCATCGGGGGGAACAAGTGAGGCAGCGGCTCCTGTGGAGAGAAAGCAGCAGTGAGAGCTGCAACTGTGGGAACAGGCCCCCATGGCAGGAGCCATCGCCAGTCACAGGACTCACCCCCAGGACATGGACACGGTTGTAGTAGGAGCTGAAGTCCATGCTGAGCTGGACCAGGAACCTGCACACCTGCAACATATGGCACATTAGCCTGGGCCGGCAACCCCAGAGTCTGCCCCTCGCCCTGCCTCCCACCAGCTCCTCCGCCCCTCACCGCCTCGGTGTTGGCCGTGATGCGGATCGTGCTGCTCGAGATGGGGAGCTGAGCTGCTTGCTGCAGGAGCTCGGGGAAGGGGAGGATGTGGTTGAAGAGCAGAAGCCACTCGCCCTGGTAGGGAGCGGAGATGGGGGTGAGTGTTGCCTTGCCCCCTTCTCAGCCCCCAGCTCCAAGCCTGGGAGGGAAGCCCCAAGTTTGGAGCAGACCTAACACTTCCCCATGGCACCAAGTGGCTGAAGCTGCCTCGCTCCGAGCTAGCAGCAGCCCCTCTGCCCTGCTCACCTCTTCCCGGAGGCAGGAGAAGTCCAGCTCTGGCGGTGGCGGCAAGGCTGGGTAGGTACCTGGAAGCACAGGCCAGACAGGTCAGTGCCCGTGGCTGTGCGGACTTGGGGCCAAGCGTTTCCAGTCCCCGGTGCTCGATGCTGGTGTCTCCACAGCCCAGCCTGCCAGGGCTGTGCTTCCACCCCTGCAGTCCTTCAACCGACCCTCTAGGCACAGAGCCCCAGCCTGGTCCCACCTGCCTTGTCCACCCTGGCATCAGCTGCCAGCACTTGCCCCCACCCTGCCAGCAGGGCTGGCCCATGCCCACCTTGCTCTACAGCCTGCTGGTACGTCTGGAAGAGTGTGGCCATCCGGGCGCAGTTGTACATCACAAAGGCCCCACTCCGGGTGCCCTTGGTGGAGATGCCACCATCGGCCAGGTCCAGTGTGATCTGTGGGGAGAGGCTGCCTGGTCCCCCACCTCCCTGCTCCCCTCTGAAGCTGGGCCTACCCCTGCTTCAGGGAGCCCTGGACCCCCGTGCCCTGGGGAAGGCCCTGCAATGTCACCCCCTCCACAGAGACCCTGGGCACATGGCCAGGGGGCACCGTGCTGCTGCTCTTGGGCATGAGGCAGCCTCGCAGCTCTTACCTGGCTGCGGTGGGCTGCGCTCAGCATCTCAAAGCGTATGGCTGCGGAGGTCAGGACCCTGATGACCTCGGTCCAGGACTCGTCTGTGCAGAGGAGGGGGCCAGAGTAGGGACACTGCAGGTACCAACCTCTGCCTTCCCTGCACCGCCTGCTCCTGCAAGCGCCAGGCAGGGCCCTGAGGTGTTAGCAGCTCCTTTCCCCCGGTGGCAGGCCACACGTTACCATGGGCGAGGTCTCCGTACTTCATCACCGAGGCTTTGTGCAGCTGGCGCTGGCGGAGCCTGGGGAGATGAGTGCAGGTGAGGGCCCAGGCAGCCCTGCAGCTGTGACCGCCATCAGCAGCACCCATGGGTTGGCCCAGGCAGCGACTGCAGTGCTGGGTGCCGCCCCTGGCAGAGCACAACAGCAGGCAGCGCTGGGGAGCCAGGAACCGTGTGCGGGAAGGGAGCGACCGGCAGCAGACCCCCACTTACTGGTAGTACTGCGAGGCCCCTTCAGGGACTGAAGTGCTTGTAGCCTTCACAGGCCCACACACGAGGTGTTTCTGAACGAGAGAGAAGAGATCAGCCTGGGCCGGGGACAGCCGAGCCCCGGCCCCCTCGCTGCCGAGCACAGCAGGTCGAGCTCCCCCCTCCGCCCTCAGGTGGGCACGAGGCCAGTGCTGCCCTCACCTGTGCGGCAGAGAGCGCCCCAGGCTCCAGCATCCTCCAGAGCAAGTCAGCCTTCTGCTGCTGGAGCTCCTCCTCAGCGCTCACCACGTGCAGCACCGTGCAGGTGCCCCCCAGGGCCTCGGCCTGCGCACAGCACGAGGTGAGCGGGGGCTGCTCCGCATGTGCCCCGCGCTCCGCAGCACCAGAGCTACTCACCATACTGCGCTGGGCCGCGCACTCCAGCTCCGCCAGCGCTCGCAGCTCCTCCTCGGTCACTGGAGGGGGAGGGAAGAGCTGTGCAAAGGGCCTGCTTTCTCCATCGGTCTGCCCCACAGCCTGCTGCCTTGAGCTCCTGCCTCCGTGCAGCAGGGAGCGGCAGGGGGAGAAAGGGCGAATCCAGCCCCACGCTGCCGCTGGACAAGGAAGGAGACCCTGCTGCCGCCCCGTGCCCGCCCCCAGCAACGCTACCCAGGAGGACGTCCAGGCTGGGGTCGTAGCCCTGCAGGCCCTGCTGCTCTAGGAAGCTCCTCAGGCGCACGGCAAACAGTGTCCCGGGGCCCTGCTCCCCCGCCACGGCGTGCGGGCACTGGCTGAGCACTCGCTTCCAGGCCGCCACAGCCTGGGGGGCAGACGGCGCTTCCGGCGCCCAGGGCCAGTCCACCCCCAGCTGGTGCAGGAGCTGGCAGACGCCGTCCTCGGGGGCCGCCGGGACCAGGCGCACGTTCACCCTGCGAGACCAGCGCGGGCGCCGGGCGTGAGCGCGGGCGCCG
>NW_017728917.1:15315256-15317858 GCF_001723895.1 Crocodylus porosus
GAACCCCGGACCGGCGGCGGCGGCCCTCGTGCCCGCGCTGGGCACGTGCCGGGCTGAGTAGGCCCCGCCCCTTCGCCCAGGCCCCGCCCCGACCTGCCCGCCGGGGAAGAGCCAGCGCAGCGCGCCGCGGGGCGCCAGGAAGTCGCGGCTCCGCAGGTTGCGGGCGCTGCTCTCCTTGAACCAGAGCCCGGGGCCCGCGTCCCGCCCCAGCGCCGCGTTCAGCGCCGCCAGCGTGTCCGCCACGGCCAGCCGGGCCTCGCCCATCTCCATGGCGGCCGGGCCACCGCCGACCCCGGAACCCCGAGCCGGAGCCGCGGCGGGAGAGCGGACCAGCGGCCACTTCCGGCGCGCGGCAGTGAGGTCACGGCGCGGAAGGGCGAGCTGCGGCGGCCATCTTGGATGCGGCTCGGCGCCCCGCCATCTTGGGCCAAGCGAGCGGGCGGCAGCGGCCATGTTGGGTGTGGCGCGGTGGGGGCGGGGCAGCGGCCACGTCGGGCACAGCAGGAGTGGCGCCTTCCCCGGGCTGCAGGCGAGGCCTACGTCGTGCGCGCTGCCTCCGGCTCGGGCCCGCCGGAGCAGCGCGGGGCCAGGCCTGTCCTCACGCAGGGCCGAGCTCAGGGCCGCGGGCCTAGCCTGTCGCCACCCTGGCAGCTCCACAACCGTTTGCACCACGCCACGCCCCGGGGTGGCGTCTGCCGCCTCACGGTGTCACTGCTGGACGTGGTGCTGTCCCGCAGCTCTGCCAGGCCCAGGCAGCATTGGGCAGGCTCGTCAGCAGGCGCTGGGCACTGCGCCGCACCCAGGGATCTCCAGGCTGGGCCTGCAGAGCCCTGCAGCCCGCTGGGACGGGCGGGCCACGGCCTCGGGTCTAGACCCTCACAGAAAAGCCGTTGGAAACAAAAGCGGAAGGAACTTTCTGGCATCTCTGCCCGCAGCAAACAGCGACCACAGCAGTCAGAAGCAGGCAGGGAAGCAGCTTTATTGTACATGGGCAGGCCCCTTACAGCGCCCGTTTCACTGAGGCTCCTGCTGTCTGGTGACGAGGCAGGCTCCGTAGCTGGGAGGCGCAGGGGGAGCCGGGCGATGGTCCCAATCCGGCTCCGGGCCGGGGAAGGAAGCAGCTGTGCACTGGCGAAAGAGGAACAAGGCAAGGGAGCAGCTCCTCTTTCCTCTGCCACAGGGGCACACGCGTCTGCAAACGGGAACCTGCTGGGGCAAGCCTCCCTGCCCCCCCCACACGTGCACATGTACCCACACGCACAGCTGCCCCTTTCCCCAGTTCATGGCTGCAACCGAGGCCTCCAGGCCCCCTTTCCTGCCGGAGCCTGCGGCGCTCTCTGCACCACCCACAGCCAAGAGGTGATCTGAGAATCCTGCTCACGCCAGACCAACTGCTGACTGTCTGCAGTGGCAGGAAGAGGCCCGGGCACCCTGGCTGCCAGCGGGGGGCCACAGCAAACCCCACTGCTGCAGCATGGTGGGGGGCAGCGATGCGTGGGGCTCTAGTACAGAGCAGGCGCTGGCGTCGTTACACTGGTTGGGAGCAGGACAAAACCAGGCTGGGGGGGCAGCAGTGCGTCCCATCAGCCTGGGGCCAGGTGGGCGCATCCTGGAGCCATCTCCATCCACGGCAGGGGCTGTCGCTGCCCATGGGCGTGCTCTGCTCCAGGTGGCGCCGAAAGAGCTTTGGACGGACACGATATTCCCGATGGCTGTCGGGCGTCTCGCTCAGCGGGAGTGATCGTGTCATTCCAAAGCAATCTCTCTCCAGAGGGCTGTCCCTCGCCAGCTCCAGGGTCCGTCCCGGGCAGCCGGGACCCTTTCCCGGCAGGCAGCAGGCCCAGCGTCTATCCCCCACCCCCCACTGCGCTTGGAGCTGCAGGACGCACGTATGCATCGCGTGATCCCGCCGGTCGCTCCAGCCTGCTGCAGGTGGCCACATCCACATTGTGGCTGGCAGCCGGCGGAGGCTGCTGCTGCTGCTGCGGCGGTTTCTCCCCAGGAAGCTGGGGTCTATCTTTAGCTCGCAGTAGCACGAGACCAGTGTAGAGCCTGGGCTTGGCCTGCCCCCGTTCTGCGCTCCTCCCGGGGGGCTCCTGTGGGGTGGGCGCTGGCCGGCATCCGGGGCCTGCCAAGCTGCAGGGGGAGCATGGGCGGGAGAGCAGGGAACGAAATCCAAGCGCAGCTGAGGTGCCGAGCGGAAGACAGCTGCTTTTGGGATTCCGTTGCCCGCTGTCGCGCCGTCAGGGTGCCCGGATGCCGGGTGGAGCGGGCGAGTCCGTTCTCAGCATGTGGCTGGGGGCAGAGTGAGGACATGGGGGGAGGAAGACGATGACTTACCGGAGCTGTCCCCACGGCACCCCGTGAGTGCGGGAGGGGACCGAGGCCGCCGGCAGCCGCGAGCCCTGTGTGGGGAAGCTGGGGTCAGGGCTGTTTGGCCCCTGCGGCCAGGCTCCAGGCCTGTCTCCCGAGGCAGAGGGACGGGCCCTGCGGCCTGGGCGGAACTGGTGCCGGGGGCGCTGCCCCTGGAACAAAGCCTGGCGCAGGGCTGGCCCGGGAGCAGCGCACCTGGTGCTGGGGCTGTGCCAGAAACCTGAGACCA
>NW_017728917.1:15318949-15326292 GCF_001723895.1 Crocodylus porosus
GCCGGCCTGGAGCTGCCGCGGGGAGAGGGTGGGCAGGGCCGGCTGCAGGCCGCGCTCCCTCCCTCGCTGTGGTCCCCTGGTGCTCTGGGGCAGGGGTGTCGCAAATGCTGCCCACGTGCCGGATCCGGCCCAGAACCTCTGCCCAGCCTCCTAGGTGCAGCCTGCTGCAGAGCTCAGCCCCGCTGGCCACCGCCAGCCCCGGCCCAGCGCTGTGTCCCCAGACCCCTCGCCGCTGTGCTGGCTGGGACGGCACCCCTGTGCCCTGGGCTGCGTCCAGCCCCTGAGCGCCCCACAGTCTGGGTCTGCCCCGCGAGCCCAGTTGAGAGGCATCGGCAGGGACACCCCAGCTGTTCTGTCTCGCAGCTCCTCCTGCAGCCGTCAGCCGCCACTTGTCTGGTCCCTCGTTGAACCTGCCTGTGCTGCCCGCCTTCATGCCTCCCACGGGCAGGACTTCAAAGGATCCGAGCAGCCAGGGTGGGCCAGGACCTCAGGAGGTCACATCTAGTCCAACCCCTGCTCCAAGCAGGACCAGGCCCAACTACATCATCCCAGCCAAGGCTTTGTCTACCCAGGTCTTCAACACCTCTAAGGATGGAGACTGCACCACCACGCTGGGGAGCGTGTTCCAGTGCTTTACTACAGTCCTCCTGAGAGAGTTTTTCCACATATGCAACCTCAACCTCCCTTGCTGCAGCCTGAGCCCATTGTTCCTTGTCCTGTCATCTGCCCCCACTGAGACCAGTCCAGCTCCATCCTCTTTGCAGCCCCCCTGCAGGCAGGTGAAGGCTGCTGTTCAGTCCCCCTCGGTTGTCTCTTGCGCAGACTAAATCAGCCCAGTTCCCTCCACCTCTCCTCACCAGTCCTGTCCCCCAGCCCCTGAACCACCTTCGCTGCTCTCCGCTGGACTCTCTCCAATGTGTCCACATCCTTTCTGTAGTGGGGGCCCAGAACTGGGCCCAGGACTCCAGACGTGGCCTCACCAGTGCCAAATAGAGGGGAAGAATCACTTCTCTTGATGTGCTGGCAGTGGTCCTACCAATGCAGCCCAGGGTGTCGCTAACCATTTTGCCCTGGGGGCAGGGAGCTGGACTCGGTGATCTTCCAAGGTCCCTTCCAGCCCTCATGTTTATGAAGCTTTCTTGGCTTTTCTGCAGAGCTGCTGCCCAGCCTGTCAACCCCCAGCCTGTACCGCTGCATGGGATTGTTCTGTCCTGAGTGCAGGACATTATACATGTCCTTACTGAACATCAGGAGATCTCTTTTTGCCCCGATCCTCCCAATTTATCCAGCTCTGAATCCTAGCCCTACCTTTCAGCATATCTACTACACCCCCAGCTTAGTGCCCTCTGCAAACTTGCTGAGGGTTCACTCTGTTATTTTCTAGGTCATTAATGAAGACATTAAATGAAACCGGCCCCAGGACCAACCTCTGGGGCACTCCATTTAATACCAGCTGCCAACTAGACATTAAACCATTGATTTACTCCCTGTTGAGTTCAACACTGCAGCCAACTTCCTGTCCACTGTACAGTCCATTCATCCAGCCTGTACTTCCTCAGCTTGCTTGCAAAAATGCTGCGAGAGACCGTATCAAAAGCCTTGCTAAAATCAAGGTACACCACATCCACCAGTGTCCCTGCATCCATAGAGCCAGTCACCACATTATAGAAGGCAGTCAGGTGGGTCAGGCATGACTTGCTCTTGGTGTAGTTCTCTGGATCCTCTTTTCCCTTAAAAATGGGCACTATGTTTGTCCTCTTCCATTCAACTGGGACCTCCCCCAGTTGCCATGAGTTTTCAAAGATGATGGCCAGTGGCTGTGCAATTACATCAGCCGACTCTCAGGTGCATCCCATCCAGCCCCATGGACATATTCAACTTTTCTAGGTAGTCCTTAACCTGATCTTTTAGCACTGAGGGCTGCTCACCTCCTTCCCGGACTTTGCTGCTCAGTGCAGTAGTCTGGGGCCTGACCTTGCCAGTGAAGACGGGCAAAAATGGTATTGAGCATTTCAGCCTTTTCTGCATCCTCTGTCACCAAGTTGCCTCCCCCATTCAGGAAGGGACCCACACTTTTCCTGATCCTCCTCTTGCTACCAAACTACTTGTAGAAATCTTTCTTTTACCCTTCACATCCCTTGCTAGCTGCAACTCCAGTTGCACCGTGGCCTTCCTGGCTTCATCTCTGCATGCCCGAACAATGTTCTTATACTCCTCCCTAGTTGCTTATAAGTTTCCACTTATAAGCATCCTTTTTTGAGATTTAGGTTATTGAAGACTTCCCTGCTAAGCCAAGCTGGTCTTCTGCCATACTTGCTAGTCTTCCTGTGCGTTGGGATGGTTTCTTCCTGCCCTTTCATTAAGGCTTGTTTGAAGTCCAGCCAACTCTCCTGGACTCCTCTCCCCCTCAGTTTGGCTTCCCAGGGATCCTGCCCATGAGTTCCCTGAGCGAGCTGAATTCTGCTTTTCTGAAGTCCAGGGTCCTTACTCTGCTGCACTCCATTCTTCCTTTCCTCAGGATCCTGAACTCAGTCATCTCGTGGTCGCTGCTGCCCAAGTTCCCATCCACTACTACATCCTCCACCAAGCCTTCTTTTGTTTGTGAGCAGCAGGTCAAAGAGAGTATGCCCCTAGTTGGTTGCATCAACACTTGCACCAGAAATTTGTCTCCAGCACCCCAGAAAGTTTGTGGATTGCCTGCATGCTGCCCTCCCACAAGTCCTTCCCCTCATTAAGGCTAAAGCTGTCCCCTGCCCATGGCAGCAGGTGCCCCTAGTTCCAGTCTTCTGGGATGCGGTGAACAGCAGCTCCCTGTTCACTTGGTCCACACCCTACATGATTTGTATAGGCCTTCATCATATCCTCCCATCTCCAAACTGTAGGGTCCAAGCCTCTACCACCTTTCCTGGAGAGGCAGAGACCAGATGTGCGCACAAGTGTCAAGATGCCGGTGCCCCAAGCTCTGCACAGCAGCACGATTTGGCCTCCCTTTTGTTTTCAGTTCCCTTCCCAATGGCGCAGGATGCATTAGTGGCTTTTTTTGGCAGCTGCTGTGTGTGGAGCTGACGGTCTCAGAGCTCTGCCCTGATGTTGGTGACCAAGTCATAAGAGCGGGTTCGGCACTGCCTCTGTGCCCCTGAGTTGTTTCCCCTGCGCAGCACCTTGAGCTGGCCAGCACTGAAATTCCTCTGCTGTTTTCATTTTGCCCAGTTGCTGGCCTTGGTGCTTTCTGCAGCTTCTCTCCCTTGGCCTCAGCCCTTGGTAATTTGGGCAGCCTCAACACAGAGCCCTGCAGGATCCCATTGGCGACCTCTGCCCCCTGAGAAACGTGTTAACCCCATCCCACCCTGCGTCTTGGCCTGTCACTGGCGCTCACTGCTAACTGGCTTCTTTCATGCAGAAATCCTGGTGCTGGGTACGGGTGACCGGATGGAGCAGGTAGACCCTGCTGTCCTGAGTGAGGTGCGGCAGCAGGGCATCGCAGTGGAGGTGCAGGACACGGTACGGGGGTACAGGAGTGCTGTGCAGCCCTGGCTGGTGGGACACACCCCCACCCCTGTGCAGGCAGCTGCGTCCCCTCAGCACTGTGGCGGCCACTGCGCTGCAGCAGCGGGAAGGCCTAATGCTCCCTGGCGGGGGAGGCCTCGGGACCAGGGAGCTGCAGGCTGGGAACAGGGCCCCACCCGACCCCCTGACCCCTCTCTGCCCTCTCCTAGGCCAACGCCTGCGCCACCTTCAACTTCCTGGTGAGTGAGAATCGACTTGTGGCTGCCGGCCTCATCCCTCCGCCCTCTGTAGGCAGGACCCTCCCCTATGCCCCACCCAGCACTGCGAAACTGCCCGACCGCGCTGCTGCTGGAGCAGGGGAGGGTGCCCCACAATAAAGCGCATGCTGCAGACAGCTGGGTGCAGCCTCTTTTGGGCAGTGGCTGGGTCTTGGGAAGGGCTGCTAGGTGAGAGCCCCCCAGTGCTGTTGGCAGCCAAGAGGAAGCAAGGCCTGAAGCTGGAGACTGCGGCAGAGGCTGCAGCCTTACGCAGCCTCTGCCTGCACTCGCTGCTGGCCTGGGCACTGGGCTCCAGCACAAGGCTGCGGGCAGCTCTCCCCTCCCTGCACTCCTGCCCCAGAAGCAAGCACAGGCAGCCCTGCTAGGGCTGGGGGCTAGCTCACCCGCACAGCAATGGGCAGGAAGGGCTGTGTGGGGCCAGCCTGGGCTCAGGCCTTGGCCCCCGAGTGTGTGTTGGGGACAGGAAGAGGGGGCCATGGGTGCCACAGAAGGACGTCTGGGTGCAGCGGTGCCAAGAGGATGGGGCCTGTAGCAGCCCCTGTGGCATGTGACTGCCCCAGGCACGAGGGTTGTGTGTCCCTGTTGTGCACATGGTGGTTCTGATGCGCATGCACAAGATGCAGCTGTGCACAGTTGACGCTGGTGGTGTGAGCAGGGCCATGGGTGAGGCAGGAGCAGCTGAGCTGGGTTAGGGCCAGGAGCAGAGGGCATGAGCCAGGCACAGGATGCAGCACGGGCACGCGCATGTGTACTTGTGGGTGCATGCACACACATGCAGCCTTTCAGTGGGAGCCACAAGCAGGGAGACAACCTTGCTTGTGCTGCCACAGACATGGCCGCATGCACACGTGCATCTCTGGCAGAACTCCCGGGACTTGCTACAGGGAGAGGGCCCTCCACCACGCACAAGTGTGTAAATTGGGCCGTGGCGCCCTGTGCTTGGGGGGGCATGTGCACACAGTGCTCCTCCACTGGACCCGGTGCTGGTGGGAGGGGGCAGGTCTGTCTCACGTGTGCAGATACAAGTGCACGTGTCCAAACATGTATGTATGTTCCCTCCACCGTCACCAGACCAGGGCACGTGACCACATGGGGCGAATGAGATTGGAGACGGGGCTGAGCACGTGACCGCACACTGCTGGTGGGAGGAGGCAACACGCACATTGGGGGCCGCAGGAGCACATGTACAACTGTGTGCCACCATGCATGCGCACACAGGGCCCCCCCACCCCCCCAGTCCCTTGCAGGGGAGGGTCACCCGCATCACTGCCGGTCGCTGGTGGGAGACCCCATGGCAGTTGCGGAATGGGGGGAAGGGATGATCAAGCACAGGACAGCGCCTCGCTGGGGGGGAGGTGTTTCCCACACGTGTGCAAATGTGCAAGCATGTGTACGTGCCCCGTGCCACTTTGCGCGTATGCGCTGGGGATACAGATGGGGGGAGCAGCTGCTCGTGCACTCAAGTCAGGTGGGGGGGGCAGAGACCAGGGTTCAGTTCACTTGTCATAAGCAGTACAAAGGGAACTAGCGTCCGCCCGCCTCCCTCCGCCACCAACTGGCGGAGAGGACCGCCATGTGTGCCACCCCACCGTTCAGGGATGGGAGCGGGGCTGCTGTCAACCCGTGCGGATGCACGCATGTCCCTGGAGTCCCCAGCCCCCCCCGCAGCGTGTGAAGAGCCGGGACAGTGCAGGGGGGCCACGTCCTTCCCCGTTTATTGGCGGCACTGCACGTGCGCGTCCCCCCCCAGCCGGTCCAGGCGTCGCGGGCACGGGCACTTCTGCGGGCAGGGCGCTCAGAACAGCCGCTTCTCGTACCTGCGGGACAGGACGGTTAGCACAGGGCAGCCTCCGCCCCGACCCCCCCAGCCTCCCCCTCACGCCCGGGCACTCACGAGTGCAGGCCGTGCACCCCGCCTTCCACCTGCGCCGACGCCGTCCTGCGCTCAAACTTCAGCTCCCCCGAGTACATCATGGCCCTGCAGGGAGAGGCAGTGCTGGACCAGTGCCAGGCCCAGGGCAGGAGGGGGAAGGGGCGACGCTGCGGGGGGCGGAGAGTGCAGCCGTGCCCCAGGCCCCATGAGAGACTGCTGTCCTCAAGCAACGTCCCGAGACTGCGCAGCCCAACGTGAGGGGCCAAGCTGGGTCCTATCTTGTGCGAGTACAGTGCCAGAAGACACAGGGCACAACTAAGGCATGCTCCATCTCGCCTCCACCCCAACCCCTGGGAGGAACTTGTGCAGGGCGTGAAGGTGATAGCGTGGAGCAAGCAATCATGATGCTACAGTCCCAGCTCCTGAGCCAGGGAAGGCCCCAGGTCATGTCATCTGCCTCAAGGCACTGATACGGGCAGGGCAGGATGGACTGAAGGAGACAATTGCACTTCCACCATGCACCTGTCCTGGGAGGATGGAAGCACAAGAAAGGCAAAAGCCCAGCAAGGCTGCAGGAGGCTGTGAAAACCCCTCAGGTGCAAGAGGAAAGCATGTGGCAACGGAAGGACGCGCAGGTCACCCAGGACACAGACAGGAAACGGCCAGACCTGCAGGGCTAGACCCGGAAGGCAAAAATAGGGACAGAGCTGCACCTGCCAGGGGAGTCGCGCACGAGGTGTTGGCAAGAAAAGAAGGACCCAGGAAGCTGTTAAGGAGCCAGGGAACTCAGAACCGAAGAGGTGAGGAAGGTGGAGCTGCTCCACACCTAACGTTGCCTCAGTCTTCACAGAAAAATGAAGCTGTAGCCAGACACCGAGTGGGGATCATCTGGGTACAGAAGGAAAAAGCTGAGGGAGGAGATATCAAAAGCTCTCGGACCATCTTAAGTCAGAGCAAGTTCAGTCAGCAGGGCCGGAGGAGCCTCAGCACAGGGTCCTGAAGGAAGAGGCAGAGATGCCAGAGCCCTCGGCAGTGATCTTCACCAAGCTGCGGGAGACAGGCCAGCATGGCACCCTTCTTTAAAAGAGGCAAGGAGGGGGACGCGGGGAACTACAGAGCAGTTACTCTCACCGCAGTAGCGAAAAGAAGTCTACGGGCCAACGAGAGGCAAAACGCTGCTCGACCTGGTACTGGCTACGGGGGACGACCTAGTGCTCGATGGGAAGCTGGGTGACAGCAACCACAAGCTGATCACCTTCACCATCCGCCGTAAAGCTGGCAAGTCAGTCAGCAACACAGAAGTCCTTGACTTCAGGAAAGCCGACTTTGACAAGCTCAGGAGGCTAGTCAGTCAGGCCCTCAGGGACCACGACCCCAGGGAGAGGGAAGGGGAGTTCAAGAAGAGTGGTTGCTCCTCAAGGAAGCAATCCTCAATGCACAAGCTAAGCATATTCCATCTCAGCGGAAAGGCAGCAAGAAGGCACAGCAGCCCTCCTGGCTCTCCAGGGACCTAGCAGACCTCCTGGAGGCAAAAAAGAAAGGCCTACAAAGAATGGAGGACGGGATTCACCTCCAAGGAGGATTATTCTGCACTGGTCCGGTCCTGCAAGGAAAAAAACCTATGTGCACACCAACCAATGGGACAACTGACAACTGATGCCCAGGAAAAAGCCAACCTATTAAAT
>NW_017728917.1:15328123-15330185 GCF_001723895.1 Crocodylus porosus
GCCCCAAGGGATGACGAGGTCGAACGGTCACAAACTCCTGCAAGACCGTTTCAGGCTGGACATAAGGAAGAATTTCTTTCCTGTCCAAACCCCCAAGGTCTGGAACAGTCTGCCAGCGGAGGTGGTTCAAGCACCTACATTGAACACCTTCAAGAGTAAATAGGATGCTTATCTTGCTGGGATGCTGTGACCCCGGCTGACTTCCTGCCCTTTGGGCGGGGACTGGACTCATTCTTCCAAGGTCCCTTCCAGCCCTGATGTCTGTGAAATCTATGGAAGTGACTGGAGTTTCCTGAGGAAGGCCATCGCAAGCATCTGGGGGAGGAAAGGCTGATCCCAAGAAGTCAGCATCCATTTATGGAAAGCAAATCATGTCAAATGAACCTAGCCCCCTCCTCTGATGAAGTAACTGCTTGGGTGGATGAAGGGAACTCTGGGTATCGTGTATCCAGACTTCAGCCAGCCTTTTGACCTGGGCCCATATGACCATCTCAGAAACAAACTGGAGAAATGTGGCTGCTTAAAACTACTACCAGCAATTATTAATGGGTCCATATCAGAACGGCAGGAGGTTTCAAGTGGAGTCCCCCCGTGCTATTCTACATGTTTATTAATGATTTAGATGCTGGCATTGAACATTTCTTGAGCATGTCTGCAGATGACATGAAACTGGGGGGCACTGGGAACATGCTGGAGGATGTGAGCACAATTCAGAAGGAATTAGGCTAGAGCAACAGGATGCAGCTCAGTGCAGACATGCCAGGTGGTGCACCTCAGGAGGGATAATCCCACACACAATTACCAAGTGGGGGACACCCAGCTGGACAGCACCTCTATGGAAAAGGACTTGGGAGTCTTGGCAGAACACAGACTCAATGTGGCTGCACAAAATGTGGGTTTAATGCGACTGCACAGCCTCACCAGGGGAGATGCCTTGTTGGACCTGGAGCTGGCCATGGGTGACGACCTGGTGCGGGGGCTGCAGGTGCTCGACCACCTGGGCAACAGTGATCATCACCACCTGCTGGGATTCACCATCCAGCGCAAGGTGGCAAAGGCCTGCAGCAAGGCAGCAGCCCTAGATTTCGGGAGGGCAGACTTCAATGAGCTAAGGAGAATAGTCAGGGAAGGATTAAGGTCCCAGAAGGGAGGGGAGTTGGGTGTCCAAGAAGAGTGGTCGCTCCTTAAGGAGACGATCCTCCAAGCCCAAAGGGAGGTAGTCCCAACACGGATCAAAGAGGGCAGGAGGGCACACAAGCCCCCGTGGCTCACCAAAAGCATCCGGGAACATCTATCTCCTAGCTAAAAGGGAGGCGCACACCCAATGGAAAGGAGGGGCCATCCCCAGGGAGGACTACACTGCGGTTGCTCGGGGATGCAGGGGGGGTCAGGAAGGCCAAGGCGGAGATGGGACTGGGACGAGCTTCCTGGATCAAGGACAACAAGAAGTCCTTTTTTAAATACATAGGGGGCAAAAAGAAGGTACCGGGTAACGTGGGGCCCCTGCAAGACACGCTAGGAAATTTGGTCGTCACACCAGATGACAAAGCTAACATATTTAACTACTTCTTTGCCTCCATTTTCCTGAGCAGAGACTGGATCAGACTCCCCACCAGGCCCCCCTCAGGCCTCAGGGGAGGCGCACCCAGACCAAGGGTCAGGGAGGATCTAGTCGGGGAACTTCTGGAGGGACTGGACGTATTAAATCAGCTGGTCCAGACGATCTCCACCCCAGAGTGCTGAGGGAATTAGCTGTGGTCAGAGCGGGACCCCTGGCTCAGCTGTACGAGCACTCATGGTGCTCTGGTGTGGTGCCAAAGGACTGGAAGAGGGCCAACGTGGTTCCCATCTTCAAAAAAGAGAGGGAGGAGGACTCTCCCAGGAAACTATAGGCCACTTAGTCTTACTTTGATCCTGGGCAAGCTTTTTGAGAGAATTATCCTGACCCATGCCCACGAAGGATCAGCGGGGGAGATTATGCTCAGGGGCAACCAACACAGGTTCATTAGAGGCAGGTCCTGTCAGACCAACCCGGCGGCCTTCTACGACCAGGTCACCAAAT
>NW_017728917.1:15330954-15339476 GCF_001723895.1 Crocodylus porosus
TCCACAAGAGAAGGCTGAGGGGGGATCTAGTGGCCTGTTACAAACTAGTCAGAAGGGACCAGCAGGTATTGGGGGAGTCCCTGTTCTCCCGAGCACAACCAGGATTGACTAGAAATACGGTCCCAAGCTGGCAGAGGGTAGATTCAAGCTAGACATCAGGAGGCGCTACTTCACTGTCAGGGCGGCTCGGGTCTGGAACCAACTTCCACGTGAAGTGGTGCTGGCTCCTACCCTGGGGGTCTAAGACAAGGCTTGACAATCACCTTGCTGGGGTCGTTTGACCCCAGTACTCTTTCCTGCCATGGCAGGGGGGTCGGACTTGATGATCTGCTCAGGTCCCTTCAGACCCTACAAACTATGAAAAGGCTAACACAGTTTTGGGGTGCATCAATAGGAGAATTAGGTGCAAGACATGGGAGGTGAGGGCACCTCTAAATGAGGCCTGAACAGTGTTGAGTACAGAACTGTGCACTGTTCTGAGCTCCCTGTTTTAAGACGATGTGGAGAAGATTCAGTGTCCAGAGGAGGGTAACAAAGATGATGATGGGCTTAGAAGGCAAGCCCTACAAGAAAAAGCTGAAGGAGCTGGACATGTTCAGCTTATGGAAAAGATTGTAAGTAAGGGACATGAGAGCAGTCTGCAAATACTGGCAGGACTGCCATGAAGAAAGAAAGCACCTTTTCTCTCTTGCTGCAAAGAGGAGGACATGGACCAATAGCTTGAAGTTGCAGCAAAGAAAGTTTAGAATGGATCTCAGGAAACACTTCTTCACCGTGAGAATAGGGAGGCAGTGGAACAGATCCCAGGGAAGGGGTGGACTCTCCTTCATGGACACCTCCAATGATGAGATTGGACAGGCACTGTTCCAGGTGCCCTTAAGCCTTCCACAGAGGCCCTGGGTGTTGGCTGCAGCTCAGGCTGCGGACAGGGACTGGGTAGTGCCAATGCTCAGGAGATGATGGTTTGTTTGGGCTGGTTTGGACAGGGCTGACCCTGCCTCAGGCAGGGGTTGGAGTAGCTGTGGCCCTCCCTCCCAGCCCCACTTCTCTAGGATTCTATGATCCCTCGGCAGCAATGGAGCCGGGCAGCAGGCAGGCCCAGGGATGCCTGTTTGGGGATGGGAAGGGCAGCAGCGCATGAGGCTGAGCGTGCACAGTGCCTACCTGACTTGGGTGAGGCTCTTGGCACCGATGTCCTGGCAGGAGTGCTGGATACCAGCAATCAGGTACGGAATGAATTTGTGGATGGAGCCTTTGTCCTGCACCGCGCCCGAGACCCCCTGTGCCACTTTGATTTTGTCTGCTTCGCTGCAGTGGGAGGAAACAAGGAGGCTGTCATAGCCTGCCCCGGGGATGCCCGAGTCCCTGGTTCTTGCACCAGGCTGCTCCTACCTGAAGTACCGGTTCTGGCTGCCTAGGTTCTTGTCCATGGCGTCCAGCGACCCCATCCCTCGGTATTTCTTTAGCCGGATCCCATCTGAGAAGAAGTACTCACCAGGGGCCTCCGTGGTGGCAGCCAGGAGAGAGCCCATCATCACTGCAGCCAGAAAAAGAGCAGTGGGTCAGCAAAAGTAGGGACATCACAGCAGCCCAAGCGAGACAAGGTGGCACTTAGTGACCTGGAGCAGGCTGGGGGGCTCCTGCGTGCCACTGCATCCCAGTGGGGCTGAGGGATGCGAGGGGGCCAGACATGCAGCAGGTGCTGGGAGAGGGCTGCATAGTTCTGCAGAGGCACCAGGGAAGGACTGCTACCCACCCACGGCGAAGGGAGGTGGGAGGACTCTGAGGTGGGGGCTTCTGGAGCAGAGTTCTGGCTCTGATGGAACAGGAGCTCAGCGCCATGAGCAGATCAGTCTCCAGGCATTTGACTGACCCCACCCCTGGGCAGGGCAGTCTTAGGGGAGCCCCAGAGCTGGGTCTACAGAATCCACTCACAGGCCCGGGGGTCTAGGGGGGCTGCAGGGGGGTGCCAGATATGGGCTAATGCCCAGAAATCCAACATCAGGGCCAAGCTCCCTGCTCACCTGTGGAGGCACCAAGTGCAAGGGCCTTGGCGATGTGGCCCACTGTCTGGATCCCTCCATCCGCAATCACAGGCACCCCAAACCGCCGTGCGTACTCGGACACCTTGTACACAGCTGTGGCCTGGGGCCTGCCACACGCCAGCACTGGACCCGGAGAAAGAGGAGCAGGAACTGTCAGCCCAGCCCCGCCACGGCTCCCTCCTCACGAGATGCATGACCTTCTCGCACGCGTACTCACATGCCCCAGGCTGCTGCTCCCGAGACGAGCAGCAAATGACTGTGGAGAAGCTGCATGGGCCCCTCCATCCCTGAGGGTTTCTGGGGGGGATGTGGGGTTGTGCCAGCAGCCTGGGCACGGCAGGGGGCACAGCCGCAGGTCAGTCAGGGGCCCCAATTCAGTGTCTGGTCAGGCCCAGAGGGGCAGGGAGGGATGGGGGGAAGGGCCAGACCAAGAACACTGAGAGTCCCCAGTGCGTCTACAGCCCACCGCCCGCCCCAGCCAGCAGCCTCCCGACGCTCACAAGGGTAGAGGGAGGGGAGCCCTGCCACCTCCAAAGGCAGGAGAAGAGACAGAGGCAGGACTCAGCAAGGGCATATGGGGACTGGTGCTCCCTTCCCCCTCCCTCCATGCAGCCACAGGTCTCATGTGCAGCCAGCAGCACGTGCCAGGAGTCATCAGGCTCAGATTTACTGGCACTCTCCCCGGATTAGCAGTCACAGGCCCTTGAGGACAGAGGCACATTTGATGGGGCCCCCATTCCCCAAAGGCTGCTTCCCCATGGCAGTTAGTGCAACAGAGCAGAGATCACGAGCATGCATGATTAGTGATCCAGTGCAAGTCTTAGGGTTGGCGCAGCGTCCTGGCTGCCCCAGGGGCCGGCCAGCTCCTGGGCACTTGGGCCCTGCTGCAGTGTGGAGCCTTTCACAGCTCCTCATGTCAAGCACTGGCAGCCCAGACTAGAAGCCTGACTACAGGCAGGAGCTTTGGCGGAGGGTGTTCTTCCAAGCCGCACCCTGGCCAGCCACGGAGGAGCACCTGGTAGCAGCAGCATGATGCTGTTAGTACTGAAGGGGTGGTCTATGCTGGTGCCATGCTGCCACAGGCTGGGCTGAGCCCCAGCCTGCCTGGGCAACAGCCCCTGATGGAAGCGGAGCCCCCGCCCCAGCAATGCAGCAGGTTTGTGGCTGCAACATGACAGCAATGGCAAAGACCAGCCCTTTGTGACTGAGCTTCTGGAACTGGGGGTGGGAGCACCCAGTACCAAGGCTCGGTGGGGCCGGTACAGGCTTCCAAAGCAGGGTTCAAGATGCTGCCTTGGGCTTGCAGGAGAGCCGGCTCCTCCCAGACTGCGCTGAAGGGGCACAATGTGGGGATCTGACCCTGAGCCTCTCCCTGTTGTGATGCATCAATGAGCAAGAAGGGGAAAGGCCCCTCCTTGCTCCTGTCATGACAGGAACCCGGGGGGGGGGCAGGATTCCTTCCACACTCCTGGCCCCGGCATCCCTGGGAAAACGCCTGGAACTTCTCTACGGTGAAAGCCCCTTCTCAGTGCAGGCTAGCTCAGCACAGCTGAGCTGCTGCTGCTGCTGCAGTCCTCCTGCCAGTGATGCCGGGGGGGGGGGCAGGCTCTGCCAAGACATTGCTCCATCCCCACATTCAAACCCCTGCTGCAGCATCAGAAGAGCTAGAAGGGAGCTCAGCTGAACTCTGACCTGGGGTCTGGAGTTGCAGCTCTGCACCCTGCTCTGGACCACCAGAACCCTGCTTTAGAGACTCCGGAAGGCTCCTCGGCTTCCGCCGGGGGCAACACCAGTATCCAAAGCCACAAAACCCCAAGTGCATCTACCACTAAATTATTCTCAAACAAGCAGAAGGGCCAAGTGCAGCCAAATCAGGGTCTTGCTTCTAGACACAGAATTGGGATTGGGAACAGGGCAGGTGACTTACTATAGGTGCCCGTGACAGTAGAAGGGCATTTGGGGCTGTGGGACTTTAGGTCTGGAGGGATCTTTGGAGCAGCTAAACAGAAACAAACACACACAGTTTAGAAACAGCAGCAGCAGCAGGAGGGCCCCGGCGGGGGCAAGGAACTGGGTAGAGCCGCGGCCTAGGGGACAGCAGGCTTCCCGAAGCTGGGCTGAGCTGCTGGGCTGGGGGCAGGATGTGCCTTGCAGCACTGGCTCCACAAGCACCTGGCGCTGCTCTGCCCTGCCCTGAGGGTGTCACTTTGGGGGCTCCCTGCTCACACAGTGGTTCTACACCCATGTCTGCTGGGGAGATCAACTGCTCTGCCCCCATCCTGCCCTAACATTGCTAGCTTCAATCAATGGGAGCCAGTGGAGGGAAGCTCAGAGCTGCTGGTTCTGAAAGGGCCAAGCTGAGGCCCCTGCCAACACAGCAGGACAGGGAGACTCCCGACTGAGACATCCCTACCACAAGACCCTTCCAGGCCTGCTGCTGCAGGCTACTCTGCTCAGACAGCTACAGGGAATGCAGTAGCCTGCACACAGCCTGGGGCTGCTTCCCTGGACACCAGCCTCAGCCTTACACTCAGCCTGGCCCTGGCCGACCCTGGCCCTTCAGTGCAGCCAAGAGAACTGTCGGTGCCTGGCCTTGGCTGCCATGACACTCAAGCCTCCCCTGGCCTGGCAGGGCCTAGCAGCTCCCTCCACTCCTGTGCATGGTTTTCCAGGGTACAAGGCTCTTGCTGGCTGCTGTGGACACCACAGGTAGGCACTTAGGGATGACAACCTCCTTGCTGCTGCCTCCTTGACCACACTGGGCACCTCATGGCCACTGCCCTATGGTAGTGCCACCCCCTGCACCCCTACTGTCTCTGGTCTGCAGCTGAGCTCTTGGCCAGCACTGGAAAAGGCCCTTTCTGCTGTCACGAGCCCAAAGATTTGACCTCAACAACCACAACCAAGCAAGAGGTGCTGGAAAGAGAAAGATAGAGAGAAAGGAGAGCACAAAAGAGGAAGGGGAGAGTACACATGTGCCCTGGGAGGAGGGTCACAGCTGGCACCAGGGGCTGGCTGGTCCTGCGGCACAGCCCCCACCCACCCATGAGCGCCAGGGGCTGCCAGTTTCACCAGGTCCCGAGGGGTGCCCCACATTCAGCCACTTTCTCTGCTCCTCTACTCACGCAGGAGACATGCAACGGCTTTGGTACCTTCCTGTGTGATGCAGATGGAGCCGCTGCCCATCCCAACCCTCAGCGCATCCACCCCAGCGTCGATCAGGTTCTTTGCCTGGGCTGCCGTCACCACTAGGGAAGACAGAGCAGTGACACATGGCTTCCTCCACTGCCTGTAGCTGTCACCTGCCACATGCCTCAGGCTGGAGAGCTAGACCTGCCTCTCTGCTGTTCCTGAGCTCAGTCCCAGTACGACAGGATGCGGAGGGGAGGGGGAAGGAGGCCCACAGCAGGCTGCAGTCTAGGACAACTGGAACCCCAGCATGGTTTAAACCTACACAACTGAACTGAGCGAAAGGGCCATGGCTGGGGACTGCCCCCCTGCCTCACTGGGTCCTAATAGCTCTTAATGAGTGGCTTGCTCTAAAACAGCTCCTGGCATTTGCAGGGTGGCTTCACCAACATGAAGGAACACAGCAGGCACAGGAGGGACCCAAGTCCCACTGCTACAAACTCCCTTGCACCTGAAAGCAGCTAAGCCTAGAAGCCAGGCCAGTGCAGGGAGGTCCTTACCGTTGCCACCGATGACCTGCAGACTGAGGTACTTCTCCTTGATGTACTTGATCATGTTGATTTGGAAGATGGAGTTCCCCTGAGAGGAATCCTGGCAGAGAGAGCACAGAGTAGGCTGACCAATGAGCCCTGCAAAGCCCCACTGAGCCGGGTGTGATGGACACACACCATGTGTGGTTGCGGCAGGGCTCAGCAGAGACGGCAGCTCTGGAACAGAGAGCCCAAGGCTGCTTTGATCAACATAATTAAAAGACACATCATGACCGCTGCTACTTAGCAGTCTGTGGAAGAGCACAAGGAAGGCAGGCACGTGACCTTTTTTGGAAGTTTGGTCAAGCTAGAGAGGAGCCAAAGGTGCCATCTCAAGGCACGCAGCCCACCCAGGTGCTCACCAGCACGACAACATCCACGCCGGCCTGCACCAGGAGGTCGAGGCGGTATTTGTCATCCTCGTGGGTGCCGATGGCTGCCCCACACAGTAGCTGCTTCTTGGCATCCTTTGAGGCCAGTGGATAGTCACGGTTCTTCTTGAGGTCTGTGCGGGCAATGATGGCGACCAGCTCATCATCCTCGTTAACAATGGGCAGCTTGCCTGGAAACAAGCACAGACATGTCACTGCCACTGGGTTTCCCACGAGACAGACATCTACACATTGACCCTACAAAGCAGAGGCCCCCCTTGCAGGAGCCCAGCTCTAGGCCGAGGGCCCCAGCTTGAAGCGAGGTTGCAGCCCAAGCAGGCCCAATGGCATTTTGGCATGGATGAGGGTATAATGAGCAGGGTATAATATCAGAGACCTTACCATCAGGGCACCCTCAGTGTTTGTACTTTGTGGCCTGAAACTGGCAACAACCCCTTGGGTTCAGGACAGATGTGAGGGGGCAAGTTCAGCTCCCTGGTGCAAGCTCAGGGGTGCCCCATGTATTTGCCTGTGTCTACTCTTCCACCAAAGTCAGGAAGCCACATGCCTGGAAGACCCCACATGGCCCTTGGCAGACCCTCCCATCCTGTCGATGTGCACAACCCAGGCTGGAGGAGCAGGAAAGCATTTCCACACATGTGCAGGAGTATGTGCTCCCACATGCTATGCCATGCATGGCTTCCCCATGCCACACAGATGACCCTAGGTACCTTTTTTACTCCTCTGTAGAATTTCATTTGCTTCTTTCAACGTGACCCCTGCAGGGGCCACGACGAGATCCTCCCGTTTTGTCATGATCTAAGGAAGACAAGGAGGGAGCAGACATGAAAACCTGCCCAACCAGAGATGGAGCCAGCCTGTTTCGTGGAGGTACCCCAGCACAGACTGCAAGAAGCCGTGGACCCCTGGTTGTCTCCCACGTGATGGTATGGGAAGGGAGCCTACAACGCATGGGGAATGTACGGCTCAGCCTCCTACCCCAACCCTGCCACAAGCCAGGTGGGCTCAGACCCAGGGGAGCAGGGCACAGCCTCCACAAGTGCATTGCTTGAAGCAGATGGAAGGGCCCAGGCTACAGCCAGCTCAGCAAGGTGGCCCAGAACAGGGAAGGGCCTTGCTCACTCCTCAGGATTTCAACAGCACAGACCACAGACCCAAGCACCCTGAATAGACTGAACCAGGCAAATGTGGGACAGGGCCCCAGCTGTTCCTGGCATGTGTCCCCACAGGTGGGCAGGCTGGCAAGCAGACAGCACTAGGGGCAGGCTGGCCTTTGCTGGACTCTGCCTGGAAGCACTCTGTACTTCAGGGAAGGCTGGGGATGGGCACGACAGGTTCTAAAACAAAACACACCCACCCGCGCATGTCCCGACAGCCAGGCCCAACACGCACTTGTACACTATCCTACAGCACAGCTTAGGGACATGGGGGGAAGCGAAGCTGTCTGACCCAAAGCCAAGGCAGGGATGGGCTTGTTTAGCCTCAGGCGGCAAGAACAGAGGTGCCAGAAGAAGTGGCCATGAGCAAAAGAGCTGGCCGGCAAGGACGGGTGCAGCTCGTCCTGGAGAGGCCCCGCAGGCTTCCCTGCAGCCTGTCCGCTGCATCGCAGGCTGGAGTCCTGGGCTCCCGGATGGCTGTGCAGAGCCCGCTCGCAGCCCTGCCCAAGAGCTGCGTGCCCTCGCAGGAATGTGGGCCTGGTGTGGGGCCCAGACAGGCAGTCAGCAGGCCTGCTAGCTCCTCCGTGGCTCCCGAAATGTGAGCAAGCAGCACCAGGTGGAGCTAAATATAGCCCCGAGACAGCAGGCAGCTCCAAGAAGCGCGGCACGCTGCAACCTGACAGCGCTGCAGCTCTGGTTACAGCCCCGCAATGGGTGCTGCCAGCAACCGACACGCCGTCCAGTGCGTGGAGCAGAGCACGGAGCCACAGCTGACCCCCACCACCCCCTGCATTGCGGGGCTGCGGCTGACCTCGCTGAGGGGCAGGTCATGCTCCAGCTCCTTCAGGAAGTCGATGTCCCGCGAGGAAATGATGCCCACCAGCTTGCTGCCCATCTTCCCATTGTCCGTGATGGGGATGCCGCAGAATCCGTGCCGCGCCTTGGCTTCGAAAACGTCTCGCACCCGGTCCCTGGGGCTCAGCACCACGGGGTCGGTGATGAAGCCCTGCTCGTATTTCTGAAAGGGGCGAGGGGAGGAGGTGAGCGCCGTGCCGCGCAGGCCCCGGCCCTGCCGCGGGGGCTCCCGGCCCCGGCCGCTCACCTTGACTTTGCGCACTTCGTTGGCCTGGAACTCGGGGGTGCAGTTGTGGTGAATGAAGCCGATGCCGCCGGTGAGCTGTGGGAGAGGCGGCAGTGAGCCGGGGGCCA
>NW_017728917.1:15339726-15365936 GCF_001723895.1 Crocodylus porosus
AGCCGCGCCACGCGGGGGCTTCCCGGTGCCGCGGGCGGCCCTGCTCCTGCCGGCGCTGGGCAAAGAGAGTCGGACAAAGGCTGCAGGGAAACAATTGTTTTATTTCCAAGCCGATTACAAAGAGCAGAGATCAAAGGAACGTAAAAAATAGTCAAGTGCATCTTGCAAACCACCTGCGGGAGCAGTAAGGCGGGCGAAGCCGCCAGGGAGCGCGGAAGGTCACTTTGCGGGAAGCTGAGGGCAGGGGCTGCGGCCCCGGGCGGGGGCTGCATGCTCGCTGCGAGGCGGCCCCAGCACCAGGCCTGTCCTGCCCTATCTGCCCCGGTGCGGCTTCCTCCACCAGCCCCTGCGCGGGTACAGGGACACGGCCCCTCTACAGGCTTCCCCCCACCAGGGGAAGCCCGCCTCCAGACTGAGCACGCGGCCTGGGCCGCTGCAGCCTTAGGGAAGCAACCCGCATCTTTAGAAAGAAAGCAAGGGTCTAAGGGCACAGCAGGCCCCGGGGCAGTTAGAGGTGGCAGAAGCAGTACCACAGGACAGGGCCGTATGCAGGTCAGACATGACGGCGAGGAACGTGCTCAGGTCAGTCGCGCTTGCTATGGTTTCTCCTGGTCCAAACGCAAGAGGGACGCGACACAAAGGCAGCCCGCCTCAGCTTAGCCAGCCAGCCAGGGACAGAAAGCCGAAACAGCCCCTGTGCAAGCCAAAGCAGGGGCCCAACGCCTGGAGCAGAGACCTCCGCAACAGCCACGTGACTGGTACCCAGTGCACTCACGCTGCAGCTCTTACAGGAGGAAGCAGCAGACTAGTTTGCACCATGTAACTAGGAACAGCCTTCCCATAACCAGGCTCACAACTCCAGGCCACAGCACTCTGCTAGGCTCGCCTAGGAGCCCTTCTGGGAGACATGATCTCAAGAAATAAGGTGGATCTCAAACTGGATCCACAGCCACCGGCTAGAGACAGGTTCCAGAAAACCCACCCATAGATCACAGCATATCGGTAGTCTCTAAAACAAGGAGTGAAAGGGGCATGGCTGCCCTCCACACAAAGGTCAGAAAGACAAAGGTGAGCAATGGAAAATGCGCAGGTCAGGAAGGCAAAACCCGGTGAGGTGTCTGCACAACCCCCTGTGCCTGCCAGCACCCCAAGCTAGAGAACTCGCTCAAGACAGATGGGAATCCTACTCGGGGTCTCTTCCACTCTTGCACCCGCACCAGAGTAGTGCAGAGCAGTGGCTTTGTGCAGCAGGGTGTACAGTTTCAGCACACAGAGCTGCTGGCAGGTCCCTGCTCCTTCCAAGCCTGCACCTGCCCTCACTGCTCTATTTCTAGCCTCTCATGCTTGGCAAGTGGTTTCAGGCTCTTGCAACATTGCATTATCTACGTGGTTTTCCAAACCAGATATGGGACCATCCCATCTGTTCAGCAGGTCGCAGGGAACAGAAGTGCTCCCCTGCACTCCTGGTTTTTATCTTTGCGCTGCTCTCAGACTGATCGCCCTGGGCCTGCATGCTCTGAAAGCCAGGCAAGCTGCAGCTGCATTCTTGCACAGCCTCCTGGGCATGCCACCCCCTCAGCCAAGTCCTTCCTCTCAAGGTCACTGGGTTTCTGGGCAGGAGGCAGGATAACTCCCTCTCAAATCCAGCCAGCATGAGGAACAGAGCAGTGGGGCCTCTAAGAGGCCCGCTCCGATCACCAAACCACAGGGAGGGAATAGAAGCATCTTGCAACCAACTGCAGCACATCACTGACACTGAGAGCCCCCAGCCAAATGGACCACACTGCTTGGGAATGTGCTGGTCTCTCCTTCCCAGCACAAGCTCAGCCAGACACAGCCTCTCCCTACTATTAGGTGGGATGAGCTATACTTGGGGAGGGAAGAGGGAGCTACTTACACTACCATTCTGCTGCTTGCTTTGGTCACTAACCAAGGGAGAAAGTCCACTTCAGCGCATGGCAGAGCTGGCCTGATTTCCCATCCCCTGACCACAGCCCTCAGGTTCTACTGCAGCAGATTCCTCACTATCTTGTTCCTGGGCACATCTGATAGCACCCCAAACTCTTCCATGCTGTACACCTCCTTGTCTAACACAGACAGTACGCGAGGGCCACTCCTAGCTGAGGGCTGACATCTGCCCCAGCATGAGTGACCTACAGGCACAGAACAAGAGCACACGCTCTCCTTGCTATTGGGAACAGGGTGGTGACCAGTGGGAGCCTCCAAACCTGACCCCTTCTCAACTCCAAGGGAAAAGCTTTCGCCGATTCCAGCACATCTCAGAAACAAGACGGGGAAAAGAAGGGCAAAAGAGAAGAGATTCAAGAAACTAGAGTTGTCTCCATGTCCCAGCAGCTGGAAGCATGGTTCACTCACACCTCACTACGAGCACAGCTGTCTGTCTACCTGCCCACAGCAAAAGAGCAGACTTCTGGTGACTGATGTGAACAGCAGCAAGGCAGGGGCTGTGGACTCAGTTTAAACAGGGACCACTGCTGACGTTCCAACCTCCAGGGCTGTCACCTGGGGCAAGCCAGTGACATAGTCTGTGCAGTGCTCGTCTCCCTACCCCATCAGCCATCACACAGCTCATCTGCGTAGAGGAGCAGTCACCAGGGGCAGGACACTAGACATGCCAGTAATCTTATCTGGGAGAACGAGCCCTGTGCTGGCAGCCTGACACTGAGGTCCGATCAGCAAACCGGCACTTCCAAACAGCTGATTTACTGCGTCAAAGAGTAAAACCGACCCAAGACACAAAACAGAGGAGGACATGGCATCCCCACAGGAGGGGTGGAGGGAGAAGAGAGGCCCAGAACAACCCGGTGAAACTAACCTTTTGCAAGCCCCCCTCTCGTGGCTCTCACTCTCTTCCCCAAATAAAGACACGTTGTTCACCGGCATGTTGAAAAGACGTGCTCGTCATTCTTAATAAACAACTAGAGTAAGAATACATAAGAGAAACAGCGTGGTATCTTTATATGATACACAAGTGTATGTTACAAGAATTCCATCAGGCACGGGAGCCTCAAGGTTTAAGGCCTCAAGCTGGGCCAAAAAAAAAAAAAAAAAAGAAATGCGTGGTAAAGTTTTTACTTTTAACATCTAAAAATGTCACTTAAAGGTTTGAATAGAAATTGTATTTTTAATAAATCATAATTGCAGTTCACTCTCCTTCTCATTCTCCAGGGCAACGGCGATGCACCGTCCAAATGCGAGGTCAGAAGAGACACTCGCCTCTTCCCACAGCGGGGCAGGTCCAGCCCTCATTCGCTCTGCTCGTGATCTGAGGAGACGCTGAGCCCCAGCCGTCCTGGCCAAACCCATGGTTCACGTCTGTTTTCCACATCATAGAAAAGCCAGTTGGCCAGCAGCTTTCTGCAGCTCCCTGCACACAGAATTGGCCTCCACTGGTGCCACAGTTCAGCATGTTCGGTAGGAGACACAAAGGGTAGGTTTTCCTTTTAGATTCTTTTAAAGAGAAGAAGCCTAAAAGGGCTTCATAACTACACCAATAAAAAACAAAATGTAGGCATCTCCTTTAGTGTGAAAGTCTGTACAATCCATCCTCGCCCCCCCATCCCCGTCCAGCCAAGACGGATGCCTAGTGCATGGTGCTGGCATTAGCCACCGCGATCGCTTCCTGAATCTCTCGTATCACCAGGATCCGGGTGAGCATCTGTTCCATCTGCTCTCTGCTGATGGGCTGGATGGAATACCAGATAGGGCTGTTGGGGGCTACCACGGGCTCTGGAGTCAGGTAGAACGTGTCATTCCGGCCTTTCACGCTCTGGGGGCTGTACGGGGAAAAGCAGAAACAGCCAGGCTAGCAGGGAACGCTGGGTAAGCACAGCCCTGCCTGCCTGGGCCTCTCAGGACCCGGAGCACAGACAGCAGCTGAAGAAAGGCTAAACTGGGCAGCCATGGAGCCTCACCCATGTTACCCAACTACTTCCCCATGTTGTTTGTGGCAGGCAGGGAGCTCCATCTGGATAGCTCAGCTCAGCCTTTCAGGTGGGCCAAGACTAACATGAGGGCCCCCCTGATGTGGGAACGTGTTTGCTAGCACACGGCCAGGAGGGAAGTAGCAGGCCATAAGGGCCTGTTTCTCTTTGTAAGGTAGTTGTACAGAAACAGGCTGCTCTGCTTGCACTGCGCCATTCAGGAGCATGCACAAACCCAGCCACCAGGGACACAGGAAGTTAGTTCTCCTGATTTCAAAAGCCAACTCCCGTCTGAAATGGGAACTGCACCTAGAGGCAGACAGCTCAGCAGAAGTAGAGGGTGCTTCCGGCAGGGCATCTGCGCTGTGCCGGCACTGTAAAACCCTCCAAGTCAGTGCACACATCAGGACTGAGCCCCCCTCTAAGAGCTGAGCAATTGTGATGAATACAGGGTCAGAGGCACATGCATCCCCTCATGCAACATAGCCACGTAGGTGACCTTGGTATGTCAGCAGAGGCCAAGCCAGGGGAAGACATCCTGCACTGAAACAGTTTAAGGTGTAGCTTATATCTGCATTTGCACATGATGGGCCAGCCCATGCACAGCACAGCCCAGAAGCGCTCACCATTTGAAGAGGTAGAAGTCATAGAGCTTTATCGGACACCTCAGAGGGTTCTCGGGATTCTCCGTCTGCTCTGCATACATGTCATCTGTAACTGCAACCCCCGTGCAGGCAGTAAGACCCGGTGCAGGGCCTGGCAGGGCCCCGGTTTCGCCACTGGATGTTTGCTACCCTTTCCCTGACAGGCAGGGTCACAAGGTACCGCTACCAGAAGGCCAAAAGAGCCAGGTGGCTGCCCTGCCCCACAGCATCGCAGGCTTGCGAGCTGTGGGAGAACCTGCTTCATGCACGAGGCCACTGGCTTCAGCTCTACAGCCTAGTTACCACTGTCCCCACCCAGCTGCAGCCCGAAAGGCAAGAGGCCTTGATGCCAATTCAGTGACTTTGTGAGGACAAGAGGCTGTATTCCCTCATCACCTCTGCATTTCTATTGGACTACTCCAAATAGGAGTTCACACATTCCCAAACCACATCCACTTCTCCCCTCCGCGCACACACTACCTTTCTGGCCTGTCTGGTGTATACCAAGTGCCTTCAGATACCGGATACTTGTGCTCTTATCCTTGGGGTTGGAAGGATTCTTCTTCGTCTGCCTTAAGACCTTGGAGAAGGCCAACTTCATATGCTGATCTACGGTTTTCAAGAGGAAGTACCTGTGCAGCAGCGGGGGACACAGAACAGTGCACCGTGACAGAAGGCAGGCACACTACACTTTCCTGGGTGAGAGGTTGGCTTTGGGGTCCCCCATCCAACCCACCCTTGTCTGGATTCCTCACCGCCTCCCAGCAGTCCTGGAAAAGATGCTGAAGGCTCCGCCTTGCAAGCCAGCAGTCCCAAATACTTACTTGGTGTTGAAAAACATCAGCGTAGTGAGCAAAGTGGAAGGGGAATGGGCTCCCAGCTGCTTGCACTCCCACAGCATCTCCTCAGTCACGTGACTGGGGAGGACGTAACCTGCAGCGGTCAGAAGCCAGGGTCAGCCCTGTGCAGTTACAGCAGGAACAGGAGAGGCGCTCCCAGGGAGGGGACCACCCCTGAAGGGTGTGGGGGCTGCTCAATGCCCCCGTTCCACCACCAGAACCGTGAGGAACCTTTAGGAATACATGAGGAGCAGACGCAAGGAGGAAGGACTCCACCTGTATACCACAGCCTCTGGTGCTGCAGTTTCCCACACCACCACCCAGAAAGGGCAGGAACATGCACCTGAGCAACTTCGCAATTAATGTCCAAGTCCAGTGCAGATCCTTCCAATCCAACAGCACACAAGAGCCTACAAGCTGGCACAGCAGATTCAGCCTGGGGCTGAACGCATGCTTGGACACCTGAGCAAGCCTTTGATTCCTCAGGCCTTTTCCTGCTCAGCTGTTTAGAGAGGAGGAGCAGCAGCAGCCTGGATGGCAGTGCGTACCGCACAGCCATGGACTGGCTCAAAGAACAGAGCACGCAAGTCAGAGGCAGATGACAGACAAAAGGGGCCTGGAAACTGCCTTGCCAAGCAAAACAAGTCAGAGACCAGGCAGCCCTGAACACCTTTGCTTAGGCGGAAGCAGGACTGCAAGCACGTGGGGATGCCCTAGTCTCTACTGCAGCACTGGCAAAGCTAGTTCATGCATAACTTGCTCCTTTAGCTGTTGCCCAACCACTCTACTGTGAACGAAGAGTTTAGCAGCCACAGCCTGCTGGCTGGACACTTCCAAGGCTCCGCCTCACGCCCAGGAAGGCTGCAAAACCCTCTGCACTTCAAAACTAAGAGAAGCTTTCAAACATGATTCTGGTGTCACTGCTGGATGCTACTAGCTCCAGTCTCCCAGTAGAGGTACCAAAGCAACATACCACTGTAACTCAGTGTCAGGGAGCTGAGCTTGGAAACAGCCCACGTCAGCCTGTTTCTGGTGGGTAAGATGCTGGCCATTATGAGGCAGCAAGAGTCCCTCTCTGCTTCGTAGGCCAGCATGTCTCAAGAAGCTCTTCCTAAAACAGGGCAACCTAAGTGCTCTTACCCAGAGGAGTGACCCGGGGCTGCACATCCTTGAGAACTTCATGTAACCACTCGGTGAACCGTATGTAATAGAGATCTGAGAAGATGTCGTCCACTCGGCCGTTTTCAAAGAGATACTGCAAGAGACATTCACAAATGGTCCCAGGGAGTGGTACTGAGCATGCCCCTCAGAGAGGACCTTACTGCAGGATGGCATAGGCTCCTGGCAGCCCCAAGGCTCAGGTGCCAGGCAGATATACATAATGCCTGCTATAGACCTACTCTGCTGGAGAGGGATCCCCAGGCTACCCCTGGAGTATAAAGAGATCCCTGTAGCAAGGTCAGCATGCCAGAAATCATCCCAATTAATGTTGTGTGAGTGGGTGTCACAAGGAAGACTTGCAAGCAAAGCATATGGCTTTCTACTAGGCCACATTTATCTGGAATTTACACTGAAGGAACCTCTTTAAGGTAGGAAGATGCTTTTGCTTTATGAAAGTCCTTGTGTAGCATGCTTGGCCCAGCCAGCTGCAGGAAGCACCTCATAGGCATTGTGCTTCACTGCTCCTGTAGCTCTGTCAGAAAACACACTACTGCTGCAAACAGTCACTGTTCCCTACACCAATAGAGACAGGTTTGTTTTCAAGGTCCAGTTAGGCCACATGTGAACCAGCGACTTAAGCAAGTCCAAACCTAAACCCCGAACTTCAGATTTTGCTTGAAAGACCTGACACGTAATTTTCACCACATTATTCATTTACAATTATTACTATTCCTCCCCAGCCCCCCTCACTAGGATTTAAAAGGACACTAGTTATGGAAGCCTTTGATCATAAAAAAAACCTAAATAGCAGGTATGGAAAACCACCCAGAAGCATCTGCCTGAGTTTTCTGAGACATTTCAGTCTATGAAATCTAAACCTGGGGAGTGTGATATTCAAGGCAGTGGCCCATTTTCTTGGTCTGACGCAGAGCTGCCAGCGCACAAGCACTGACCAGTGGACACGGTTCCACTGTGCACAGGATGTGCAGTGAGACACCCCCTACCTTCTGAATGCACAGGAAGATGTAGTAAAGCACATCTGGGTCGTAGGGCTCGCCATCTCCATTGCGAGCCTCTCGTGTCATTAAGCAAAGCCCGTAATTCAGCTCAGCCACAGCCGAGGAGATGAGATCTTCCTGGAATCTCAGCAGCTGGCGCCCTGCACACAAAGCACAGCAACAACAGCGTCAAAGATACCCCACAGCATGACCTGCCATCCTCCCAACTGGCCCATCTCCCCTTCCCAGCACAGCCCCAGCACTGCATGCTCTTCAGCACATGCAACAGTTGAGGTGATGGAAGCATTAAGCACTTGTACATCTGCTCACAGGGAAACAGGGGGGATGGAGGAAACTGACAACAGCTCCTGCTTTTAGGATCTGCACTGAGGCCTTGGGCAGCAGTGAGGGCAACTATGGAACAGTGCTTGCTAACTCTTTAGGACTCAATCAGAACATGAGGCTACTGTGTTCCAGTAACTGGCACCCATCTACCACAGCTCTATACAGCCTCTTCGCACTCACTGAGCTAGCTCAGGCTAGCTGGCTCAGGCTGGAATTCAGATAATCCTTGGAATGTTCCAGGATGCAACTGCCAAGGAATACAAATCATTATTAACAAATGTAGCTTGAGATCTCAAACTGCCTTCACCTTCAAGGAGGCAAGGAGGACAGGAGGGAGCACTGTGGGTGGTTACACTGAACTCGAAAACAGTCCTTAAATAAACAAAACAAAACATAAAAAACAGTCTCAGGGGAGCTGAAAACACTAAGGCCAGATCAGGAGAGTCAGAGAGCTACACGAGTTTCAACCCCATTAGCTCTTTTCACCTGCTACAAATCTCCCCGTAGATAACATTCTAGTGGTGAAAGAAAAATGAGACTGATGTATGTGAGGCCACGACACTTACTGCCGATGGGAGCTAGCCTGTTCTGGGCTTCCTTCTCCAGCTCTGCATTCTTGGTCTGTGCCCAGTTCTTCCACACTTCCAGCCCTTCTTCTGGCTTCAGAGAGTTTGGAAGCAGGAGTTCAGGTGAAGGCTGAGGCTGTGGCTGCGGCTCCACTTCTGCTACCTGAACAGTTTGAGCCTGTGAAAGAGAGTCACCGCAGTCACATTTGCTCCAAGACACTTACTACCAAGCCAGAAAAAAAAGTACAGCTGTTCTATTTGCTTGCTTGTTGGTGCTGAACACTGGAGCAAAGGCATTTATCTTTGCAAGTCACGTAGCACCATGCCCTCTCCTGCTGCTGCGGCCACCATACATATGAGCCTGCACAGAGCACAACACTGCTGTCATGTCTGTTCTGGTGTCGTGATCATGCAAGCTCGCTCCCCTGGCCCCAAGAACACCTGCACTGCCACTCCAAGCAGGGGCTGTAGAAACTGGTTGGTCCATCTGCACAACCTGACATTCTAGGCATGTGTTTTAAGCCAACCTTATAAACTTGCAGCCCAGGTTTGCAATTCATCCATTTCTAAAGGAAAAACAAGCTAACCAATGCAAATGTGAAGAGGTGAAAATTTGGGTGCGCTGGTGCTCCTGCAGAGACTCAAACCCAGAGGATCTTGCCTCTCCACTCTGGGTCAGACTGACTGCTATATTTGGGGTCAGGAAGGAATTCTCCCCTGTGCGCAGACTAATATGGACTGGGGTGGGGGGGGCGTTGCCTTCCTCCATAGTGGGATCTCTCACATATATTTTAACCACCTTAAACACTGGTTGCCATTGTCCCCTGCTTTACTGGTGGCAGGACCGGATGCTCTTGGTGTCTTTGTGGCTGTGCGACAGGGTTGACTGTGTAGCTTTAGCAATAGCTTAGACAAGGGTTTGCAAGAGCTGCTTTGGACAGGGATGATCCTGCCTCAGGCAGGGAACTGGCCTGCAGAGATCTCCTATGGCCCTACTTCCCCATGGTTCTGTTGTCTGTGTTAGGGTAAAGCCCTCCAACCTTTCCCCCTGCTGGCTTTGGTGACTGATGAGACATGGAAATGATTAGTTTCTGGGCTCGTGTCCCATGGCTCACAGGACAGTGGGACAACTGGCTTGGCCAGGCGTCAGGCATGCAGAGAGGAGGGTGCCCTCTGCTGGGCAAGAGTGGCAGAGCAGCGACAGCTCTGGAGAGATGCCTGGGAGCAAGCCCCAGTCCCATCCACTTCAGCTGTGCTCCAGGGTGTGGCACTTATGCCAACACATGCGGTGTGAAAGGGTCAGGTGCCTGTGGCAGCAGAGGAGCCCAAGACACACCACCAAGGCTGATCCTCTCCTAGGGAGCACCGCTCACACTGGACGCCTGAAGGACTGAATCCAACACAACCACCCTAGGTCTGTCACCTCATGTGAACAGCACAAATAGTACCCAGCACCTGTGCTCAGCTCAGAGATGACCTGAGCAGGGTGGGGGCCCAGGGCAAATCAATGGGGCCCACCCGTGGATGCAAGGAAGCCAGCAGCAGATGCAGGGGTGGGGGTGCTGAGTGGCCGGATGCGAAGCTGGTTGCGGCAGCGTGGAGTCACTGTGGCTGCTCCGCTCAGCTCAGTGGGGCCCCCCCAAAGTGCACGGCCTGGGGCAGATGCCCCGATTCAACACCCCCCCGCCAAAAAAAAGGACGGCCCTGTGGGTACTACTATCCTGCTGACAGCCTTCTCCTTTGTCAGGCAAGGCCAGGATGCCCAAATTGTCCAGCATCACAGCTGTATACAAAAACAGACAGGAGGAACAGTGACACCCTTAGACCCTAACCCAAGCCTTTATGAAGGCCCCTTCCTAAACGGAGGGAGAACCTGACAGCGTCCACCACTAGAAGCTATCAGCTGCTGAGCACCAGGCTCAGAGCAGCATGCCACCAACGAGCTGCTTCTTCCGTGCAATGGCAGCTGCCTTCGTGACACTGACAGAGGGCAGGTCAGTCTCGCTTGCACAGGTTGGCTCACTGCACTGCTCCCCTTGACCTATTCATGGACTTGCTGCCATGTTCTGGGTGCAGCCTCTGATAGGCCATAGCACCTTCCTCTTCCCACTGGACCTCTGAGCCCCAGACCTTGGTCACCTCAAGTTGCAACCATTCTGTCCCAGTACGGTGACCTCTCTGCCCAGGGGGACCTGAGCTACACAGAAAGAGAGGTACTTCCCTGCCCTCCTCTTCCTCCTGTGCAAAACTGAAGGCTACAAAATTAAACACAAACTAGATGTTGAGGTGATGAAGGACTGTAACTCATCTCACTTTTCCTGAGAGGTAAAGAGAACAGGTGCCCTAGCCATCGCAAGGCCCTACTGTACTTGCAGTCCTGTCGAGGAAGAGACGAGGGGACTGACCTGTGCGCAGAATGTGCAAGACTGGAGGGAAGTTTGTGCTATAAGCATTTTGCAATTGGCTCAGTGAAGTACGTGTCCTTGCTGGTGTTACACCTGCAGCCTTTCAGGATACTGGTGCTGAACACTGGAGCTGCCCACAGGACTCCCACGCAGTAAGAAGTCAAAGTGCTGAAGCCCTGCTGTCATCGTGCACAAGTTCAGACAGATCGACTATGCCAGGGCCAGCTCTCCTGCAGCAGTTATCTGCACAGCGGCACCTGCAGGACTCTACAGCAAGGTGCTCCCTTCACTGACAGCACTCTGCTGTTATCCTCAGGGCACTGGGATGAAGCTAAGTCACTGCAGAGCTGCTGTCTCAGGAAACATGCGACCTAAGGGTGAAGCAATGCCAGACTTGTGCAGGCTAAACCTGCTTCTTTAGCCTGTCCAATGCTGTGCCTGTGCTCCTCATGGAAAGAAAAAACATCCACTGCCACTCAGCCTGGCAGGAGGAGACTGCTGGCTTGCTTCCCACGATTACCTCACAGCCACTCTCTGCTAGGCCTAGGGCAGACAAACAGGCTGGAGTCAATGCAGCAAATGACTGCCTTGCTAGGATTCCACCCTCCTAGCACACAATGCACCTTGCCTAGGCAGCAGTGGCAAGGGGGACGCTGAGGCCAGGCACCAGGGCAGAACGGCACAGTCACAACGCAGGTCTCTGGAAGACCCAGGGAGCTCACTCCACACCACAGCAAGCCCCTCAGCACTCCCACAACAGTACACTGCCTGAGGGAGGCTGGCAAGGCAGGACTTGCACCCTTCCTCAGGAAGGACCCTTCAGGACACGGCTGTCCAACTGACATCACAGGCCACACGCAGCCTGCGAGAGGTTAATTTGCAGACCACGAGCTCCCACCCACTGCAGCGGGTTCTCCTGGCTCCCTCTTCCTCCACCAGCTTCTACTTCCTGCCCCCCATTCTAGTGGGTGGCAAGGCGTTGCGCAGCCTGCAGCGTTGCGCAGCCTGCAGCCAGGGAGCTAAGGGAAGGGAGATGTGGCTCACTAGTCCAGCCCCCACTGGTGCAGCCGGTGGGGTTTGCAGACTCTGAAGCTGGACAGCCTCGCTACATGATAGCTACAGTGGATCCTGGGACAATCTAACAAGGCCAGAGCTTAGGCAGGGCAGTCTCATCCCTCTGCCTGAAACTAACAGGTTGCCCTCCAGCCCCAAGGATTACGCTGGGCCCTTCTAGTCTAAACATGGCTGGTGAACCACTGGGCAGAGCAGCAACCAGACTCCCATGAAGCCCAGCAGGGCCAGCATCATCTTAGGAAGCTGGCAGGCTGCCCAGCTGATGCCTTGGCCTTATACAAGAGGAAGGTGCACCTGCCATCCCTTGGCCCTACAGGGCCAGGAGCGACCCTCCACTTTTTTAATTACCCTCCTCTGTTATAGAGTACCCCCTGTTTGATCTAACATTTATGTTGGTTGGCTAGGGCCGTTTTCACATAACAATTGGGTACGGCTATGACAAGAGTAATTACTTTTCATTATCTCATCTCAGTACCAAGACAGTAATGCACACATGCACATGTGAAGGAGGGTGGAATCCTAGCAAGGCAGTCATTTGTTGTATTCCGCAGGATTTGAGGGATTTTGCTTGGTTTTCTTGGGTCTTGATTGTTTCCCACCAAAGAAAGGTCACATTGAGACTTGTAAAGGGTTTTGGCCACCAACTCCAAATATCGCCTTTAATACAGCAATGCATTTGGCCATGATATACGCCACACTGCTAAAAGGATGCTGTTCAGTTTCCAGGGTTCACTTGTGACATCTCATCTTTCCCAGCTCACATTTACTGGAAATGGGGCCTGCTGTACACAGCAGTGAGGCTTGTTCCAGTCAATCAGCTGTCAAACCCTCAGCTCTGAAGCACTTTTAACCTGCCAAGCATCTAGCGGTGCTCCCAGAGCCAAGTGATTCGCAGTGACTTGCAAGGCAGGTAATGTCTGCTGCACTTCAGGACTTCCATTCTGGAGGGCTGTAGCCTCCCAGCGCAGCCCTTACAACCATCCAGTTCACAAACTCAGAACAGAAGTGGTCTCACGACTCTGAACTCCTGCTATTTAATATGGCAGCTCTGAGCTGGTGCTTCATGCCACTACAAAGGCAAGCCCAACAGATCTACCTCCATCACTTGGAACCTGGTCCAAAAACTGACAGGCATGTGACGTACATGGAAGAACCAATGCAGGCTGCCATGCCAAGATTATTGGGCTGCAAAAACATGGGTGTCCTGTGCTGCCAAGGATGCCTTCTGACAGATGGCACTGCTCCTTCCCCACCACATCCATGTCCTTAAATCACAGGATCACAGAATCATAAGTCAAGGGCAGACATGCAGAGATGGTCACACTTACCGAACAAGTCACTTGCAACTGCTGCTGCTGCTGCCCCTGCTCCTGGGGTGTGGGTTGCTGCTGCTGCTGTTGCGGGTCCCATATGTGCACTGTCTGCGCCGTGTTCTGGTATGTCCCTGCCACGGCCTGCACGGCCACAGGAATGTGGATGTTGCCATTCATGAACTGTGCTGGGAAGAGTGAATTGGCAAGTGTCTGCACCACTTCCTCATGTGAGTTCTTCACAACAGACGTGCTCCCCACCATCTTCTCTTTGTCGTCCTCCAGCTTCACAGCAGCCAGCGTTGTTGGCGAGCCACTGACATGGACGGCATTGTAAGCCTCCTGGGGGATGGCAATGTGGGTTATGTTTTGCTGCTGGAGGTCACCACGTGGCTGAGCAGAATAAACAGGGATGGTCCAAGTCTCTCCAGTGGGGCTAGTAATGGTCCCAGTGGCACTGTAGAGGTGGGCACTGTCCACTGTTAACAAATCCGGCCTCAAAGACACATAGCTCTGCTGCTGGCCCTGGGGAATGGCCAGCACTGTGGCAACAGGCTGCCCCGAAATTGCATATGATACCGTAATCGGCATATCCACTTTGCGCTTCTTCACAGGCTGCAAGACGCTGGCAGTGCTGATGCGGCGCTCCCCCTCCCGTGGGGAGCCCTGCTGGGAGGGTGGAGGTGACAGCGCCCCCACGGTCTGGATCTGGATCTGTTGGCCCCCTGCAATAGCTTGTCCTGCCACCAGCTGGGCCTGGATCTGCTGGTGCTGTATATGCTCCTCCTGGATCTCGGCAGCCTGGATCTGCTGGGCCGTCTGCACGTGCTGCACCTGAATTTGAGCCGCCTGCAGCTGCGAGGGGCTTGGGCTCTGCAGAGCCTGACTCTGGATGGTTTGTGATGCCTGCTGCTGAGCCTGGCCCTGGATCTGCACCTGCACCTGGATTGGCTGTTCAGAGGCCTGGTGAACAGTGAGCTGGGGTGAGAGCTGCTGGGCGGAGACCTGCTGTGGTGACTGCTGGACCTGGACTTGCACCTGTAACAACAAAGAACCAGTCAGTGCAAACCAGAACTCCCGTACCAGGAACTTACTGTGGCTGCCAGTGCTGTTCCAGACTGCTGGGGGGGCAGTGGCTGGCTTGGCTCTTTCACACACAAATGCCAGGCAGCACTGTTGGAGACAGAATGCCAAACCACATGCATCTAAGACCCCAGCCTGGCTGGCAGAAGGAAACACCTATCAGGATCTACTCAACATTAGAGAGCAGTGTCTATCCCCCCCCGCCAGTGTAGAGGCACAGGCCACACACAAGCTGCATCACTTCCCCAATAAGCGCAGCCTGTAAAAACAGACTGCAGAAGAACATCCTGCAAAACGATTCACACCGACAGGACATGCAGCACTGGAGGCCCAGCTCCTTTCATCACAAATTAAAGGGCATTTCTGGTATAACTGCATGAATTCTGCTGTTAACATTTTAATACCTGCCTTACTGTCAAAGCCCCAAGCTGCCATACTTTTCCATTCATGGAGCACTGCAAGAACAAGGCAACAGGCTCCTTTCTCCAAGGGCCTGAGCCCCAGAAGTGACTGTAAGGTCCCTCGACATATGGCGTGCACTAAGAACACAAGGTAAATCTCCTGGAGAGGAGCAAGGCATAAGCCTACAGACCCGAGGGCTCCTTACCCAGCCTTGGAACTAACATCAGCACTAAGTGGGTAGGTGTCGTACATATGCTGCAGATTAAAGAGGCACTGTTATGTCAAAGGTTTCTTTAAAACTTTTAAGTTACCATCACCACAGGCCATCAGAAGTGGAGGCATCCCCAAGCCTGGTCAGCTATTGTACTGTTTGGACAACAGACAGCTCTTCCAAGTGCCGTATGCTTACCCAACAACAGAGAGCACGGATTCAAAACAGCACAACGAAGATCTACACTTAACAAGCAGCCCAGTCTCTTTCTCCCAAGGTTAGGGTGCCACTCAAAGATACATCTCTGCATTAAGATACCTACTCCTTATTGAGAACAGCTTTTCACAGATGCTGACAAGCTGCCAGGAATCAGAAGAGCCCAGAGGTCAGGGGCTGGAGAAAGCAAACTCCTCTTCTGCTCGTTTCAACAGGAAACTCGAGTTCCTGGGACCAAGAGTAATTTACAGTCCCCCAACTGATTTTAAATAGCTGACAAAGCTCTTTCTGCCCTGCCCTGCCCCCATGTTTCTGGATTCCTCCCATCTTCCCAAATAGAGGAGTAGCCACTATCAAATCGGAGCTTCGCTTCACCTACAAGATTCTTCACATCTTCACCCTATCCTGCAGATCTGCTGCTTTTACATCGCTCCTACCCTGTGCTCCAACACCAATCCCCAGCATTGAGCATACAACTGTCTTCCTCTCCAATAAAGTACCTCCATGCTACCTCTAATACAGGCATGATTCTGTTGAAGAATTAATCTGCATGGTCCCTCTCCTACCACAATGCATACAAGATGCCAAGAACCCCAGTGATGGCCCACTGGACAGGGATGGCAGAGTTAAGACCCTTTCCTGTTTGGAAGTAGTAGTTCATTTATGCAGCTGCCCAAGCATGTTCTCCTCACTCTTGCCCTCCCCTCCTCTCCCCACATTTACTCCAGGAAAATGCCAACATTAGCTATGTGAGGCAGGTGTCTGGCCCCACCTTGTACATGAGGCCAGCACTGCCCAGGCCTGGGGAGCCACTGCAGCACAGTCTGTCAGGAAGGCTCGCTTTGCTGGCTCAGAGTTCCAGAAGTCTTAAACAAAACTGCAAGGATTACTTTGCATCTAGTTGCCATGGAGAAGTGGGCTTGGCAAGGATGCATTGGTCACAGCTGATCTACAAGTGCTGCTGTGCTGAGGTGGAGCTAAGGCTCTTCCCAGGAAGTGCAGTGAACTGTGTATCCCTAGCATGGGACAGGAGCTGCATGCAATGCCCTGCAGCCCAGCTGACAGGCATTTGATCCACTTCCTGCAAAATCACAAGCAGCATTCCACCCTCAGTGGACAAGAGCCCACAGCTGCCTCAGTGACAATGCTATCAGGCAGTTTATTGAACAGAAGGAATCACATCCACAGCTAACATTTCATGGTTTGCCACTTTTTACTCACCAGCATCTCTCATCTACAGTTTCTTGCCTTCTACACAAAATGGGAAAAGTCTAGGCCTACTGGCCTCTTTAGGGCTCTTCTGAAAGATCAGACTAACTCCACTGAAAGTGCCTTCCAACTGTACATCACAGCCACTGCCATGCTCTTGGAAGACCCACCCTAGACAAGTGCAGACTAAATACCACCTATTTGTGCATAACCTCTTAATATACAAAAGGTGGCCAAGTTCTGACCCTAGGGCAAGCCAGAGACCAGCAATACACAGGCACAAACAAAGGAGTATCCAAAAACCCAGGTCTCCTATGCTTCATATTATGCAAGAGCAGGAATTTTCTGCTTGCATTCTCCCATGTACCCCTTCCAATTTCTCAGGTGCCGTGTAATGAAGGGGTAGAGGCCAACAATGAAAAGAAAGGCCAGTAGGCTCTGCAGGATTTGGGGCAGACAGAAGTACAGTCAGGGCCCAAGAGCATCATGAGTTGAAAATCTAGTTCTTTTTGTGCTTCATTTGCAGAGGGAACCCAAGCCTTCGGTACACTTAGGTTTTCTGTGCCTCTCTTGGTTCTCAGACTTCTGTACCTATATTAGTCCCTAGAGCAGTGATTCTCAACCAGTGCCACCAGAGCCTTTGAAGGGCGTCTCCAAGGGCGAGTAGGGTTCTCTGGATAGATGTGATATCTTTTATTAGATATATTTTATTAGACCAAATAAACAGTCAGAAAAAAGTTCTTTGCAAGCAGGGAGGTGTGAAGAGATAAGCAGATAAGGGCAGGCAGAGGCTCTCCCCGCCTGGGCAACCCCCTGCCCCCACTGCCTGGGCACCACTGCAAGGAGGTCAGCATGGCTATATATTGCAAATTGGCTGCCACTCAATTTGCAAAGTTATAGAAGAGGCCTCGAGTCCGAGGAGGTTGAAAACCACTGCCCCAGAGCTAGGCTTCGTTTAGTTCAGTGGAGAGAACAGGCTCTCTCTTCCTGCAGGTGGTGCCAGCCTGGTCTGTACTACAGTGCAGACCTGCAGGTGATAAAACTACTGCTTTTAAAACAAAAGCAGTCTCCAATCCCAGGAGCAGGAAACAGCACAGTCAGCATTCCCCCACTGCAGTTTCCACGTGTTAGAGCCTGATGCCAAACGCAACAAAAGCAATGGGGAATTTTCCTTAGCTTCAACAGGTGCAAGAGCAAGCCCAGGCTGCACATCATCTTCCCCCACCTAATCCCAGGGAAGTCCCAGCCACTGACTACATCTGCACATTTGAGGATACAGTTTACAAAGCACTCTGGATAGCCAGAGGCAGGGCCCATGCAGAAGGGAAAATGACAAAGAATCATGCTTAAGGAGTTACCAGGGTGCTGTTACAATTTCTTTGCAGTCAAAGGAAACTCTTAGCCCACTGCTAACTGTCACCACCTTGATACGGTCTCTCACTTGACACCGTTGGAGGACACTGAAGTTACCCTGACTGTGCTCTCTGCTTCTTCCTTATTGCAGACAGTGTTCAAAATGTTCCCTTTCCAACAACCCTGTACTGTAGCAACTCACTGGACCAGATGTGACTAACACTGCTTCTCCTGTCAGCAACTAGTGAACGATACAGGCATTCATGCTGAAAAAGCTCCCAAGTCTTATCAACCCAGGACCCAAGCTCATCAGACTGGCCTCTTACTGCCTTGCCTTTCTGGAAATCGCAATATATTCAGTGGAGGAGTGACATGTTCCTTAATAAACAACGGCACAGAATTCCATGGCTGACTACGAAGAGAAACACTTAAGCCTCTTCCAATCTTCAAAGCTAAATCCAGTGCAGGAAAAGCCTAGTCTTCAGATGCCTGGCATGGGACTCAATGGGCTGGGAGTCTGGAAACAGCTGTTCCCATCAGGCTACCAAGCCTACCTGCACTGAGGGCCAAGCTGAAATGAATCTCAGGTCATGGACTCGATGATCTTCCGAGGTCCCTTCCAGCCCTAATGTCTATGAAATCTATGAAATAAGTACAGCTGGTACTGGGAACTCTTCAGGTGCTGAAACTCAGCCTTTTCCCAGGACAGAGCAAGACAAGTGCTGTAGTAAATAGAAGTGATGCTTTCTGCAGGCTTCAAAAAACCTTCACATTCTTTTGTATTAAGCTCACCCACACATTCTGCAAAGGCTACTTTCATCCCTCCAGACCATAAGACTTCTTGAGGAGGCCTGTCTTATGCTGTGTCTGTGTTTAAGTCAACGCGAGCAACTTGGTTATTATAATTAATATTTATTAGGGGACTATTTTTTTTTGTAATTTTAAATTATGTCAAGGGCACCTAGAACATGTAGGTATGTTCCTTTTTATTTTAGATTTTTCTATGCACTAAAGATATCTTTGAAAAGGAGATAAAAACACTTAGTTTAGAGTTTCACTGAAGTGGCAGGAACCACACTGAAGATGCTATAGATGCTTTACTGGAAGTGCTTTACCATCTACCAGAGTGAACAAGACCTGAGGGAAGCGTAAATCTCAGACGCTGACCCATTGCCACCTTGGGTTCTGAAAAGGGGGGTTCTTCTCTGCCCAGTATCAGAACACTGCAGCCCAAGCTGTGCTCACAACTGCAATCCCTCAAGCCCACTACCTTGAAAAAAAAATCAGGCTGCAAGCTATACCCAAGGGCAGAATGTGATCCTCTACATAGGCCTTCATGACTGCTTCTGACATGCAAACCAGACAAAATTCCAGCTCCCTCTCAAAGCTGGTGGTTATTTTTTTTCCACTGAAATTTGATCCAATTCAGAACCTATGCAGGGAACATCTCCCAAGTAAGAACATGACTTCTTTCTCTCCTTCCTTCTAAAAACAGCAATACTCTTGGCCGTAATGATACTAATGGTTTTGGAAAAGCTATGAAATTTAATAGGAAATGCATCTCCTATGAGAAGACCAGGTTTAGAAATTTTGAAATTATTTAGGTGGATAAAGGTATCATCAACAGAACTAACTAGTGAAGGGAACATATGCCCTCATATTTCTTCGTGACATCATGCCCTTCTATGGAGATGAAGGGGTCTAGGGTCTTTTTTAACTTCTCAGATGACTCCTCTCTATCCTCCATTTCCAGATTACTTCCTGTTCTCCTGCAGTGGGTCTGAAATCAGGGAACAAATCTTATTCTTCTTGGGTGAGGGCTGAAATAGTGAGCAATGGCACTAACGACCTACCAGCAAATCTGTTAGTCAGGAGATGAGCGAGCAGGGGTGTCTGTGCCTTTTCAGGTGGTGGACATCTCACCCTTCCCTATCCAGTTATACACAAACATGAATAAACTGAACAAAATGACCCCTGTGCACCACTTCAGACTTCCCTGAATGTATCAAGAGGCAAAACTGCATTAGTGACTAGCACAATGATAACAATTTCTGCAGCCACAGAGATGAAAACCAAAGTCAAGACCCTTGAAAGTTTCATGCCGACAGCCTGCTACTAGCGACAGGTATCCTAGACCAGAAGGGAAAACCATCTTTCTGCTGTTGTCGTATATATGAACAGTAAGAGTGTGACTAAGTGTTACATCCAGAGCGCCCCCACGCAGGAGCTAAAGGATGCCCAGCCATAAGATTGAGAGCCTCTGAGTCTGAGCTGCCACTTCCGTGAGGCTCTCCAGGTTTGCTATTCCAAGGTGAGGATGTGAACAACTCACCCACTGCAAACGGTCTTTTAGGTCCATCCCCACCTCCAAAAGGCTTATTCAGAATTGATCTTGAGAGCAGAGTGGAGGTCAAGAGGGCTCTGTGTGCACAACACATTCAGTAAACAACTCATTGTTACTGTTCTCAACTCTCCATCAGGGCATCAGCTCCATGGATGCTCAGTCAGAAGCCATCTCCCTGAAGAGGTGGGCTAAGGATCCCTGCCAGTCCAATGGGACTGAAGTGCTGTCCTGTCAGAACCAGCTCTTGGTGCAGGATTGCAGGGACAGTGATTTGCAGAGGTGCGAATTCAGCTTCATAACTGCAGCCCCAAACCCTAGCAGTAGTGCAGGTAAGGGAACACTGTGGACCCCTAGCTGAAGGAGCTCCAAAACACCCTGGCACAGGCATGACTAGTGCAGAACATGACTAGGCACTTTTACCCACATAACCTTAAAGATCCATCTTATCTGTAAGGCTTTCTCCAGTGGTCACAGTGTACTGAGCCTTTTAAGTCAGAATTCCAAGTAGAGTAGCTACTCCCTCTACAATGAAATGTGCCTTCCCCAAGACAAGTGTGAGCCTTTGAAGCAGGTAGTAAAAGGCAGAGACAGACTGCAACCAATCACACAGAGGGTGAAGCCCAAGTATCACTTGTCTGCCCTACACAGGCATACCTTGGAGATATTGCGGGTTCAGTTCCAGACCACTGCAATAAAGCGAATATCGCAATAAAGCGAATCACACAAATTTTTTGGTTTCCCAGTGCATATAAAAGTTATGTTTACACTATACTATAGTCTATTAAGTGGGCAATAGCATTATGTCTAAAAAAAACAATGTACATACCTTAATTGAAAAAATACTTTATTGCTAAAAAATGCGAAGTGAGCAAATGCTGTTGGAAAAATGGCGCCGATAGACTTGCTCGACGCAGGGTTGCCACAAACCTTCAATTTGTAAAAAACGCAATATCTGCGAAGCGCAATAAAACAAGGTATGCCTGTATACTAAGTGGGTTGCTCAGCAGCACTTGCAGGACTTTCTTTCCTGCCTGACACTGAAGACAAAACCTTCAGAACAGAGGTCAAGCAGTGGGGCAGAAGAGAGTAGTTATTCAAATGGCCCTTCTACAAGGCTGGTAACAAATTCAAGCAGTAGGAAATGTTAGGCTCGTGTATGGGACAGTACGAATTCAACAGGATCCTTTAAGAACACACATCAGCAGGTGGACAAGTCGCTGGAAATTTTCCTACAAATATGGCTATGCAAGCTCATTGTTGAAGCAGTCCCAAGTGCAGCTAGGAATGCCCAGACAGGCAAAAGAAAAGCAAAGTAACTGCAACACAATCAAGGCTTCTCCTTTAAGCACATCTTTTAACTCTGCTTGAGTTAGCAGGGTAACACTGCAAACTCACACTCATAATAAAATCCACGCGTTAGAGCAAAGCCCAGAGTTCAGGTGTGTGTCTGAGGTTTGGTTTGATCTAGTATCTGCAGGTACACTCTCAGGGGGCAAGGTTGTCACTCAGCTGCACTCCCAAAGAGGGATCACCTCCTCACACAAGGGCTGATCACATTGCACACCAAACAGGGTTGAGATCATACACAGGCTGCCATCAGAAACATGAGAGGAAGGGGTGGGGGGAATTAGTTTTAGGAGATCCAAGATGTGCTCCTCGCAGCAGATTGAGGATTCTGGCTATCATCACCCAGGCAGCAGCTGAGCACTACCTTCAATGGCTCTGAAAAGTGGATGCAGAGGGCCACAGACTGTCAGGTCTAATACACAAAGAAAGAAATCCCACTGGACTGGGAGAACCTGAAACCTGTCCTAAAGTAGGAATGCCAATGTTCAGGGCTTCTACAAAGTACCTTAGAACCCCAGAATGGACAACAAAGAATGATTCTCTGCGTGCATGATAAATCCAAGATGTCTGGGAAAGGGCACTGGTCTCCCACAAGACAGAAACTATTCCTGCTTTAAAGCTGAACTCTTTAAGAGCCAGCTGTCCACATACAGGCAGCCCTGCAGGCCCTGACACAGTGTGCAAGCTACAGCCACTGTCCAGCACTAGGTGCACGCTCAAGAATTTGACATGAGCCCACAGTGACAAAGAGGTGGACGTAGGCATTTTAAACAGCAGGCCTCAGACCAAAGCAAAAGAGCTGAGTGCAGGAGCTAAAGAAAATCACAAACAATGCTGTTTGCTCCCACTTGCTGGGGTCCCACCCAAGGCACATGTCCTCATTTTACTTGGGGGGAGGGGGATCAGCTTCTGGCATCCGTTGCAAAACTGTTATTTTCAAGGGGGTCAAGAGCTCCTTTCCTGGAAGGAAAGGGGTTATATCCCCAGTGAAGAATTTCCAAGGTCCCACTGGAAGGCTTTGGTGCACACTGGAAGGCTTTTGGTGCACCGTTCTCAAGGGAAGTGGCAGAAGATGGAGGATGGGGAACTATCTTCCTGCTTGTCTGGCATCTCCCAGCCCCCTCAAACCAGCTCTTTGGACACAGCCCACCTCCTCTTGCTAAGGCAGGTAAGCATGAAGATGAAGCAAATGTAGATGCTAGCATCTTTGCTAGCAGACAGACCCAGAGGCTGCATAAAAATAATCGTATGGAGATACTGGATTCAAACCAAGCCATCTGTGAATTCTGCGGCTTTGGAGAAACAAGAGCCTAATTTGTTGTAGAAAGGTAAAACCTATTATTTTAGGTTCAGTCTACAGAGAGACCTGAAATCTGCAGCCAAGCATCTATGAAAATTACAGCTGTCAGACACTTCACAGCTATACTGGAGGTCCTCAGCAAATACCTAGCTATCACTAGGCCTTCCTTGGACACTGAACTCCTGGATTTTGTCCTTTGGGATGAACTGGGCCATGCAGTTTTGCCAGGCTGTGACAAAGCATTGGAGTGTTCTGCACCTCAAGTGCTTCTGCTGTGGCTGCTTTGTCAAAGCTCTATTCTTGTAACAGCTGTTACAACAACTGGAGATTTGGCACCCCTGCACAGAGGTTTAAGCAGGTTCACTCCCCACACAGATAGCTATCACTTTCTCCTGGGGTATGAGGCTGGAAAAATAAGTTTATTCTTTTCTTTTGGATCAGACAGAAAGAAAGCAGTTTCCCAGAAATCAAGGCAGCAGAAGGTGGTTCCTTCTACAGCTATTACTACTTTTCTCTTGATTCTCCAAAATGTAGGTGTACATGATTTCTGCACAAGGCTGGCACTGAAATCCCTAATGCTAGAGCTGTGTGACTTGTGTTCCAGAAGGTCCTGGTATCACTCAGGAAGTGGATAAGATACCAGGAGGGGATACAAAGAAGCCAAAGAGTTTGACTCAACACAGTCTCTGGACTCAGGACTGATAATGGCATCAAGTGCAGAGTCTGATCTAGGGGATGTCCAAAAACACTGATGACTCTTGGTTCTCCTGCCAGCTGGGTCTAGCAGGAACAGATGAATGATTAAACACGGGTACAACCTCACACTCATCGGGATAACTAATATCTTGAGAAACCACTGGCTTCATGTCCACTTTGATCAAAGTACAGAATTCTTGCTGGAGAAACCTCTTCCCTCCCTACTTTCAGTGGGCTCTGAGGGACCACTGAATTGTGCTCTTTGGTTGCATCTTTAGGCCCTGGAGAGAGCTTCAAGGGTTCTTATGAGGCCCCTTTGGGGAGGATCCTCTCTAGCCTGGGAAGCTGCACTACAGGAGGCTCAGAGGCTACACTATTTGTACCTGGGAGTTCTCCTTTGGAAAAGGTCTCCTGAACTCATGTGCTGCGCTATCAAGAATGAAGTCCTTGGCCTTTTTTGATAGCATCTGGCAGGCATCACAGCCACGGGCTGAACATTCATCCTTAAGGGATAAGTAGTACTGCCTGGGCCCAGTAAGAAGTGGGGGGGGAAAAACAAGGGGGAAAAAAACAAAAAACAAAAACAGAGCAAGGCGAATGCCCAAGGACATTTTCTTAGACTAATCTTACCACCTTGGGTCCAAAGTGACCCCCAAACCAGGAAGATTTCAAACCAAATCAAGAAGCTACAAAGCAAAGATGTCTCAAGTGAATCCTTTGCCTCTAGGAATGATTTTCTGACAATTATCAATGGGGAGAGAGACGCACGCTTGGTTCTGTAACCACTCCAATGAACACACACAGAAATGAGCAGAGAGCGGAGAGACCTGGGGTATTTATAGCTGCTTCCTGTGGAATGCACATGCCAAAACCACTACTATTTCTCCAAAGGGTTATACCACTACATCCACAGCTTCTCCTGGAGCAGGGCCCCAGGGCGCAACTTCACGAAGACACAAACAAGCTTCTTACAGGAAAGAGAAATAAGACTGGCATACATAATACTTGGCATCCAAATAGCAGGGGTTTAAAATGCTGGACTGGTTTAAGCTGTGGCTCTAGATGCACAGGTTCCTGCAACGCCAGCCTACTGCTGGATGCATACAATGAAAGGGATGACTGAGACACTTACCTGGACCTGCTGTGGCTGCTGAACCTGTATCTGCTGCTCTTGCTGGGTTTGCTGCTGGACACTGGTTGTAACAGGACAAGCGAGTTCAAGCAAAGACCCAGCTACTTCTGTGCTGTCCGTGTAAATGCAGTTGCCACCCTGCTGATATACCATCGTGGTAGTGGCTGTCTGCTGGAACTCCTGTAGAGCTTCAGGCCCCTTGGAAGCAAGGGAGTCCAGGAACTCCTTCATCCTGTGCTGAGGGATTGTTCGCGCCTTCACACGGATGTATTCTTCAAAGGAAATGGTGTTCTCCAGGGAATTATTCATATTGCAAGGTCCTCAGGATTCCTTAACAAAGAGAAATTTGAATACTTTAATGGTTATACTGTACAAGAACATGAGCAAAGTCGGTGGCAAAACACAGAGTGGAGCCCTGCCAGGTAAGCGTGCATACCCTGAAGCCTTGCAAGGCAGGAGCTGTAGTGTTAAGGTACCATATTTCTTTAGACAGTAGTCAGTCCCTGGTTAACTGCGATAGGTCTGAACAGAGTTTTCAGACTGCCAACTGGAGAGGGGAAAGAAAACAGCAGCGAGAAGATTCCAGGAGAGAGGAAAAGGAGGTCTGGAAACAAGGGGATACCAGCAGCAGCCTGTGTGAGGAGGACATGCATGTGAGGTGAAGAGAGAAAAAGAAACCTGGAGAACAGGAAGAGAGTGAGGGCAAGAAAAACAGAGCAAAAAATCCACTTGAGAGCTCAAGGGTACTGAGTTCAAGGGTATGATTCATTTGAATTGGTTCTCATAGTAAGGCAGGATAAGTCAGCATTTCTCTGATGAATTTATTTCTGTTTCTAATTAGCCTGGCAAATGATAAACGCATTTAGACATTAAACCTCCAACCACTGGCGCGGTCATGAAGTCCACTATAGCGACAGAGTTCAAACCACAGTTGCCAGAGCACTGAACTTTGGGAGTCTTGGGCTAGTGATATACGAAGAGGAGAAAAGGGGGACACAGACAGTGCCTTGTATGAGCTATAGCAACAGGTGCTGCACAGAAAACAGCTACAGAAAAAGGAAGCAATCCCATAGCTTCAACGCTGAATGGCTGCAAGAGACTTGCTACAGCCAGGCAGCCCCGCTTTAATCAAGCACCACCGCAGATGGAGCTCAGGGTCAAAGAGGTGCAGCAGCAGCAGCCTGTCAGCAGTGCTATATGCAATTTAAACAGGACTCCAGCTCCAGCCCTCACTGAAGTCCAGGAGCACAGGACCAGGCCTGGACTCCCTCTTCCCCGTTGAGGGACAGAGTCTGAACACGGCCACGATCACTGATGCACAAGGGGATTGTGGCTGTGAGGCACGGGCTGCAGGCAGCCAGCGTGTGGATCCCCACGGGAGAGCAACACATGCAAGCTTCAGAAACTTCTGTCGCTTAATCCACGCGTGGCCTCTGGAGTGAACTTGAGCATTTACACCACAGGCATCCCTGGAGCCGTGCCCATGCCCACTGCGCTGCTGTGCTGAGCGCCCCAGTGTCTTTACCGGCCCCAGGCAGAGGCTGCCATGCACCCACAGTCACCAGAAAAGAGAAGAGTTTGCTATGGTGTCACTGGCGTTTCCTGGTGACGACAGCTTTCTAAGCAGACCC
>NW_017728917.1:15366626-15375587 GCF_001723895.1 Crocodylus porosus
CTGCTGGCCTTCGCCCCTTTCGCGCCGGGCCCCTGCGGGCTGCAGGCGTGCGCATGCACACTCGCGCCCGCCCACACACGCACACACATAGGTGCCCACCCCCCCCCCAGGACAAACGCAGTACGCACTATGCAGATGCACACACGCCTACATGCGTTGGGGCACATGCAGTCACAGGCATGGAACATCCAGGCACGTGCACACACACGTATGGTAGGGCACTGGTGCCCAGCTGCCCCCCCACCCCGCAGTGAGGAGGAGGCAGTAGCTGCAGTGCTCAGGTTTATTGAGGGGGGTGCTGGAGCGGGCGAGCGGCCCCGCATTAAGGCAGCTGTGGCTCTCACGCTTGTGCAGGGCCTGGGTCTGGCTGAGCGCCTGCCCCTGCCCCTGCCCCTGCCCAGGCCAGTGGAAGGGGCCGCTCCTGCGCAGACGCCAGGGCAGCAGCAGGCTCAGGCCTTGCCTGGGTCCTCCTTGAGGGTCACGGTGCGGTTGAACACCACCTGGGGAGGGGGAAGAGACACTGAGCATGGCCTGGACCCCGTGGCAGGCAGTGCCTAGTGGGGCTGGCGAGGACGAGGACACGGACCTTCTTCTCCGTGCTGTCGGGATCCACTGAGAAGTAGCCCAGGCGCTCAAACTGGAACCTGTCGAAGGGCCGCGCTGCCCGCACAGAGCAGTCCACCAGGGCGTCCTCCACCACCTGCAGCGAGTCCTGGGGGAGGCAGCATACAGCGGCTGGAGCCCTGGCTCTGCTCCCTGCCTCCGCCACAGGTGCCAGGCCCAGGGTGACAGCTGGGCCACTCCTCCTGCCCTGCACCTGGCCCAGGCTGCAGCTACTGCCCCTGCAGCCCAGGGCTCCCCTGCCCCAGCAGCCACCCTCCTGGGGCCCCCACCAGCTGCCACCCCCTCCCTGCCCACTCACGGGGTTGAGGTCACTTAGGAATCCGCCCGGCACATCCGTGGGGTCCTCGGGGTTCTTGTGCAGGAAGCTGCAACCAGACAGGGCTGTCAGCCCCACTCGCCACTGCTCCTGGCACCTGCTTGGGGCAGCTCCCTCCCGTAGCGGGGGAAGCGTGGACCGCAGGGTGCTCTGTCCCAGCACTGACACGTGTACACGTGTGTGAAGATGGCACTGGGCAGGTGGTACTCACAGGCGCTCGTAGAGCCGAACCTCACAGACCAGCGGCTCTGACACCCAGTGGATAAAGGCCTTGGGCTTCTCTGCGGTGTCTGACCGTGTGCAGGTCACCTCCAGTTCAGTCACATGCCCGCTGGCATCCTGGGGCAGAGGGGAGCCATCAGGAGTGAGCCCCTCCCCCAGGGTGGGTGCCAGCTCCACCCCCCGCATCTGGTGCTGAGCCAGGCTGGGCCTGTCCAGACTCACCTTGATGATGTTCTGGACGGCGATGACATAGCCCGTGTGTCTCAGCCCCACCGGCTGCCCGGGAGTCAGGCGCTTGTAGCCTTTCTCCAGCACCTGCCAGGAAACCTGCCACATCAGGGCTGGGCACCGCAGCCAGGCCAGAGCTGTCCTGGCCTACTGGCACGGCCGCTCAGCCCCCTGGCAGCACTGGCTGCCGGCATCCCCCAGCCACCTGGCTCACCTCCCGGAAGTCGCTCTGCTCAATGTAGAGGGTGGGCAGGAAGGGCACGTGGTGGAAGCCCTTGGTCTCATCAGCTGGGAAATTGGGCACTGGGACCTCCAGAGCCTGTGGAGGAGGGTGGGGGTCAGGTGGGGTGGGCAGCACTGGCATGGCGGCCTGGCCCCTGTGGAGCCCCCCGCCCCGTCCCCAGCAGCCTCACCTTCGCAGCTGGGAAGTTGGTAATGGTGACTCTGAGTGGGTCCAGCACAGCCATGGCACGAGGCGCCTGCTCGTTCAGCACATCCCGCACACAGGCCTCCAGCAGGTGTGGCTCCATCGTTGCTTGGGCCACCGTCACTCCCACCTGCAGAAACACTGCATCATTACCTGCCCACCCGGCATGGTCCCATCCACCCCTCACAGCACCTACCCGGGCACAGAAGTTGTTGATGGCCTCAGGGGGGAAGCCTCGGCGCCGCAGCGCCGTCAGCGTGAAGAGCCGTGGATCATCCCAGTCCCTACGACGACAGCATGCGCAGTCAGTGGCAGGGCATGGCCAGCCCCAGCCCCAAGTGCTTGGCCCCAGGCCCAGCCCTCACCTGACAGCACCCGTCTCCACCAGCCTGATGATCTTGCGCTTGGAGACAACGGTGTAGAGGAGGTTCAGACGCCCATACTCCCACTGCACGGGGCAGTACACATCCAGGGCGTTGCACAACCAGAAGTAGGACGAACGTCTGCCGGGGAACCCCATCACTGCCTGCAGCTGGCACAGCCCCTGCACTCTCTTCCCTGTGCCCTGCAGACCCCATGCAGCCAGCCTGGAGCACCATCCTCCTGACCCCCGGCAACGCCCAACCTGGCCCTACAGTACCCCCAGAGTCTCCCCCAGTGCCACCCCACCTGGCCTGGAACTCCTTGGTGCAGAGCGAGTGGGTGATGTGTTCGATGGAGTCACACAGACAGTGAGTGTAATCATATGTGGGGTAGATGCACCTGGAAGGCAGCAGGGACTGAGCGCCTGGGACCAGTGCCATGACCCCCCTGCCTACCCATGCAACGTGCCATGCTTTGCACCACTTAGCTCCTCCCTGCCAGCCTCCCAGGACCAGAGTCCAGCACATGCAGCTCAGGCTATGTACCCATCCCAGCCCACCCTTGGGGAGCAGACCCTGCTCTGCTCCACCTGGCAGTGCCACCCCGCTGGGCCCTAGCAGGTACCAGAACGCCTCAGTCATCCCAGGCTGACCCCGAGCCCCAATGCATGAGACAGCCCCCCGCGCCCTGACCCCAAGCCAGAGGAGACAGACAGCATACCAGGCATCCCCGCTGCGGTGGTGCGGTGTGTACTTGATGCGATAGGCAACAGGGTCCATCTTCCCGTCCTCCATCACCAGCTTCATGCGAAGCGTGGCTTCGCCCTCCTCAAACTTCCCCTTGCGCATACCCTGCCAAGATGGGGGACCTCAACCACCGACTCACCCATGGAGAGGTGTCACGGGGCAGGAGCTGGCAGCAGGGCTGCTGACTACCGCCCCCAACCTCTAGAGTTGGGGGGCTGGAGCAGGTGAGGAAGGTGCCCCCAGATGCCTCAGCACAGCGCAGTACCTCGAAGAGCAGGAGCGACTCCTCCACTGGCCGGTCCCGCCACGGTGAGGCTGGCGGGTTGTGGCCCTTGATCTCCTCCACCTTCTGATGGCAGACATAGGCATGGCCCCTGTGGGGGGGGCAGGGAGGGAGTCAGAGCCAGCTCCAGCACCCCCGCCTAGCCCACCTCTGGGGTAGCTGGACAACCAGAGCCCATTGCTCCACCTTAGATGCAGCACTTCCCACCTGCCTGCTTGGGCCTGACCCCCACCTGCCTGCCCCCAGCTGGTGCAGCCCACCACAGCCCCCTTCACACAGCCCTGCCTGGGTCTAGGGTCACCTCCGGATGAGCTCCACAGCCCAGGAGTAGAGCTGGTCGAAGTAGTCAGATGCATGTGTCACCGCATATGGCTCGTAGCCTGCAGGGAGCAGAGAGCCTGTAACCCAGCACCCCTGCAGCGCCAGGGCCCTCGCTTCCAAGCACCAGGCTCAGCACTAGGCCTGGGGCACAGGTGGCTCTTGCCTCAGCACTGGACCCCACACAGCAACAGAGGAGTGGGCTGGGCAGGGCCAAGTCAGCGGCACCTTCCCCAACCACCCACCCTGGATCTGCAGGGCCTGGCTCGCACTCAGAGCCCTGCTCCTGCCCTCCGGCCCTGCCAGCCACACCCCTGCAGCAGCTCCACAGCCCCGTGCCCTGTACCCAGCCACTCGACCATCTCCCGGATGGCTGTGAAGTACTTCTCCTCCTCCTTCTCGGGGTTGGTGTCGTCATAGCGCAGGAAGCAGATGCCATTGTTTGCCTGGGGAGGGGCACGGCCTGGTGAACCCTGCTGAGCCCCCTGCACCAGCACCGCCCCCACTGCTCCCCGGAGCCACTCAGCACAGGGGGCGGGACCCAGGTGGCACGGGCAACAGGTGCCAGGCCACAGGGCCTCACCTTGGCATAGCCGAAGTTGAAGTTGATGGCCTTGGCATGGCCGATGTGCAGGATGCCATTGGGCTCTGGCGGGAACCGCGTCCGCACCTGTGGGAGACCCAGCTATCAGTGCCCTCCACCTGAGACCAGCCCCAACCCCCAAGCTCTTACCCAGGCTGGCTAGGCAGGGCTGGCTACATCCCCCAGCTCAGCACCACCACCAGGGTCCTCCCTGGCAAGCCAGAGGGTGCTTGGCCCTTGGGGAGGTGGGAAACAGCATTGAGGGGCCAGCTGCCAGGGCAGGAAGCATGGGACCAGGTCCCTCTACAGGGTCTGGCCAGCAGCCCAGTGAGGGGAGGCATCTCGGAGCCTGGGAGAAGGGGGAAATCTCCCTGCCTGGCATGACCCTAGTGCTACCCTGCCTTGCCACAGGGAGTGGAGGCATCTGAGAAGCTGGACAGGTGTTGCTCTGGGATGATCTAGGTGCAGTGGTGCTGGTGGCTCTACTGTGTGAGCTCCCAGGCTTCTCAGCTGTGCTGGTTGTCCCCCCCACCTGCTTTCTGCTCCATGTGTCAGGGGGTTTTCTAAGCCTCCCCCGAGGGCTGCAGCCCAGGCTGGGGTTGGGCTGTACCAATGCTCTTGCTGGCACCAACCCTGTGGGGTCCTGCTCCTACACTCAGGCTCAGCCCCACGCTGCACTGGGGCAGGAAGGGATTTCCCTCTTGCTCAGACTGGTGTGTACTGAGGGATTTTGTAGCAGGGCACAGCCTCGGGCTGGGCTGTATACTGACAACAGGAACAGGATGTTGGCAGCCGCAGCCCCCGTTTTCCGGAGGCGGGGCGGAGGCGATGCCTGGGGCTGTCAGAACAACTGCGTCATGTGGGTCAGAGGTTGCACACGGGAATTGTCTGGGCAGGTTTGGATGGGGCTGATCCTGCCTCCGGCAGGCCTGCAACTGGATCTAACCCCTGCAGGTCCCTGTCCGCCCCACTGCTCTGTGAAGGCTTGGTGGCAGGGCCGACCCACCTGCCCGCCGGTGATCTCTAGGTGCTGCTCCAGCAGGGCCATTGTGTGAGGTGTGGTCACGTAGCCATCCGCCTTGTAGTTCTCACCTAGGGAAGCAGGAGGCTGTGAGTGGGCAGGGCAGGACCCCAATGCCCCGGGAGCTACACCGGGCACCCTGACAATGTACCCCCTGCCCTGCACGCACCCGGCTTGTGAAACTTGAGGGCCTCGCCACGCAGCTGCTCCATGAGTGACCGCTCCTCCAGGCTCTCAGCCCCTGCAGGGGGGAAACGAGGGTCCTTAGAGTGGGGGGAGCTGGACTGAGCCCCTGCCCCCACCCAGGACGAGTGGTATCCTGGCTGATGGGGCAGACAGGCCAGTCTCTGGGATGCGCAGACCCCCACAGGGAGGAGGGCAGCAAGCCCTGACCTTCCAGCGCTGCCCCCCACGTAAGGCACAGCCAGGCCCACTGAGGCTGCCTCACCACCAGCCGCAGGGCAGAGGCCACTGACCGTTCACCACTACGGCTGCCTTACGCCTCTTCTCCACCTCGGCTGGCTTGGCCTTGGCAGCCTGGGCCTTGGCAGCCTGTGGGGACAGGGAGCAGCAACAGTGCTGTGGGGCTTCCCATCACTACCCACCGCAAAGCTGCCCCCGCCAGCTGCCCGCAGCATAGGCCGGCCAGCTCCTACAGCCGCAGCACAGAGCTGGGAGCTCCTGCCCCCCTGGAGCACCAGAACTCCCTGCCGGCCACGGCGCTGTCTGCGGGGGCTGCGACACCCAAGGGCAGCTGGGGGAAGGGGCCGCCGCGGCACAGCCAGTCACATGAGGAGCTTGTGGGGAGGCACACAGGGAATGTCAACTGCTGCCAGCCCCCCCAGCCCCACAGTGTCATGCACAGCCACAGAAAAGCAGCTCTGTCACTGCGTGGCTCAAGGCCTGAACCCACCCACCCTCACCCACTACCTTTGGCTTCTTCTCCAGGTCAGCCTCCGTCTTAGGGCCCAGCAAGTGCAGCACCTGCCAGGGAAGGGGGCTGAGTGTGGAGGTATGGGCAGGGTGACAGGGCACCCACCCCAGTGCCCCTGGGTCCTGCCCTCTGCACCTGGACATGGCATCTGGGCCCTCCCAGGCAGCACTGTCCACCCCAGCCCTAGCACCAGCCCACCTGCAGGTCCACCTCATTCTTGATGATCTTCCCATCTGCCCACTTCAGCCTGCTGCGTGCCTCCCCTGCAAGCGACAGAAGGCAACTCTGTTGGGCACTCACTTGGGGGCTCCCCACCCACAGGCCCCGGACACAGGCCAGCCCCTTTGGGCAAGGGCCATGGCCTGTCTGGCACAGCCCAGGAGCATGGACGTGGGCACAGCTACCCACAAGCACGGGCCCTGCCCACCCGCGGATGGTGTGCAGAAACCCTGGGAGGCACAGCCAGGTACCTCTGCCACAGCCCACTGTCTGCACTAGGGCCCCCACAGCATTCCTTGGGGCAGCAACAGCATCTCCAGCAGGGCATGGCTTGGCCAAGGGACAGGCGGGCTGCATGGGCCCAGCTGAGGTCTCAGGGCCAAGGAGCTGATCGGATGGGCCAGGCGAACCCCCAGGGCAGGGGAAGCCCAGTGCCACTGTACCGCAGTGACCAGGAGAACAGGTCAGGGCAGGGGCACTCACCCATCAGCAGCCCCATGTTGAAGTGATAGCGCTCGGCCAGCAGCTCCGCACGGTGCTTGCTGATGGCAGCCTCCACCTAGAGACGGGCAGGGTCCGTCAGGGTCGGGCTGCAAGCTGCTCCCTGGCACCCGCGGGCGCCCACCTTCATCTGCTGCAAGGCGCCCCAGCTCCCAGGGCCGGGCAGAGCAGCCCGACAGCAGGAACCACCCTGGCAGCTTGGACGGGGCTGCGCCTCCTGCACCTCCCTACGCTGGTGCTGCGCGCCCTGTGCCCGTGCTCACCGCCTCCTCTATCTGCTCGGGGGTCACAGCCACACCCACGCCGCAGGCGCGCTCAAAGTCAGCCACATCGATGGGGTCGAGCGGGTGGCTCTTCACGTAGTCCAGCGCAGCTGGAAGAAGCGGGGCCAGGTCAGGGCGTGGCAGGCAGCAGCCCCATGGCAGGAAACCGCTCCGGAGCCCGGTCCTGCCCTAGCAGCTCAATCACAGAGCCAGGCTGCGGACTCCTGCCTGCAGCCTCCAGCCCCTTCCCCTGCCCCGGGCTCCTCCGCGCGAGTGCAGGGGGCGCAGTGCCAGCCAAGACCCGGGGCCGTGGCTCGCAGGGTCGGCCCCTGCTCCCACTCCTCTACCAACGGACCCACGAGTGCCTGGACTGAAGCAGGGCCGGGGGGAGCGCCGGGGACCTGCCGCAGCCCGGATGCAGCTGGGCAAAGAGGGAGACGGGGTGGGGGAGCCCGGCGCCAGCCCTGGGGAGAGCGGGCGCACCACTGAGCTGCAGGTCCGTGACGATCTTCTTGCTCGTGATGCAGCCCACGAGGAAGCCGAGGCGCTTGGGGTCCTTGAGGCGCGACGCCACGTTGTACAGCAGCGTCCCGGTCGCCCGGTCGATGGCGGGGCCCAGCGCGCCCTGAGCCTGCGGCAGACATGGCGAGGGCGCGTCGCAGCGGGCCAGGGCCGGGGTCACTGGGAGGCAGGAGTCGGGGGCCATCGGGAGCACAGGTCAGGGGGCAGGAAGAGGGGTCAGAGTTCACGGGGGGCAGGGGCCAGAGGTCCCTGGGGCAGCAGGTCAGGGGTCGGAGTTCATGGGGGGGGCAGGGGTCACCGGGGAACAGGTCAGGGATCGGAGGGGGGTCAGAGCTCACGGGGGGGGACCAGGCCAAGCAGCGGAGGTCAGAGGTCGGGGGTCGCGCACCTGGGCGGCGGCCTGGCGCAGCAGCGCGCTCAGCGCCTCGTTCTTCAGGGTCTCGCGCGCCTTGTCCGCGCCAAGCCCGAGCGCGGTGAAGAGCCGCAGCGCTTCCGCCTCCGCCTCGCCCAGCCCCTCCGCCGCCGCCGCCATGCCGCCGCTTCCACCGCCGGGCTGGGGGTGTGGTTGCGGCCGCCCAATCAGCGCGCGGGAGGCGGGCGCAGCGGGGGCGCGACGCCAATCGGAGCCCTCGACGGCGAGCTGACCAATGGTGGGCCGCGGGCCGCGCAGCCAATGGGGAACGGCGAGGCCCGAGGGGGCGGGGCCTGAGCAGTCGGCGATTGCATCATTTAAAGGGCCAGAAGCCGGTGACACCCACGTGGCTGTCGCGGACCCCCCTCCCCGCAGTGCCCCCACTCGGACACGGACACGGACACGCGGCGGCGGCTGCAGCGGCTTTATTGACGCCCGGTGCGGGCTCAGCGAAGGCCGCGCTCACGGCACCCGCTGCGGTGCACGGGGTGCGGGGCTCAGGGCCGGGCCGGGCCCGAGGCATCGTCCGGGGCCGGGGCCGGGGCCGGGGCCGGGGCGGCGACGGGGGTCATGGTGTAGCGGGCGCAGAGGCTGGTGGCGGAGCGGCAGCGGTACTCGCCGCGCTCGGTGCGGACGCGCTGGTTCTGCAGCAGCGTGAGCTCCACGGGCACGGTCACGGCCGCCTCGCGCCGCACCACCTGCACGGCCAGGCGCGTGCGCGGCGGCACCTTGGCGGGCAGCAGCACCTCGGCCCGCTCGCGCACCGTGCGGCTCTCGCTGCGGCCCTTCTCCACGCGGAAGTCGGCGGCGGCCTCCAGGGCCAGCGTGAAGGCCAGGCCGGCGCGCAGGCGGGTGTCGGCGCCGAAGCGGAAGCTCTGCGCCGTGACCGTGCTGTACTCGCGGCTGGTGCCGCTGCTCAGCGCCTGCTCCGCGTCCGTCTCGTTCACCGCCACCAGCTCGTCCAGCAGCACCTCGCGCT
>NW_017728917.1:15375687-15384115 GCF_001723895.1 Crocodylus porosus
CAGGTGCGAGAGCCGGTCGTGGAAGCGCAGGCCGGGCCGGTAGTCGGCCAGGCGCTCGCCGGGCCAGGCGATGTACTGCCGGCCGCCGCGGCCCGGGTCCTGGTAGAGCAGCCACACGCCGCGCTGCACCACGTGCGAGGACACGCGGTCGTCGAAGTAGCCATAGGCCAGGTTGGTCTCCTCCGTCACCGCCTTGCTGCGGCCCGCGAAGCCGGCGTGCTCGTACAGCGTGATGAGCGGCTCGTCCAGGTCGTGGTGCACGAGGCGCAGCGAGGAGAGGCGCCCGCGCGGCTCCACCGCCGCGTACTCGCCCTCCTCGAAGGCGAAGGCCTCGCCCTCGTACTTGGGGCCCGTGTAGGCCACCCAGGGCTGCCCCTCCACGCGCAGCGAGCTGATGCAGTCCCCGAAGTCCAGCTCGTGCAGGTCGGGCACGTCGCACGTGAACTCCCGCTGCAGCCCCTCAAAGCCAGGGCGCTCGTACACCACGATCCGGTTGGCGCCGGCCTCTGCCGGGGCCGTCTCCGGCTCGGCGCCCGCCAGCATGTCTGCGCTGGGCCGCGGGAGCCGGCTCTGCGGGGGAAGGAGGCCTGAAGCCTGGCCCATCCTCAGGCGCTCCCAGGGCACCGGGCCCGCCACAGCCCGGGGCTGGGCAGCTGTGGGTCGTTCCCCCTCTCCGCCCCCGGGGAGAGCCTCCCTGCTGGCACCACCCTGGTTCCGGAGCCCAGGGCACCTGCCGCCTCCCGCGCCGGCTCCTTCCAGCCCAGCTGTGCCCACGGGCCTGCCCACCCTTGCCAGACGCCTCGGGGTCCTGTGGGAAATCCAGGCCTGGCGGGCCCCTGGCTCCCAGCCCAGAGTGGTGCGGTGCCTCACCTGGACGGGGTCGCGGGCCACCCACCCGTGCGGCCTGGCTGCGGCGAACTTCCTAGGTGCCGGGAGCCCTGTGCTGTGGCTGCTTTAATAGGCGCGGGGACAGCTCCAGGCGCGTCAGGGCCTGCAGCACCCGGCAATGACAACGCTGCACCCACACACCGGCCCCCACCCACCGCGCCCTGTACCTGGGTGCTGCACGGGGCTGCGCAGCATGGGGCCTCGCCCCACTGGCACGACCAGTCTGGCCCAGTCCATCCTGCCCCCGAGCCCGGTGCGTCGGGACAGTCTGGTTGGGCGACCTGGCCCTGCCCCAGTGACAGGCACTTACTCAGCCACGTGAGCGATGCCAGGCTCCGCTCCATGCCCTTCCCAGCGGGCAGCAGCTCCCCAAGGCCCCGGCCCTGCCTGGCACAGGTGCCCCGTGCCCCTGTGTTCGGGGGGCCCTATGTGAGCTCCACGGCTGTGTCCTGCTCCCTGCAGAGCCTGACGCCCCATCCTGCCCGCGGGCCCTGTGAGAGTGCTGCTGTGGGCAGGAGGCTCAGGCCCTGGTGACTTTTCTCTGGTTTATATGCAGAGCTGCTCCATCCCACAGCCCAGGCAGGTGGGCAGAGGCCAGACCAGGGCCTGGTCGCTGAGGCGAGAAGCCCTTCCCCTCCTTGGCCAGAGAGGCCTTGCCCAGCTGGCAGTGCGCAGGGCAGGTGCCTGCAGCCAAGGGCAGCTCCTGTCCTCCTGCTTCCACTCCGGCTGCTCCCGGCCCTGCCCAGCAGCCTGGCAAGGACAGGCTGTCCCACCTCCGCCCTGCCCCAGCTGGGCACTCCCAGCTCCACATGGCCCTCTGACCCCCGCTGCCAGGGCTCTGGGAGCCCCTTTCCTGCAGGCAGCGCAGCCGCTTTTCAGGCCGACCCGCCATAGGCACCCTCTGTGCCGCAGTTGGCCGGGGGAGTGGTGCCAGCCTGGGACAGGCCCAGCCCAGTCCTCTTTGTGTGTACCCCGACCCAGCACCCACAGCCATGGCCCAGCACCTGGGTAACTGCATGTGTCCCACCCCCAGAGATGCCTGGAGAGAGTGCAGCTGCCCCACGCCAGCCAGAGCCCAACCTCACCTGCCAGCCAAGCCCCAGCAGGGCCAGGAGTGGGGCTGCTTGGTCTGGACACTTCTCGGCCGAGGCCCCCTGGGCACTGCCCAGGAGTTGTAAAAGAGCTGGCCAAGGGGCTGCATCTCAAGCCTAGGGCTGTTGCCACCGTGCTCTGCCTGGCTTCCCACAGCCTGCTCAGGCCCCAGGACCCGCTCACCCCAACCCTCCCCAGACTGGTCATGGTCCAACTCACCCCCCAACTCTGCCACCCCAAACCATGGGCCCCAGGACATGGTCTCACTGCTGTTGGTGCCGTGTCTCCGTGACACTCAGCAGGCCACAAGGTGGCGGCAGCATCCCGCATGGGCTTGGCCTGCTCGCCCCCACCTGCTGTGTGTGCGCCGTGGGGGCAGGAACGTGGCGGGCCAGCGTGGGGGGCCACAGCCAGCCAGGTGGCTCCTGCCTGACCTTGGGCGCCATGGCTGCTGCACAGGCCAGGCCGGAGGCAGCTCCGAGCCACGCTGCAAGGGCGGGCCAAGGTCAGGCCACACACCGCTGTCGGCCCCAGCTCCAGCAAAACCTGCTCGCCCGGGTGGCAGCCCCCAGCCAAGACCCAGGCAACACAGGGGCGATGCAGGTGCCCTGCAGGGGAGGGGTCTCTGTGGCCCTGATGATTAGTGGCCCCTGATCTCTGGATCACCGTGGCTGTGCTGCTGCAGCCGGGTGGGTGGTGGGGGCATCCGGCACAGCACCGCTGCAGCCCCGCCCTGCCAGGCCCCAGCCCCCCCGGCAGGCAGTGGCCGAGAGGACGTGGAGACCCTGGGCGCAAGGTGACCCTGCTCCCTGCCTGCCTGGCGGGCAGCCAGGCTTGTGGCACCGTGGCGCCCGCGCGGGCGGGAGCTGCATTCCAAGGCGAGCAGGAGCGGGAGATGCAGCCCAACTGCGCAGGCCCTGCCAGCCCCTGGAGCCGCCCCAGCTTGGCGCCGAGCCCCAGGCCTGCCAGGAACGAGTGTGAGGCCCTGGCTATGGGGGGAGCTGGGCAGGCACTTTACTTTCAAGCCAGGACCCCGCAAGGCTGGAGCTCCCACCCTAGTCCTAGTCCCAGCTAACCTGGGGCACCGTGACCGGGGCCGGGCAAGCCAAGGCCACCCACATCCTCCCTCCAGGCCCTGCCCAGCCACGGCTGTGGGTAGCACACTGGGGACCCCATGGTTGGGCATGGGGGTGCTGCAATCCACAGCGCCTGCACCACCAACCTGTAGGGATTGGGAGCCATTGATCGCTCAGGCCACAGGTTGATGAGCAGCTGTCATGGACCACGTGGCTGCGAGCCTGAAGCAACTCTCATCCTGGGCACGGCTGGGCCCTGAGGGCTGGGACAGGCACCCACTGATGCCTGCCCTGACCTGGCCACGGCCACAACCCTGGGGAAGAGGCCAGTGGACCACTCGCTGCAGCTGGGCACCATGGCAGGCACAGTGAGAGTGAAGGTCAGCAAGAAGGGGCACCAGCCTGGTGCGGGCTGCGGGGCAGGAACATAACCCAGAGCCCATGAGCTGCCAGACCCTGGCATTGCCCCATGGCTGAGCGATGCACTATTGAGGGATATGGCCGGAGCCCAGGGGGACGGCAGCACCAGCTGGGGTGGGGTGAGACAGCTCCCAGGCTGTGCCCCACAGAGCACGCAGCGCCAGGCAGGGGGAACCCAGGCATCTGCACCAAGGTCACAGAGGGCACTGGAGCTCCTGCCCACCCTGGGGCCCCAGCAGCCTGGGAGAGAACAGCATCCTGGCTCTATTCCCCTGCCCGCACCTCCCCTGCGCAGCTCAGAACTGGGGCCAGGCCTCGGGTGTCCCACATTTATTGCCAGATGTTGGATGGGTCCGTACAGAGCGACACCGAGGGCAAAGCCAGGGGCGGCGCAGCGCACACACACAGGGCACGGCACGACACGGGGCAGCTCGGCCGGGACTGGGGCGAGGGCGCGGGGGCCAAGGCGAGACTGGATGCCAGCGGCTGGTGCAAGGGGGGCAGGACACAGCCCCTGCCCAAGCGATGCAAGGGCCAGGGTAGTACAAGGGCAGCAAGTCACCACTGGGGCCACACGGCTGCCGGGGCCTGGAAGAGCAGAAGGGCCGAGCATGGGCCCCCATGTCCCCCACCCCACAGCCAGACGGAAGGAAGACCTGCCTGTGCAGCGACCGGGGAACCCCCGTGCCCCCTCTGGGCTGTGCTTGCCCCAGCTGCAGGTGCCCTGCTGCCCCCAGGCAGGCCAGGCCAGAGGGGTCTCATGGGCTGACTGCGCACCCTGAGGCAGCCTCAGGTCTGGAAGGGCCCCGCTGCCCAGTCAGGCCTCGGGCAAGTGCAGAGCGGGTGCCGGGGAAGTGCCGGCGGCGTGTGGCGTTATTGCTATGAGTGGGGCGGTGGGACCGCCCTGGCGGGCGCTCAGATCACAGTCTCAAAGAGCGTTGCCTTCTCCTTGGGGGCCTCGGGTGCCAGCAGTTTGGCCTCGGCCTCAGGTGTCAGGTACTCCAGGTGGTGGTGCCCCCAGATCGGCGTTGTCAGGAGCTGCCAGCGCTGCAAGTGAAGCCGCCAGTCACCAGTCTGGTTCTGGGGGGCCCAGCCACTCCTGCCCCCCACCCCACCCGTCAGGCTGCACTATGTATGCAGCCCAGGGCAGAGCTGCCCCCAACACGCAGCCCATGCCAGGGCCCCGGGTGCTCACCTCTCGCAGGGAGCCCTTGCAGCGCAGCAGTTTGTAGAGAACAGTGCATGGGATGCAGAGCATGGAAGAGAGGGCCAGGGCCCAGCCGATGGCGTCACCCCACCAGGGGTACACATAGGTCTGGTTGTACGTCAGCTGCTGGTAGTTCACCACGTGGAAGAGGAAGATGCCCTGGGGTGCAGGAGGCAGCCATGAGACCATGGGAAGTCTCCTCCTCCCTGGGGCCCAGTCAGCCCAAGGACCGCAGCAGGGTGGGCGCGAGGGCCGGGACTCCTGCCTGTGCCACGAGGTGGGTGCAGGACAGAGCTACCTCCCTGCAGCCACGGGCCAGACCGGCGCATGTGCCCCCGTAGGGGTGCACTCACCACGCAGACCAGGGGAGTGATGACGGCCCAGCACCACTTCATGAAGGGCAGAGGCCGGTAGCCAATCATGCGGGCCACGTCATCCATGAAGCGGTCGGCTCCTGTGGGATGAGCACAGCGGGTTTGCTGGGGACCCAGTGCCATGCTCCAGGCACTCTGTCCCAGCCCTGGCGCCCCGTCCCCCAGCCCTCACCATAGACCCAAGCGATGACGATGCACTCCCAGAAGGCCTGCCACAGCAGTGTGATGCCGCTGGCCGAGTAGTAGTCGAAGAGCTGAAAGACGTACATGCCGCCCTGGGGCAGCGCAGCCATCACCGCCAGCCCCACCCAGCCCTGCACGGCACCCAACCCCTGCGCCCAGCCCGCGCCCCTACCTCGGTCACCATGGAGAGGTCAATGAGGCAGCAGAGCAGGCAGCACAGCGCAGCCGTGAACTCCCGGCGCAGCGAGCCAGCGCCCGGCTGCGGGAACAGGTCCAGGATGCCCGTGATGAAGCCCTCGACGCCCACGAACTGCACAGAGCAGAAGGGTCAGTGCGGCACTATACCCCCACATTCCCCCCACCCCCCAACTCCTGCTCACCCTGGCCCACAGCCCCTCTTTCCCGGCCACACCTGGCTGTCGAGTCCCAGCACAAGCAGCATGAAGAAGAAGAGGGTGGCCCAGAGCGGCGACAGGGGCATCAGGGTCACAGCCTTGGGGTAGGCAATGAAGGCCAATCCAGGGCCTGCAGGAAACGGCTGGGTAAGGGGGTGGCAGGGGCAGGCCTGGCATAGCCCTGTGGTGCCGGGAGCTGCCCCAGCACCAGGCCAGAGTCAGCACTCACCCGACTCGGCCACTTTGGATATGTCGACGCCCTGCTCGGACGCCATGAAGCCCAGCACCGAGAAGACCACGAAGCCAGCGAAGAAGCTGGTGGAGCTGTTGATCACGGCCAGGACATAGGCATCCCTGCAGGAGACAGGGGAAGGTCAGTGCCAGCAGGGAATGCGCCACGTGTGGCCTGGCCCCCCCAGCGCCGGACCTCACCGGTAGCAGTTGTTGTGGAACCGGTTGTAGCTGCCCAGCGCGGTCAGGGCGCCCAGCCCAATAGCGTAGGAGAAGAAGATCTGCGTGCCGGCGTCGATCCACACCTGGGGGCACAGGAGGGTCACAGCCCAGGGGTGGCCCCAGCTCTGGCCCACCCCATCCCACCCCTCCCCACTCCAGCCCTGCCAGCCACCCCTCACCTGGGCTTCAGCCAGCTTGGACCAGTCGGGCTTCAGGTAGTAGACGATGCCCCCCAGCGCCCCAGGCAGTGTGACACCGTGCACCAGCAGCAGAATCAGGACCACGTAGGGGAACAGCGCTGTGAAGTACACGACCTGCCGGAGCAGGTACGGGTCAAGCCGGCTGCACTCAGTGCTGGGTGGGGGCCCTTCCTGGGGCAGGCTGCAGCTGCCTGACCTGGGGGCGCAACAGCTCCAGCCACATCCCCAGGGCTCAGCCCACACCGCTGTCTTCACTCGGGGAGTCCATGGCCCCACCCTGCCCCTGCCTTGTGGGGCTGCTGGGTCCCTTGGGCAGCAGAGCGAGGGCCAGGACAAGTGGGCACTGGCAAGGCGCTGGGAGCAATGCGGTGCCAGCCAGCAGCTGTCCCAGGGTCACCTCCGAGCCAGGCGCAATGCCGACCCAGGGGCTAGGACTCTGGTCCCTGCCAGCGGCACTGCCCTGCCATCTGCCCGTGTCAGGGTGCGGGAGACCGAGGGGCATGGCAGCGCTCGGGGGCAGAGAGCCAAGCCCTGCAGAGCCCCACCTCCAGCAGGAGCCCAGGGGATGCTGCAGCTCAACTGGCTGGCGCCCGGCCCTGGCAGCCCCTCGGGGCAGGGTGTGTGCAGCACGGACCTCACGCTGGACCTCGTGGCTGCGTCCCTGCCGCCTGCCCGGGCGGCTGTTACCTTCCCGGTGGACTTGACGCCCTTCCAGATGCAGAAGTAGACGATGAGCCAGGTGGCCAGCAGGCACAGCACCATCTGCCAGTGCAGCTCCCCTGGCTCGCCCAGGCCCCCCGAGAGCCGCAGCACCTTGTTCCTGCAGTGGGCACAGCGCAGCACGGCCAGCTCAGCAAGCGGCTCCTGCTGGGCCCCCCGGCCCCCGCCCACCCTCGGCCTGGGCACTCACTCCCAGAACTCGATGACGGGCGAGCGCTTGCCGGCCAGCTCGGTGCAGCTGAAGTTGGCGGGGCCGGCGCTGCTGTTGGTGCCGTTGGGGCACAGGCCCAGGGCGAAGAGCTCGGTGCAGTGCTTCGTGTTCCAGGGGTGGCCGCAGGTGGCCCAGGGCAGCGTGTCCGTGAGCGAGTGGGCCAAGTAGAAGAGCCCCCAGACCAGGATCATGATGTAGTAGGAGTTGCAGAAGAACACGATGACCATGGAGGCCAGGCCTAGACCTGGAGATGTGGGGGGCACATCAGAGCTGGTGGGCCTCGGAGCCGGAGCTGGCTCCGATGGGCTGGGCTGGGCGCGTGGCCCCCACACGAACCTTTGAAGAGGGGGGCGATGTTCCAGGCGGCGATCCCGCCCTGCTTCATGAACTGGCCCAGCGCCACCTCCAGGAAGAAGACGGGGATGCCTCCCACGAAGACGATCAGCAGGTAGGGGATCAGAAAGACGCCTGCGGGGGGACACGCATCAGCCCCCGGCGCCATCCCGACACCTGGGCCGTTGGGACAGGCAGGGGACTGGGGCCAGGCCCAGCCCCAGCACCACCAGGCTCCAAAACGTGGGCAGGCAGCTGCGCCCCTCCCCCCCGCCGCAGGCCCCCTGCTCTGGCATGCTGCGCCAGCTGCCTGCTCGCAGATCTAGGTCAGCACTGGCAGGGGCGCAGGAGCGGGCACGTGCCAGGGGTCTGGCCCAGGCTGGCTGCCTGTGGGATTCTCCCACAATGCACCTGGGCAGAGCCCGGGCCTGTGGATGTTGTGCTGGGGCAGGCGGGGGGAGCAGGGAAGCGGAACAGCGCTCCACGGGGGCGCGGAGACGGCTGCCGTGGAAACGGGGAGGCAGGCGGGGCCGCGGCGGTGCGGAGCGCGGCCGGCCCTCACCTCCGCCGTTCTTGTAGCAGAGGTAGGGGAAGCGCCAGACGTTGCCCAGCCCCACGGCGAAGCCCACGCACGACATGATGAAGTCCATCTGCCGCGTCCAGGTCTCGCGCTCGGGCATGGGCATCTTCACGGGCGCTGCGGGCACCACTAGCGGTGCGGTGACGGCCCGCTCCTCGGGGCCCGGCTCGCCCGGCCCCGCGCCCTCCACCTCGGCTGCCTCCGAGCACCTGCTCCCCTCTGCGGAGACAAGGCCGGGCCGGCCGGCAGCTGTGGGGACCGGGACCCCCGCGGGCCTGGGCCCCGGTGCCATCGCT
>NW_017728917.1:15384691-15397477 GCF_001723895.1 Crocodylus porosus
CCGGGCCCGCGTCCGGGGCCGCCTCGGGGGCCGCGCCCGGTGCGAAGGGCGCCGCCGTCAGCCCCTGCAACCAGAACACAACACACGTTAGAGGCGCGAGGCCGGTGCTGCCCGGGCCCCGCTGGACGGCCTTGGTCCTGACCTGCCCCCCCGGGGCTTGGGGTCCGACCCTCCCCCGCGGGGCAGCCGAGCCCCCCCGGCGAGCGAGGCAGGCACAGAGGAGACCACACCGCAGGTCGGGGAACAGCCAGGCTTTATTAGTGCATTCGACGCAAGGGAGGGAGCGGCTTTCTTCTGCCTGGGTGCCCTCCCTGCCCCAGTAGCCAGCAGCTGCTGCCCACAACAGCGGGGCAGCACTGGGACCAGGCTGGGTCCAAGTTCAAAGTGCTTCCCTGACGTCCTCCCACTTGGTCCGGCCACCAGGGCCCTGGTGCATGGGCAGCCGTCCGCTTGTAGAGGCCACAGGCTGGCACATGATGTCCAGACAGCTGCACAGGCTCCCGAGCCAGACGCTGCTTCGTGGCATGCACACTGTGCCAATGTGAGCACTGGGTAATGTGGCCCAGGGAGCGGCCTGCTGCCGGCCCCACCTTGCAGCAGGTCAGAGTCCAGCCAGGTACAAGCAGCAGCCACGGGCGTTGGCGCGCGGAAGGGAGCAAGTCTGCAGCGCTAGGAAAGCCTCCTCAGTCCCTGCATCCCGCACCTGTCCTACCCCCACCCGGCATCCAGACCAACTCCATTCCAGTTGGGGCTGCAACAAGCAAGTAGGCGCTGAGCATCTTGTGGCCAGATGGGGCCTTTGCTGGATCCTGGCTGCGTCCACCCCTGTGGCAGGGCCCTGCTGTGAAGGCTGGGGAGCTGGCAGCCTGGTGGCCTCTCCCCCGGGGAGCAGGGCTCTTGGTTCTGGCAGCAGGTCAAGTTTGTCCTGGAGGCTCCAGTCCTGTGCCCTGGCCAGCACCTACCTGGTGAGGCGAGTCCTTGTCCAGGTGTGGAGCAGCCCTCACCAGGAGCAGGCTTGCGCAGGGCAGGCCCGGTGCCTACCTCCAGCGTGGCTGGTAGAGGAGCGGGTAGAAGATGTTCAAGAAGAAGGCCACAATGGCGGCCACAGTGCCCAGGACAAAGTACCGCACACAGCCCTCGTCGGCATGCTCCGGGAGGGTGGCCACCTGTGCCCTGGCCTGTGGGGCACGGGCCTGCCAAGGCGCTGCAGGCAGCTCCTCTTGCTCTTCAGCCTCCAGTTCCTGCCAGATCAGAGAAGCCTGCGATGTGGAAACCTGCGTCAGCGCTTGGAGAGCAAACGGGCAGGACCCCTCGCCATCCCCGACCCGCGCCCGCCGGCCCCAGCGCCCCGCAGCTGTGCTCGCCCCACGGCTCCTGGCAGCCTGTGGTCCGTGTGGCGACCCCGTGGCAGGCAGGAGATGGGCGGGTGGCACAAGGGGCTCCCGGGCAGCGGGTGGGGTCCGTGTGGGTGGTAGAGGAGGGTGCCTGGCAGGCAGGGTCCCAGTCCAGCAGCGCAGCTTCACCCAGCCCTCGAGACTCGGCTCCCAGAGGATTACATGGCACAGGCACCAGCCAATCACAGCCCAGCTGCTCCATATGCAGGACCTTCCAGACACCAGCCAATCGCAGCCCAGGCTTTGCAGGCAGGAACACGAAGCTCACTCATAGGACAGCCAGTCACAGCTCAGCTTCTGCAGGTTGGGGGGATGTGGACGACAGCCAATCACAGCCCAGGCTTTGCAAGTGCACAGGAGGATTATTCAGTGCGGCCAATCGCAGCTCAGCTTTCCAAATGCAGGCAGATCAGCGAGAGAACAGCCAATCAGAGCAGTGCACGCCTATGGGCACACGTGACTCTGGGCACAGCAGGGAGCCTGAGGGACCCAGGAACCAGAGCCACGCATGACCCCAATGTTGGCCTGTGCCGGCCCAGCGTGCCACTCTCCTGGGCCAGGGCACCAGCTGGCCCTCGGCTCTGTGTGTTCCTGACCAGGGGGAGGCAGGGGCATTGCTCCTCAGACTGCTGAGGACTCTTCCAGGAGCCCCAAGTGGGGCCTGGGTCAGGGGCAGGGTGGCTGGAGGTGCCCCAGACTCCTGCATGCTCCCTCCATGCCTGCTGCTCTGCTCCAGCTGGGAGCGCCAGTCCCAGGCAGGCAGGCGGGCGGGCACGAGGGGCGCTGGGCAAGAGCAGCTAAGACAGACGGATGGATGGAGGAGATCAGCAAGTAATGAGAACAGGACCGGCAGCCCGGTGGGCGGGGGCCGTGCTCCCAGAGGTCACAGCTCCAGTGACCACTGCAGGGGTGGGAGTAGCGGCTCAGGCATGGCGGGAGGCGGCGGCGGGTCCCTCACCCCCAGGTTTCGGCGCGGCGCTAACCCCATGGCAAGTCCTGCTGGCAGCCCGCCACAGGCTGCCTCAGCATGGCTGGAGATGAGACTTACTCTGCCACGCAACTGGCCATGGAGCCCCATGCCAAGCTCCCCTGAACGCAGGCTCTGCTGCAGTACAGAAGACCCCGGATCCTGCCTGAGGGGATCTGGGGATCCCCAGCAGCACTTCCAGAGTAGCGCAGCCACCAAACCCAGGGCCTGGCCTCCCCCAGGGTTCTGGGTCCTTGACACCAGGCTTCTCTGTGCTGCTCCCAGGTTGAGGTGGTGGGGGCCCTGCTGGGATGCCCACCTGTGCAGCTGGCAGTCACCCCGGCTGCCGCAGTGGGTCTATGCCCACAGCTGGTCCCCACACTACAGCACACGCTAGCTACAATGCGGTCTGCCCTACTGGCTCTCTCTATGGGCAGCAGACCAAGTGCGTCCTCCTGTGAACAGCACCCATGCAGGGCGTGCAGGGCGCCAGCTGCTCCTCCCAGCAGCTGGGCACATGTCAAGTGCCAGTGCGGGCTGCTCCCATCCCCTTCCAGGCCCAGCTCCCCGCAACTCTCACCTGGCTGGCAGCTGCCTCGGCAGAGCTGGCCCGCTCGGCGTGGCGCTCCGGGGGCCGGCCCTGCAGGGGTCTCTCCACAGGAGAGTTCCGCCGGCGGTAGAAGAGGACGTAGGCATAGCGCGTCACCACCTGGCTCTCATCCACCATGGTGACCGTGCTGTCGTCAAAGAGCCGCCAGCCTGTGGGGAGGAGAGAAGAATCAGTCACTGCCCGTGGCAAAGCCAGCCAGCCAGCCAGCTTGGAGGGGAAGGGACACAGCAGTGGGCTGGCCAGGCTGGGGCCCTCACCCACGTCGCTGCGCTGGCTGTTCTTGTCGCTGGGCAGGCGGGCGTAGGCAGTGTAGTGCCCGCCGATCATGCCCCCGTAGTGGTTGATCACCGCATACAGGTCGTATGTGGGCAGCTGCTGCTCTTCTTTCTGCCCGATGCAGAACTTGCTCAGGTCCAGGCTCCTGGGTATGCGCAGGTTTGTCAGTGCAGCTGCTACCTCTCCCTCTCCCCCATCTCAAGGCCACAACCAAAGAGCAACAGGCTGTCAGCAGGCTCTGGGAGAGCCCTGGCACCCTGGGGAGGCCCATCTCCAGCCCCTGGGGCCACTCACCGGACTGGGAAGTCGACCATGTCATTGATCTTGTCCCGCCAGATAAAGCTGCGGAAGGAGAAGCGCTTGAGCTGGATGATGAGGACGTTGGGCAGGCGCCATAGCATCAGCTGCTTGGAGGCCTCGCGGTGCTGCTTGCACTTGGGGCAGTACCTGGGGAGACAGAGAAGGTGCTGATCACGAGGCAGGCTGGGGTCTAGACTGGCGGGGGGGGCTTTGCCTGCCCCCAGTATCAGCACTCTGGGCCCTGCCCGCTGCTCACCATGCCTCCTCGGGGGCCAGCACTTCGGGCTTGGTGAAGAGGTTGAGGCACTGCTCCAGGGTGAAGTGCCCAGCACGGGCCGCCTCGCTGGCTGAGCCTGGGTCTTCCACACACTCCAGCTCCTTGGACTGCACCAGCACAAATTCCTTGAGCCGCTCGTTATTCTTCCACACCAAGGCCAGGGAGCAGTCGTCAGCCAGCTCCAGTGGGCAGTCACCTGTGGGGTGGAGGAGTTTAGCGCACTGCCTGCCCTACCCCATCTCCCATCACCCCAGGCCCCACAGGATCATCATGGCCAGCCAGGGCTCCAGCTCTGCTGCCTGTGAAGCACCTCCCCACCAGCCAGCAGGTCAACAAGGCTCTGGACACACACTGGCCCCCTCCTGGCATGGTCTGCCACAGTGAGGACACTGGTTGCCCCCCAGGTGGTGCAGGACCTGCTGCTCAGACAGCCTGGTCATTCCTGGGTCAATGTCTCCTTGCAGCCCCACCTGGGGCACAGCAGAGCCAGAAGAACCCAGGGGTCCAGGCTGCTGGCTGGGCACTTCCCCTCCCTGTTACGTGGCCAGCAGGGCTCCAGCCCAGCCTGCCCCCCACACTCCCAGAAGCCCCCACAGAGCACTGTGCTCAGCTGCACCACCCCATGGTGCCAGCTGAGCTCACCTTTGTCCTCCAGCTTGTGCTCCTTGTTGGCTGCATCAATTTTGTTGATGTAGAACTGTGTGGCATGGGCGCTCAGTACCTCAGGTGGCTGTTGGTACCCGGGGATGGCAGCTGGAGGTGGCAAGGGCAGCATGTTAGCAATGCTCCCAGCCAGCTCCGTGCCATGCTCCGATGCACAAAAAACTTGCAAGCCAACAGGGGCTTCAGCCCTGACCTGCCATGTCACCTCCCTGCCCCTGTGCTGGGCTGGGTCTGATCTGTCAAGCCGAAGGCACCCACCCCAGCAGGGAATGGGACAGGCAGGCTCTGCAGCTCAGCCCCACGTTGAGACCAGGCACCCTGGCAAAGGGTAGGGCTGGTCCTCCACAGGCCCTGCCCAGGGGATTCACAGCTGGGGCAGGAGCAGCAGCCACAGAGGCTGGACGCTCACCTTCAGGCTTGAGGACTCTCTCGTAGAAGGGCTCCTTTTCCCCACAGCCCTCGCCCAACACCTCCAGAGGGTGCTCAGAGAAGTCAGAGTCCAAGCTGAGCAAGGAGCTCCGGGCTGCAAGGAGCTTGCTCCGAACGGTGCTGGTGTCCCCCAGCTCAGGGTGCAGCTCCGGTGCAGGGGGTGAGGGCTGGGGCTCTGGCAGCAGGTGGGAAACCCGATCTCCATCTCCTGACTCAGAGGCTGGGGCAGCCGCTGTGCAGCTGCTCTTGGCTGGGGTCTCCGGCTTCTCGGGGAGCAGAGGCTGCGGGCCCTGCTCTGGCGACATCCTGCCCAGCTGGAAGGGCGGCTGGAACACGCTGACCGAGTACCTGGGGGACAAAGAGAGGCATCAGGGTAGGCTGGGCCAGGGTAGCTGCCTCTACCCGGCACCAGGCCTGGAGCCTTGGGCTGGCTGGGGAGGGGCACCCCTGCTGGGCCCAGAGGCCTGTGCCTGCCACAGCCCATACCTCGCGTAGCCCTCTAGCAGCTGGGCCAGCCGGGCATAGGTGAGGCGCGACTGCGGCACGCTGACGAGGAAGGGGAAGCCGATGTTCTCAGGGCGGCACAAGGTCTTGTGGTCCGGCCAGTGCGTCTTTTGACAAACCCTGCAACACATGGCCATTGAGTCCCATGTGGGCCTGCAGCCCACAGCCCCTGCCCTGCCCAGCCCTAAGAGAGGCTGAGTCTGCCCCTGGTTTGAGCAGCTCTACCCACAGCAGGCTGGGCCCTGCTTCAACGTGGGAGCTCCTGTCCCATGCCCTTAGGTCAGTGTGGGCAGCACTGCACCCCTGGGGCCTAGGCTCCCCTGCCCCCAACTCCAGCCAGGCATATAAATATCCTTTAAGAAATATACTTATTCTCCTTGAATTACATCAGTTAAATGATTAACCCATAATACAGCAGCTTCCACACAGCTGCTACTGGGAGCTTCTCCTGGAGATCTTTGATGCACCTGTGAACCACCAGCTAATTCAGGGGTGGGCAACTGTTTTGGGCAGAGAGCTGCTTATTGAGTTTTGGCAAGCCATTGAGGGCTGCATGATAGGCAGCCCAGGGCAGATAAATATGTATTTTCTAAATTTTTCACAGACCCCGTGGGCTGGATAGAATGGCCGCATTTTGCCCACCCCTGAGCTAATTGCTTAACTGGTGAGTCGATAGGTTTCTTGCTACTTTCCTCTTAGTCTAGGAGTACTACACTCCCCCCTCCCCCGCCCCCACCTGCCTCCTGATTCCTGCGGGGGCACCCTGGGGCTTTCCCCTTTGCCCTTTTCCTGCTAGACTGCGCCTGCCCCAGCTAAAGGATAACTGTAAGCTACCCAGTTATGGCTGCACTTACCGGTCAATCAATTGTTGAACTTTTCATATCTCTACCCCCCACACTGCCAGAACAGGTACCCAACTCACACATTGCAGTAGCCCACACGGTAGCATCTCGTGCAGCGCCGCAGCTTCTCTTCCTCTGACTGCTGTTTCTTCTGGCAGGCCGCACACTTGGAGATGGGCACGCTGGGCACCTGGGGGCGCTGGGGGAAACGGGAGGCATTGGGGGGGGGGCAGGCCAGGCCCTACACAACAGCCCTGCCCCCCTCCCCCCGGAGGCACGGCAGGGCAGGCCCCAACATGCAGGAAGGGAAAAGGGCTAGCAGATGGAGAGTAGCTTCTGTGAGGTTGGCTGGGCAGCCTGGGGGGCTCCTGGTTACTGGCATGGCCCATCTCCCAGGCAAGGGGAGGCATTAGTGCTTTTTCAGGGAGCTCCTGCCCCTGTGACTCTGATCCCCTTGTGCCCCATACCTGCTGGACCTGCAGCACCACCACGTGTTCCTTGGCCAGCTCTGGGGACAGCACCTCAAAGCAGAGCAGCAGGTCCGTGGGGGACACGGTGTCCAGGGAATGGGAAGGCAGGAACATGCGGTGGAAGCGGTTCTTGATCACCTACAGGGGAACAGGTGTGAGCCTTGCCTAGCACGCCCCCTCCATGCACAAGGCACGGTCCATTCTCACCATGACACAGCACAGCCTGCCCCTCCTGTCACCAGAACCCTACGGTGGCAAAGAGGCCCTGAGGCAAGATGGAAGGCAAGCAGGGCACCCAGCCCAGCATGGTCAACCCTGCTGTAATCGCTGCAGCTTGTCTCCCTGCACGACAGGATCTACTAAGGCCATGCTGCACCCAAAGCACTACTCAGCTGTGCTGACAGGAGGCTGCCTGGGGTGTGCCTGCAGTGCCTGGCACCAGGCTTGGTGCATGGCACAGAGCCCCAAAGGCTGCTGCTCACCTCTGCCAGGCGCAGGTTCTCTGACTTCACGTGTACGCTGTGGGCCACCGATTGCAGCACCTCCAAGGCACTGGAGTTCTCTTTGCTGATGCTCACAAGGAACTGCCACAAGAAAGGCCACATTAGCCAGTCCCATGGGGCCAAGCCTTTCCTGGCAGCCTAGATCTGCACACGTGACACTGGCTGTCAGGGTGCCAACAGGCCCAGCTTGGCCCAGTCACTTATCTGAATGGGAATGGCAACAGCTTCTGGCACTGGGGAGGCTCCTCCTACCTTGATGGGCTTCTTGTGCGGCTCCTTGGCGAAAAAGTAGACCGTCAGCACCTTCTGCTTCTGCGGCAATGGCACCGGCAGGTACAGGAAAGGATCAAAAGTAATAGACACCTGCACGCAGAGACAAAATCAGGCCTCACATGCCAAGATCTCAGGTCAGAAACAGAGCACAAGCAGAGCACAACTCTGGGGCCCAGGGCACAGCTCTACCCAGGGCAGGCAGGACAGCTGGGCAGGGGCAAGAAAAGGAGTCCTGGCTCCCTCCACGTGGTAGGTGGTGGGTGAAGGGAAGGTGGACACAGAGGGTCACAGCTGGGGCCCTTGCGCGATGGGTACCTGTAAGCATGGGCTTGGCCCACTCCTGCCCTACCTTGGAGCACACAGGGCACACCAGCTTGGACTTGTACTGGCCCTGGAACAAGTCCACGATGAAGGAGTCATTGCGCATCTTGTGCCGCTGCCATGCCTCCTCAGCCACAACCTGCACGGGAAGAGAAGGGAGTTCAGTCCAGCACCAGGTGCTCCCTGGGGCAGGGCTGGGCTGGGGGCAGGGCGCTCACCTCATCAGGCCGCCCATCTGAGTCCACCGTCTCCGTATAGGGCTTGTTCTGGATGCGGTTCAGGTCCTCGTGCAGCCCATCCAGCAGGAAAGCCATGAACTCCTGTGCATCATGTTGGGCGTAGCCCGTGAACTGGCTGGCCTTGCTGGCCACGATTGCCTGTGGGCAGACAAGGTCACGATCATGGTCACAGGCAGGGACCCCACCCCGATACACCAGGTGCCCTCACCACGCTGGACTCAGGCCTGTGCCAGGGCAGAGGGTGCTGGCTACTAGGGGCAGCAGGAGATGGGGTCACCACTGCAGTCCAGCAGATGATTGGTGCTGCCACCAGCACAGGCCTCACCTTCAGCTTCGAGGGCTGGAAGGCATGGTGCGTGCCCTTCCAGAGCGCCCGCAGCAGCACGGCGAAGCCAATGGCCAGGCGCCCACCCGTACCCAGCGGGTTGTTGTAATTAATCTCAGACTCGAAGGAGCAATCTGCCGTAGAAGTCAGCGAGAAGGGGGTGAGGACAAGGGGAGGGAGGAAGGATGCACCACCTGTGTCCCCACCCGCAGCCCGAGCTCCACTCACCATGGAAGTAATCCCGCAGCTCCCGCGTGTTGGACAGGGACTGGATGACACTGTTCATAAAGCAGGTGTTGCCCAAGTTGACCAGCCCTGTGAAGCCGGGCAGACACACCTTCTTCTCCTCCTCCTCCTCCTCTTCCTCCACGCTCTCGCTGCTCACTGGGCTGTGTGTCATTGGAGGCACCATGCACGTCGGCTTGGGCTGTGGCCCAGCAGGGAGACATGGACAGGTGTCACGGGTTTCGTTCCCAGTGCAGGGACCTGGAGCCACCACTGTCTCTCCTGCAGCCAGTGCCGCCCGCCCCAAGAGCACCCCATAGCCCACAGACTGGCAGGGGCCAACCCTGCAAGTGCTCACCGAGGGGACGTGTGGCTCTGGCTTCACGGCCACGTGTTCAGCAGTGGTGCGGGTGGCGACGCCGTCCAGGCCACTATCCTCCACCCGCGGCTTCTCCTTCTCGGCTGCCCGGGCCTCTTCCTTGGCAGACAGTGGGAGCTGGTTGCTGCCTGGCTGGCTCTTGTCCAGGGGAGTAGGGCCTGTTGGCATGGCCACCTTTGCACCACCCACTGCACCTTAAACAGGGGGAAGGGGTGGGCCTGTGGTTAGCAGCACAGTGTGTATGGAGGCTGGTGTGGGGCCTGGGGCCACCATCACGCTGAGGCACTGCAGCATGCCCCATGTGCTAAGCCAGGCAGCTGCAGCTCCCCATCTCAAGCTCACCAGATCCCTCAAGCCCCCACCGCAGCCCAGCAGCCTGCTTCCAGCTCTACATCCCCTAGTAGTGCTACACGGGCTGCAGCAGCCCCTGCCCAACCCCAGCAGCTGCACCCCAGTGCCCAGCTGGAAACTGCAGAGCGCCAGCCCTGCCCTGCAGAGGTTGCACCATGTGCAGGCAGTGCTAAGGGAAGCCGGGGTGCAGACCTCGTGTGGCAGGAGCCTCCAGCCCACCCCAGCGCTGGCTCTGGCGCTTCTTCAGGCAGATATTGATGCGGGAGATGGTGAAGTTGTAGGTGCACTGCTCTGGCTCGATGAGGTTCCTGCACAACACCAGAGATACCTCAGGGGTTGGGGTCTGGAGACCCCAGCTCCCCCCAGCCAGGCCTGGGTCTCAAACACAGCTCTCCTGGCTGGGAGAGCCCCCGTACCACAGTCCCTGGCTGAAAGCATGAGAGGAGCCCAGCAAATAGGAGACAGCATTCTGCCTTAACACCACATCCCCCTGCCCATTCCCACACCCTGCCTCCCACTGAGAGTGCTGGGACTCTGCAGCTAGAGCCATAGCCTGCTGGCACAGGGTGCCTGCCTCACCCAGTGCCCCATGGCCCAGAGCTGGGCATTAGGACCATCTGAGCTGCGCTTAGCTGCCCTTCCAAGACACCACTGACAAGGCCTTCAGGAGGCCAGAGACAGTGTGGGTGGCTACCCCCAGCTGAGCGTGGCCCTAGGGAGTGTGGGACGCTGTGGGCAGGCACCGTACCTGAGTTTCACCTGCCACCGAAACACTGTGTGGGAGCCGCAGCCAGGGTGAAGGCGCAGGAAGTTTGTGTCGCTACAGGCAGAACAAATGGGATCAGAGTAAGGGCTGTGGCCCCCAGTCAGGCACATACAGCAGCCCCAGCCCTGGAGCCTGCCAGCGGTACCTGGTCTGAAACACCAGCGTGAAGTCCTGCTCCCGGAACAGCACCTTGGAGCTCTCTTTGTGTATCTCCTTCACGTAGACGTGCACCACCACCAGGTCGTTCCCTTTCTCATACGAGTCGTTCTTCACAAACGTCAGGCTCACAATCGGCTCTGGTTCTGTGGAATGCAAACGTAGGTCAGAAGCGGCAGGGGTATCCCAGCCCCACCCCCCGGAGCCCCATGAGGAGTGGTTGATGGCCACCCAGGGAGCCAGAGCGGGCTGCTCAGCCACAGACCAGAGCCACTGGGCTCCCAGACCAGGCTGCAAGGACCTCTGCAGCATGCGCTTGGTGACCTTTCATGGGGGTCACTCGAGATCCAAACACCCAGGTAAGCCTGGGCTCTGATGAAACTCCCTGCACCTACCATCCACGGTGGCTTCCAGAGCTGCCTCATCCTTGGACCAGTCTCTCTTTTCATTGTCTCTGCTCAGGGGAACAGCGATGACTGGGGCTGCCTTTGGGCCCTCACCTGGGGCTGGTGTGCACTCCCAGCCCCCGGCAGCTTCAGCTGGGAGCAGGACTCTCTTCTCTAGGCAGGCAGCGCCAGGAAGGGGGAACGTCTCTGAAAGGTCCACAAGCGGCTGCATCTCCACGGGCACGGGCTCCTTCTCCAGCAGCTCCACCTGGCAGCATGGGGGCATGTGGTGAAGCATGGCTGGCTCATGGGCTCCCCTCTCCCCAGTCCCCTCCAGACCGCAGGCCACAAACCCTCTGCAAACAAGCTCTGCCTAGCCGCCAGCTCTCCCCTCCCCTGCCCCAGATGAGCTGACTCCCAGGACCACTGAAAGTCAGGGGCACCCATGGGACAGGTGGAAAGAAGCAGCTCACCTCACCTACCAAGGGCTGTTCAGGACCCCTCCCCATTACCTTCTCCAGGGGCAGGCTGGGGTCTGTGGCAGGTGAAGGGGCTTCGCTTTGGCCAGCCCTGCCATTGCGCCGGCTCCCTGCTTTCCCACCATGCCCCTTGCCGGACTCTGGGCCCCCCACGACCCTGACATTAGGTTCCTCCTCGGACGGTGCCGCCTTGAGGTACACGGCCCGCTTCGCGCTGGGACCACTCAGGAGCCCGGGGCTCAGGGGGGTCCGGCCCACCAGGGCCTCGGTCCTGCCTGGAGCTCGCTTGGGGTTGGAGGAGTCCCGCTTAGCCCGGGGTGGCTCCAGGCTGCCGTCCACCTGGGGCTCCGCGGGGGCCACCTCAGCAGGAGCCTTTTCCTTGCTGTTTTCCCAGCATGCTGTGCCCCACACTGGCTCCTTGGGCCCGTCCTTCCGCCTCTTCTGTGGAAAGCAGAGGTGCAGTGGGGACACTGGCTGGCCCAGCGCTGGCCAGTTCCACCCATGCCTACATCCCTGGGCACCACCTGCCCACCAGAGGCTCCCAAGGCACCAGGCAGGTCACTGGCCACTCTGAAGCACTGAGATGGGGTGGGGGCTTCTCCCACGTCCCAGCTAGCTCCTGTGGGAACAGGGATGCCCAGTCCCACCCTGCCCAGCCCCCCAGATGCCCCCAGCCTTACCAGCAGCGAGGCCCAGTTGTGCAGCGGGATCTTTTTCTGCAGCACCAGCTGGAGAAAGTTGCCCTTCTTGTACTGCACACGGCTACAGGAACTTTCAATCTCCTCATAGAACTGGCAGCTCCACTGCCGCCCATCTGCAGAAATGGGGACTTGATGGCTGTGCCATGGCTGGCACCTACTGAGGAGCCCTGTTCTCACCCTCCCTTGGCCCTGGGCAGTCCTGTCACAACCCTGCGACCCCCCCTGTCTGCACCACGCGCCCCGAGCCACTCGCTCAGACGCAGCCAGCGAAGCATGTGGGAGACTACATCACAGCACGTGCTCGTGGCCCGCGCTCTGGCCAGCCGTGGTCCACACCTGGCAGCTTGACGATGCAATCTGTGTCCGTGAACACGGTCTCCACATCCTCCACCTTCAGGGCGCTGGTGCCCAGGCTCAGCTTGATGATGATCTCATCTGCGTTCTGCTTCCAGTCCAGCAGCAGCTCTGCGAGGGGAAGGGAGACATCATCCTCGCCTCCCTGCGCAGAGGATCCCTGCCCCTCGCGCGGAGCAGCACAGGGAACAAGGAGAGAGTGCGGGACAAGAAACAAAGGGAGTCTCAGGGCAGCTGGGGGAGCGCGGACCCCGGGGAGCGCTCCCAGCTCCGGGGGAGGGGCGCTGCCTCCCAGACCCCGCAGGGCCCTCGTGAGCGCAGAGCCAGGCGGCTGGCGGCCAGGGCCCCACACGAGATGGTGGGGGCGCCTGGCCGGTCACGCCAGTGGCGAGGCCCCGCGGACACCACCCGGCAGGTACTCCCCCGCCAGCCCCCGGGGAGAGCGCTGGCCTGCGTGTCCGCGGGCAGCCGAGAGCAGGGGCCGCGCCATTACCAAGCGTCTCCGCCGGCCATAAGCCAGCTCGGCACGGCCCCGGCTGGAGGCGCCGCCCGCGGGCTCGGCGAGGGCGCGGAGACAGGTGCAGGGGAGCGCGGGC
>NW_017728917.1:15398087-15399870 GCF_001723895.1 Crocodylus porosus
GGCGCTGCAGCTTGCTCTGCGCGTCCCGCAGGAGCCCCTCGGCCTCGCCGCGCAGCTGCTCCGCCCGCGCCCGGGCCTGCAGCAGGCTCCGCGCCTTGCGGTCCACCAGCTCCTGCACCCTCTCGTACTGGGCCCGCAGGTGCCCCTCCAGCTGCTGCGCGCGGCCGCAGGGGCAGGGTCAGAGGGGCAGCCGGGCCGCGCCTGCCCCAGCGCCCTGGCCGGACCCTCTCCTCCCTGCCCCCACCCTGCAAAGGGCCCTGCGAGCAGAGCCCCCTGCCCACCTGCTTGGCCTCCCCGGCGCGGGCGCGCGCGGCCCTGGCTGTGTCCTGGGCCCGCGTGGCCGCCAGGCTGTTGTTGGCCCGCTTCATGCGCAGCACGTCCAGCTGCCCGTCCAGCCGCCCGGCGCGGGCCAGCGCGCCTTGCAGCTGCCGCTCTGCGCTCGCCGTCTGTGCCTGGATCTGCCCGTGGCCGGAGCAGGGACAGCGTCAGCCCGGCACCAGCTGGGCTCTGCCCAGCCGTCCCGGGGAGGCGGTGGCCGTGCCCCTGCCCCGCTGTGGTCCCAACCCCCCCAAGCCAGGAGTGGGCAGCAGCTGCACGTACCTCGCCAAGGGCCTGCTCCGTGTGCCAGATGTCAGCACTGGCGCTGTTGATGGCGCTCGTGGCTGCGCTCTGGGCCTGCCTGGCATCCTCCAGCGCCCGCCGCACCCCCTCAGCCGTGCTCTTCACGCCCTCCGCCCGCGACCTGCAACCAGCACATGTGTGGGCAGCCGCCCCCCGCCCCGCGCGGGGCAGTGCTGAGCTCACCCCCACGGCCGGCGGCCCAGTGCTCACTTGGCGCGGCGCGCATCATGCAGCAGGTGCTCGGCTCGACGCACGTCGCCAGCCGTCTGCTCCAGGATGGCGTCGACGTTGGCCAGGCTGCTGACCCGCTCCTTGATCTCCTCGGCCAGGTGCCGGATCTGGGCAGGCGAGGCCGGGATGGAGAGCTCCAGCACCCGGCTGGCCACCGCCTCGATGCTGTCGGGGTCGGCCCCCTCCTCTGCAGGCAGGGGCAGCGTCGTCAGCACGGACCGTGGGTACGGCGCACGGAGACAGCCCCCCGCCCCATGGCCTCCCCCACCCCGGCACTCACGGTTCAGGAAGCTCTTGATCTGCTGGATGAGCTCCCGCAGCTCCTTGTTGGAGCGCTCCACGCGCGCCCGCGTCTCGTTGGCTTTGTCCAGCGCCGCCTGGGCCCGCAGCCGCGCCTCGTCCGCCTTGCCCTTCGCCAGCGCCACCTGGCACAGCGCGCCGGCACTCAGTGCCTGGCCCCCCCCCTCCCGCCCTGCCCCCCCAGCACGCACCTGGTGGGCCAAGTCGTCCACCTCCCCCAGCGCTCGGCGCAGCTCGTCCTCGGCGTGCCGAGCCCGGTCCAGCGCGTTGTCGGCCGTGGCTGCCGCCCCAGTGCAGCTCAGGCCGCCGCAGTGGCGCCTGCCGTCCTCATCCCGGCAGCCGGCCCCCCCGCAGGGGCTGCTGGAGCAGGGCGCGTCCCCTGGCGCCCCGCACACCTGCACACGTGAGCGAGAGCCGTGCCACGGCTGTGCCCGGTCACCCCGCCCCACGCCCGCCCCAGGCTTTCCCGCAGCCCGGCCCCACCTTCTCGTTGATGCGGTGCAGGTGCAGGGCGCTGGCCTTGGCCTCCAGGTCGATGAGGGCGCGGCGGCTGGCTGCGTTCTTCCGGTTGAAGTCGTCCCGTCCCTGGGTCAGCAGCCGCTCGGCCTGGCGCCGGGTGGCTGCCGAGTCC
>NW_017728917.1:15400796-15406758 GCF_001723895.1 Crocodylus porosus
ACGGCCAGGCTGGAGGCGTCGGCGCGGCGCTCCGCCTCCTGCGACTGGGCGTGAGACTGGCGCACGCTGTCATAGGCGCCTGCTCGGGGGACAGGCGGCCACAGCGTGAGACCCTGCCCCAGAAAGCCCCCGGCTCGCCCAGCTCCAGCCCTGGCCCTGGCGCTGCTCACCCAGGAAGTTGGAGTCCTTGAGGCGATGGAGCTCCTGCGCCAGGCCGTGCAGGCTGACGTTGAGGCCGCGGGCGCCGCGCTCCAGCGTGCCCAGCGTGTGGCTGGCACTGAAGGTCTTGTCCTGCGTGGCTGTCAGCTCTGCTTCCAGCTGGGTCAGCGCCTCTGTGGCCTCCTCGATGCCCTGCCTGCCACGGGCACCGGGTGAGCTCCCGCAGCCCCCGCCCAGCTGCCCTGCCCCTGCCGAGGACCCTCAGGCTGGCCCGAGGACCCCAACCCACCACCCTGGTTCTAGTGGCGGGGTCTGCCCGTGGGGGAACGCGTGCAGGGGCCCGGGCACCGTGTGGGGTGTGTCCCAGCCTCCGGCAGCATCTGAGAGCCCCGGCACCGGCCCGCTCACCGCAGCTCCTCCATCGTGCGCATCAGGTGGGTGACAGCGGCCGCGGTGGCATTGCGGGCTGCAACGATGGCCTGCACCGTGCCCAGCTTCTCTTCCAGCTGCCGGAAGTGCCTCTCGAAGGCGCCGGCCAAGCCGGTGTGCTGGATGTGGCGGGCGTGCTGTGCCAGGCTGCGGGCACGGGCGGCCAGGTCCTGCACGGCCCGGTCCCAGTCCCCGAAGCACTGGTGGCAGGGCCGGCAGTCGGGGAAGGCGCCGGTGAAGCCGCGGGCGCACTGGTCACAGCGCACGCCTGAGACGCCGGGACGGCAGGCGCAGTGCCCGGTGGTGCGGTCACACTGGGGGCTGGCGATGCCACGGGGGTGACAGTCACAGGCTGCGAAAGGGCAGTGGTGTCAGTCGGGGGCCTCAGAGCCCCACCCCACCCCACCCCACCACGCAGCACTCACCGCGGCACTGCTGGCCAGGGTCGCCCCAGTGGTTCTCCTGGCAGTCAGCACAGGTCCGGCCTCCGAAGCCCGGTCGGCACGGGCACTGCCCTGTGAACTGAGACCAGGACCTGGCTGCTGTGAGCTGTGCAGGGGCCCTGCCAGGGGGGTGGGGAGCAGCGGGGGCCCAGGCAGGGACAGGCCCTGCTGGGGTGGGCGGTGGGGGCCTTGCCCAGCTTGCTGGCACCGGGGTCTATGCATCCTGCTGGACTCACGCGCACCCAGACCTGCCCGCACCGCTGCCGGCCCCGCGTCCCAGGCCCCGCACCTCACCTCGTTGCAGGCGGGGCTCTGGGCGTGCAGGGGGTGGCAGCCGCAGGGCTCGCAGCCGCGGCCGCTGGCCAGGTTCCAGAAGTGGGGGGCGCAGCGGTCGCAGCTCTGGCCCTGCACATGGGGCAGGCAGTGGCACTGCCCACTGCGCCGCTCGCACCGGCAGGCATCTGGCGACAGGCACTCGCTGTGCTGCGTGCCCAGGGCATGGCAGGAGCAGCCTGCAGCCGGGGGACACAGTGTCAGCCCTGCTGGGACCAGGGCCGCCCGGGAGGGAAGCCCCCGGCCTATACTCACGCCTGCAGGAGCGCCGGGCAGCATTGCCGAAGTAGCCAGGCTGGCAGTGCTGGCAGTGCGTCCCCTCGGTGTGGTACAGGCAGCGCTGGCAGTGCCCGGTGCGCGGGTCGCAGGCGCCCGGGTCGGCTGTGTCGATGTTGCCGCTGCACTGGCAGGGCCGGCAGTGCCCACCCACCTGCTGGGGTCTCCCGAAGTGCCCGGGCGCGCACTCCTCGCAGTGGGGCCCTGCAGTGGCCAGAGGGGGCTAAGAGGCGGCTGGACCCCCGCCCCGCTGGGAGAGGAGGGAGCCAGGCGCCCGTGTTCGTGGCCCACTCCATGCCGTGGCACTCACCGGCGTGGCCCGCCTGGCAGTGGCAGACCACCTGCCCCGAGCGGGCGTCCTGGTGGCAGGAACTGGCGAAGTAGCGGCCGCTGCTGGGGCCCTCGGGGCAGGGGCAGGGCCGGCACCGCTCGCCCGAGCCCAGCGCCGGGTTCCCAAAGTGACCCGCTGCACACCTGCGGGGGGGCAGGCAGAGCGTGGGGGGGCACCTGTCCGGCCCTGTGAGGGCACCCCTGCCCCTGCACTGCATAGGAGCCCCTGCCCCCAGCACCCTCAAGGTGACCCCTGCTGCCACCCTGTACCCCCCACCGATGCAAGGAGCCTGCCCGCCTGGTGGTCCCTGCCCGTCACCTCTGGCAGCGGTCGCCGTCCGTGTTGTCCCGGCAGTGCAGGCAGGAGCCGGTCCGCAGGTCGCACTCCTCGGCGTGCCCGTTGCATTGGCAGGGCCGGCAGGCGGGGAAGCCCCAGTGGCCAGGCTGGCAGCGGTCGCAGCGGGGCCCGAAGACGCCCGGCCGGCAGGGGCACTGCCCCGTGGCGCCATCGCAGAAGCTGCTCAGGGCCCCGTCACCGCTGCACTGGCAGGCTGGAAGGGCAGGGCTGTGAGTGGGGGGCAGAGACGCATCTGCCCTCACCCCGAAGGGGCCCCTGGGAACCAGGGCAGGCCGGGGGGGCGTGCACCCCTGCGGTCACACCCCGGCTCTCCCCAACACTAAAGCCACCTGCCCCCCAGAGGCAGCAGCATCGCTCGTTGGGCAAGGCCAGGGAGTCCATTTGCTCCATGGCTCCTTATCCCGCTCCTGCTAAGCTCTCTTCCCTCCACAGGTGCTAGCAATCCTCTTTCCTCATTAACGGCCTTGACGTGCCACTCATCAAGCGACCCTTTCTTCTGCAACGTTGCTACCTCGGCTACTTCTGGTTCTCCCCCCAGCGCGCGCCCTGCAGACTTGGTGAGAGCCTTAGCTCAGGCACAGGGACGTTAGCTCAAGTGCAAGTTAACCGAGCGGGGTGATGTGCTGGATGCACTGTGCAGATGCTCCAAGTTGGATTTTGCTTTGTGAATGGGAGTAAGAGATGTACCTTTAACTAGAGCCGCTACCAGGCAAATGCAACAAGGTCTTGGACTGTCTGGCTGGGTGTGTGCGTTAAACTGAACGTGCCAAGCAGCACTTCCACCAGCTGCTCTTGTTATGCCAGCTTCTGCTTTGCTTTTAAGCTGAGCATCCAGCACGGAGCCCCCGACACGTCAGTAAAATTGCTAGTTTCTTGTTAACAGGAGAGAAACCTGCTGTGCCATGTGGGGTAAAGGGACCGGCTGCTGACCCTGCCCATTCCTAGGTCTGCCGCACCCAGGCGCCGCCCCCGAGAACGCGCCTGGAGCCAGGGGCCCCACACCTAGGACGTGCCCCGAGGCTGGAGCCGCCAGGGACATGCCAGAGCCCCCCAGGGGCCCGCGGACCCCACCCCCAGTACACCATGGGAAACAGCCCCCCAGCCAGAAGCGGTGCCCAACCCCCCAACCAAGAGCATGCCCCAGAGGCACCTCCCCAGAGCAGCGGCTGGGGGCTCTGGGGCAGGGGCAGGGGCAGGGGGCACTCACGGCGGCATCCGCTGGGCCCGAAGCTGAAGGTGCCTGGGGTGCAGAGGTGGCAGTGGCGCCCCATGACATTGGCCTTGCAGGTGCACTGCCCACCCTGGGGGTCGCACTCGGAGCTCAGCGAGCCCTGGGGGTCGCAGCGGCAGGCTGCGGGCACAAAGCAGTGTCAGCGAGGGCGCCGGGTGGGCAGCCGGCGGGAGGTGGGGGGCAGGGGACTTACGCAGCGCCCCGCCGTGCAGGACAGCCGACATGCTGGTGAGCAGGCCAGCACACGCCTCAGCGGCCAGCGCCTGGCCCACGGCCCAGGCGTGCTGGGTGCAGCGGTACCGCTCGAAGGTCTCTTTGCGCCCCAGCGCAGCGGCGTCCCCCGCAATGAACATCTCCATGGAGGAGTAGCGCGGCACCAGCACCAGCTGCGGAGCAGGGCATGAGACGGGCGCCCGTTGGGCATCCACCCGCCCGGATGGGCGCTGTGTCCTGTCCGGGCCAGGCACCAAGCCTCCCCTGCTATGACTCCCCCACTGCCAGCATGTCTCCACCCAGGCACCCCTGCCCCCAGCAAGCCCTGTGGCCCCGGCATGGCCCCCGTGCTCCAGGCACTCACTGAGTCGATGAGGATGGCGACGCCAGGCTCCAGCTGGCGGGACGAGTAGCGCCCGAGCTCCAGGCGGATGGTGTAGCTGACGCCTGGCTCCAGGCAGACGGGCTGGGACAGCACCACGTGCCTGCAGGCGGGTGGGACAAGGCGGTAAGGACAGGGCGGCCAGTGCCGGGCAGGATACTGGGCGCAGCGATGCTGCCACTCCCCTGCACCGGTGCCCGCGCAGCATAGCACATAGCACAGCAGCTCGTTACCCCCGGGCAGCTGCCCTCGCGGCGGGGTCCTCACCTGGCGTCGGGCGGCAGGGCCACAGCGAGCAGGTCGTCGGCAGGGATGGTGTTGCCGCAGGGGCTGCTGGTGGGGATGGGGCCCGGCCGCAGCACTGACAGCTTCACCTCCTCCCACGGCTCGGGCAGCTGACAGCAGGACGCAGTCAGTGCCTGGGCACTGGTGAGCGGGGGGCATGCAGAGGGCTGAGCCTCTGGGGGGTGAGCAGGGTGCCCTGGGGGCGTGACCGGGGGCTCACAGCGGGACGGGGGCGACCAAGGCTGCACCAGGGACAGGGACAGGGACAGGGCAGGGCGCTGCTCACCTGGGGCTCGTAGCGCAACACGACGTCGTAGTCCATGGCGGCCGGCACGTCGGCGACGTGGAACTCCGCTGCGCTGCCCTGCTGCAGGCGGGCGAACCCCGTGCCCGTCCACGTGGGCGCGCGGCCGTCGGGGGCCGCGCGCAGCACTATTGAGCCCTGCGGGGGCCGCAGTCAGTCGAGCAGCCCAGCACACACGTGGCACGGGGCCTGCCCTGGCACAGCCCCCGCACGGGACCTTCTGGCCTCGCGGCCCCTCACCTGTCGCAGCCGGGCATCTTCGGCCTCGTAGGTGTAGTGGTCCAGGCGGATGCGGAAGTAGCCGGGCTCCACCTGGTGGCACTGGCGGCCCAGCATGTGGGCCCGACAGCGGCACTGCCCTGTCTCTGCCGCGCACCTGCCGCACGGGCGCCATTAGGGCCCTGGGCAGCGCAGGGGACGCCCGAGCTGTTGCCCCAGCCCTGCTCCCCCAGCTCCACTCACTGGTTGTCCCGGGCACCTCCCACGTCGCAGTCACAGGCCCGGCAGCCGGGCAGGTCATGGTTCAGGGCCCAGTGCTCGGGCTGGGGGGAGACACGCCGTCAGGGCCTCAGCGCCGCAGCTGCGGTGCACGGCCCCCGCGCCCCAGCACTCACCAGGCACTCGCTGCAGCTGCGGCCGGTCACCAGGCGCTTGCAGAAGCAGTCGCCACTGGTGGGGTTGCACGGGGTCCCCTCCGACACAGTCCCGCGGGGGTCACATTGGCAGCCTGCCCGCGAGAGCAGGGTGGAGGGCACCTGCATGGCAGCCTGCCCTGGCCCCCCAGCACCCCGTCCCTGCACCTGAACCGGGGGCACAGCTGCAAGGGCAGGGAGCCCCCCAGCACAGTCCTCCCCAGGCCCTGCCAGTGCCCCTGCCTTGTGGCACGGCTGCAGGAGCCAGGCCCCCCAGCACTGCCCCACCCCCCAGTGCCCCGGCTGGGCTGGAGAAGCCCCTGCCCGTGCTCCTGCCCCAGCACCTGCTCAAGGGGCAGGCCCCGGCACCTACGCTGGCAGCCCTGGGGGTTGTCGGCGCGCAGCCCAAAGAAGCCCATCTTGCAGCGGTCGCAGCGGGGCCCCTGCACGTGCTCCTTGCAGCGGCATTGCCCAGCCAGCATCCCCAGCGCCGGGTCATCGTGACTGTCACACAGGCCCCCGTCCAGGGTCCCATCGGGGTCGCAGTCACAGGCTGCGGACAGGCAGGCAGGCCGGTCACCGCAGCC
>NW_017728917.1:15406858-15411488 GCF_001723895.1 Crocodylus porosus
GCCTGAGCCCCCACGCCCGCCCACGCGGCTCACCTCTGGGTGTGGGGCAGGCCCTGGCGGTACAGCTGCTCCGAGGGCAGCGCGTTGCCGCAGCGGGGGCTCGAGGGCAGCGCCTGGGAGCGGACGCTGACCACCGCCTCCCAGTCCTCGGTGGACTGTGGGGAGACGAGAGGTCACGGGGGCTTGGGCTGCCCCCACCCCACTGATCCCAGGGACACGAGCCGGGGACGCACCACGCAGCCCAGAGCCGGCGCCCGGAGCCGACGGGACATCGCGCCCGGCCCAGGGCGCCCTGTGGGATGCCCACGGCCTGCCCCGTTCGTCCCCGCACGCACCTGGGGCTCGTAGCGCAGCAGCACGTCGTACTCCAGGGGCAGGGGCACGTCGCCCACGAGGAAAGACAGGCCGGCGCCGTCCCGCACACGGGCAAACCCGGGGCCCGTCCACGTCACCATGCGGCCCCCGGGCTCCCGCGCCACGGCTTCCACGTCCGGCTGCTGGCACAGACACGTCAGCGGCCCAGCCCCCCACGCCCACCCTGATCCCCCTCCCCGACGGCAGGACTCCTGCCCCGTGGTCCCACCCCGCTCACCTTGTGGGGGAGCTGCCGCCCACGCCGCGGGGCCGCCTGCTGCGGCCGGAGTCGCCAGGTGCTGCGCTGGCGCCGGAGCTGCGCCTTTCGCCCATGCGGGAGCCCGTTGTCCTGCTCCGGGCAGTCCCCGGGGGCCTCTGCCCGCACCTCGCCCTGTGTGGGGGGCACTGGTTACCAAGTCACAGACCCCCAGAGCTGTGGGCAGGCATGAACCGAACCCATCCAAACCCACCCAGACAAACCCCATGTTCGACCTCAGAGCCACATGACAGTCACCCCGACACGGCCCTAAGCATCACCCCCATCCCTGACCCGGGATACAGGGGGGCTGCGGCCACCATCCTGCTGCTGCTGGGGGGTCATGGACACTTCAGGGAGCCCAGGCGCAGGCCGTGTCCCCGCGGCAGAGGAAGGCAAACCCCCCAGTGCAGGCCAGTCTGGGCGGGGGGGGAAATCCCTTCCTGCCCCAGGGCAGCGTGGGGCTGAGCCTGAGTGCGGGGGCAAGACCCTTCAGCCAGGAGGTTGCCAGCACAGGGTCGGTGCCAGCAGGAGCATTGGGCCAGCCCAGCCCAGCCCCACCCCCAGCCTGGGCTGCAGCAGCACCAGCGCCGCTGGGGGGGATTAAACCCTGGACACATGGAGCAGGTGGGGGCAGAAGCAGCACAGCCCGGGCCTGGGGGATGCCACGGGAGAACATGGCTTATCTTCCTGGGATCCAGTGACCCCAGCTGACTTCCTGCCCTTTGGGCGGGGGGCTGGACTCGATGGTCCTCCGGGGCCCCTTCCAGCCCGAATGTCTATGAATCTGACGCCGCCACGCCCATGCTCACCAGGCAGCAAGTCCGGCTGACGTGGGCTGGCGCCATGGCCCATACGTGTCCCCGGGGCTCTGCCCACAGCCACGGGGGCACCCAGAGCCGACCGCACCGGGTGCATGTGGGTCTGACCTCCCCTCCCCGGTCACACACTCACCGGGAGCTGGGGGTGGGCGGGCGCGTGGCCCGTGGCCTGCTCGGCCTCGTAGGTGTAGTGGTCCAGGGGTGCGCAGAAGGCGCCGGGTTGCACTGCATCGCACAGGCGCCCCATCAGCCGGGGGCGGCAGGGGCACATCCCATCCTCTGCGGAGCACCTGGGGGTACGGCAGCTCTGTCCAGCTGTCCACGCACCACTCAGGACGCAGGGAGGCAGGCCGCCGTGCAGGGCGGCTGTGCCGGGGGGCCAGGTGCCCCCAGAGAGCCCTACCTGTTGCTGTAGGCGCCCCCGAAGTCGCAGGCACAAGGCCGGCAGCCAGCAACGTCGTAGCTCAGGCCCCAGAACTCAGGCTGCGGAGAGAGCCGGTCAGACGCAGCCGGGGCCAGGGCTCGGGCCAGGGCCAGGGCGGGGGCCAGGGGTCACTCACCAGGCACTGGCTGCAGTATCGCCCCGTGACAAAGCGCTTGCAGTAGCAGTCCCCGCTGATGTGGTCGCACGGCGCGCTGCCCGCAATGATGCCCCGCGGGTCGCACCTGCAGGCTGGCGGCAGCATGGTGCACTCGCCACGGCCCCGCACCCCGGCACCCACCCTCGGGGCCCTGGGCACTGTGGAGTCACGTCTCAGAGCTGGGCCTCAAGCCCATGGCCCGGCCCCGCCCCGCGTGCTGCTGGGCACCGGCTGTCAGGACCGCGTGGCAGGAGCGCTCCATACGCCTGGGGCCTTGGCACATGGGAGTGCGGGGACCCCAGGGCCAGCCGTGTGGCAAGGCCAAGACGCTGGCAGATGCAGGGCTGGGCTGGGGGCGCAGCTGCCACATGGCAAATGCACGGCCCAGACCCCCAGCGATGCCATCGTTCCACTGTGCTGTCCTGGCCCCGCAGCACCTGGCACAGGTGAGCATCCAGGAGCCCCCCACCCCACCTGGGACTCACGCTGGCAGCCCTGGGGGTCGTTGAGGCTCAGACCGTAGAAGGCCTCCTTGCAGCGGTCGCAGCGGGCGCCCCGGACGTGGTCCTTGCAGCGGCACTGCCCCGCGATCAGGCCCAGTGCCACGTCCGTGTGGCCGTCACACACGCCCCCGTCCAGCGAGCCCACCGGGTCGCAGTCGCAGGCTGCAGGTGTGGGCACAGCAGCACTAACGCAGCCCTGCCCTGCCCTGCCCTGCCCCACGGGGCAGCACAGAGGGCACTGGGCCTCGGGGCCTGGAGCTGGGGAGCTGGCCCAGCACCCAGACGGGTCTCCCGGGACGAGCCCAGCTGGGGCTGGAGGGCATCAGGCTGCGTGGGTGGAGGGGGCCAGGGGCAACGCAGAGCTGAGCCCTGGGGGAGGCCAGGGCTGGCCCTGTCAGTGCTGGGGCAGGGACTCACGCAGGCAGGCGCTGGGGTCCCGCAGGTCGCGCCCGGGGTCCTTGTAGTAGAAGGGCTTGCAGAGCTCGCAGCGCCGCCCCATGGTGTTGTGCTGGCAGTCGTCGCACACGCCACCGCTGGCGTTGCCCGTGGCCAGGAACACGGCCATGTCGAAGTGGCACCGGCTCGCGTGCCCGCTGCACTCGCACCCTGCAGAGACGCCAGCACCGGCTTCACCCCCGCAGCACCATGGCCTGGCATCCCCAGCTGCTGCCTGCTCCCCCTGGCCCAGCCAGACCCCTCCTGGCAGCAGGTGGGCACAGGGCCCTGCGGGCACTCACTGCGGCAGGCGTTGGTGCTGTGCCCCTGGGCCGGACGCCAGGGCAGGTCATGGTAAAAGTCGGCGCAGGTCTCGCAGTTCAGGCCCTGCGTGTTGTGCTGGCAGACGCAGCGGCCGTGCACCTGGCGGGAGGGCAGCCGTGAGACCCCCACAGCCTGAGGCCTGCTCAGCCCCAGGGCCCAGGGGGGCCCAGCCTGGCCCGCCCCAGCGTGGGGAGGGGGAAGGACCCCAAGGACAGGACCGGGGCCTTTCGGCCTGCCCTAGCCACGGGGAGCAGGGCTGAGACCCCCAGGCCCACCCCGCTTGGGTGCCAGGGCACGAGCTGCCCTATGCTCGACGACAGGAGCCGGCTCTGCCTGGGGCGAGCGGCCGTACCATGCCCTCGCGGTCAGGGCTGCCGGGGAGAGGGGCGCACTGGGCCGCATGGCCGTAGCAGAAGCAGTTGCCACGCAGCACCATCTCGTACACGGCGAAGTAGTACTTCTCCTTGATCTCCCGCCGGGAGTCCAGCAGGTCATCGCCCAGTGTGTGCAGCTTGGTCAGGTTCACCCGCAGGTTGGTCACGCGCACCAGGTCTGTGGGTGGCAGGAGGCCACTGCCAGGCCCCATGGGCAGGGGCAGGGGCCAGGGCAGGCCCCCAGCTTTGCAGCACTCACAGGTGCCGCCAACGCCTGCTGCACCCCAGCCCTGGGTGCCCACCCCCGCGACAGGCCTGGCTGCCGGCCCACGGTGCCTGGTGCCAGCTGGCCCAAGCGCTGCCCCTCGCCCTCCTTGTTCGTGCTGCCCCAGCCTGCGCCCCCCCCACTGCCGGGGGCCAGGCACGTTCTGCAGGGCAGGACACAGCGTGGGCGGGACTCGCTCCCTCCCTGCAGCCAGGGCTAAAAGCAGCAGTAGCCGGAATAACTCAGCCCAAAATAGGGTCCAGCAGCCGAGGCAGAGGGGCAGGGATCCCCGTGGCAGCACAGCCGGGCGCTGACCTGGGCGTCTCCTGGGCTGGACGGATCGCATGCGTGCCAGCCCAGCCCAGCCCAGCCCCCACCCCGCCGGCTCCACTCACTCTGGATGTCGGGGCTGTAGGGGTCCCGGATGGGCAGGGCCGGGTCCAGCACCCTGTAGATCACCTGCAGCACGAGAGCGCAGCCCTCAGCCTGGGGCCCTGCCTGCCCCGAGCCACCCCGGGGCTGGGGCTGGGGCTGGGCCTGGCGGGAGGCAGACGTGCTGGGCTGCTCACCTCGCCCTCTGTGGACGGCTCAATGTCCGAGTAGCGGGACTCGCAGATGATGTCGTCCACGTGGCGCAGGGGCCCACGTGACACGCCCGGGAAGGAGCCCGCGCAGTCGTAGGCGAAGTAGCGGTAAACCCGCCAGGTGCGGCCAAAG
>NW_017728917.1:15411588-15424132 GCF_001723895.1 Crocodylus porosus
TGGTGTTGTGCTGGCAGTCGTCGCACACGCCACCGCTGGCGTTGCCCGTGGCCAGGAACACGGCCATGTCGAAGTGGCACCGGCTCGCGTGCCCGTTGCACTCGCAGACTGCATGGGGCAGGGGCGCGGCCGTCACAGGTGCACACGGGCAGTGCCTCCCCGCACAGGTCCCTCCAGGCACCACAACCCCACGGTGCCCCCAGGCACCAGCTCCCCAAGCCCTGACTCCCGTTGCCCAGTCCAGGCCCTGAGACCAGGGCACGGCGGGGGCTCTCACCGCGGCAGGCGTGCGGGTCAGAGGGCTGGGCCGGCTGCCAGGGCAGGTCCTGGTAGAAGTCCTGGCAGCGCTCGCAGTTGGGGCCCGCAGTGCGGTGCTGGCACTGGCAGCCTCCATGGATCTGTGTGGGAGCAGGAGGTGCTGAGCCTGGGGCACGGGGCGCCGCCTCAGTGCCATGCGTGCCCGGCCCAGCCCCGGCACCGTACCATGCCGTCGGTGGTGGCGGGGCCCCCGGCAGCAGGGGCACACTGGGCGGCGTGGCCGTAGCAGAGGCAGCTGCCACGCAGCACCAGCTCGTCCACGGCGTAGTAGTACTTGTGCAGCACAGCACGGCGTGCATCCAGCAGCTCGTCGCCCAGCGTGTGCAGCTTGCTCAGATTCACCCGCAGGTTGGTCACGCGCAGCAAGTCTGTGGGGGCACCGTCCTGCTCAGTGCTACCCCAGCCCCTCCTGGCCCTGTCGCCTGCACCCCCTGCAGCTGCGCCCGGCGGTGCCCGCCCTCCCCCAGGCCCTGTACCCCATACCCTGGCTGTCCTGGCTGTAGGGGTCTTCCACCGGGATGGATGGGTCCAGCACCTTGAAGATCACCTGGGCCACGGGATGGGAGGTGGAGCACAAGCGCCATCAGCCTGCGCCCCGCTGCTCCAGCCCTGGCCCCAACCCTGCGGCCCCCGACCAGGCCGGGGCTGCGCTGACCTCGCCTTGGCTGGAGGGCTCGATCTCAGAGTAGCGCTGGTCGCAGAGCACCTCGTCGATGCGGCCCGAGGGCTGGACGGGGACGCCGGGGAAGAGCCGGGCGCAGTCGTAGGCGAAGTAGCGGTAAACCCGCCAGGTGCGGCCAAAGTCGGCCGAGCGCTCCACCAGCATGGCGGCCGGGCGGAAGGTCTGCGGGGAGCCGGCGCGTGGGCCACGGCACGGTCATGGGGCCTGGCACGGCACAGCTGCAGGCGCTGGCACCCCCGGCACAGGGATGCCCCCCCCGTATCCTGGTTACCTTGAACTTCATGATGAGGTGGGTGAAGTGGAACTCGGCCTCCAGGTCCAGGCGGATGCTGACCTGCTCCACCCCTGGGGAGCAGGAGGGGTCATCCGTGGCCCCTCTCACCCGGGGGCATGGGTGTGTACGGGGCAGCCCTCTCCCCGGCCAGCTCGCCCTCCCTGCCCTTGTCCCTTTCCTCAGCCTGCAGAGGCGCCAGGGCAGGGAGCCATCCCAGGGGCTGGCATGGGGCTACGGGGGCAAGAATGCCCAGGCTGTGGCTCCCGGTGCCCGAGGCCGGGTTATCACAGGGGCCCCAGGTGCCCACAAGGGCCCCCTGCCTGGTGCCATGCCCTGGCCTCACCGTTCTCCGACTGCCACCACGAGCGCTGCCCACCAGGGCCCTGCAGGTAGATGATGTTCTGGATGCGGTGGCTCTCACGCCCCCATGGCGCCCGTGAGTCACAGATGAAACATTTCTCCGAGTCCTGGGCACACAGCACCCCATCCTGTGTCACCCACACGCATCGCTGTCCTGTCCCGTGCCACCCACGCACAAGTATACGCATCATTGCCGTGCTCCGTGTGGCTGCACATGCACACAGCCAACGGGCAAGTTGCATCCCTGCCCCGGCTCTCAGCAGCATGCGGAGAACACGCGGACGCGTGGCCAGATGCAGCCAGGCACGCAGCACCGAGGTGAGGCAGGGCAGCCACAAGTGTGGCGAGCGTGCCTGGCCCCTGCACACATGCCAGCGCAGCCCAGGCAGCGGCAGGTGGTACCTGCAGGTGGCTGACGATGCAGTACTCCTGGGGGCCGGCCAGCCCACACGTGGACGTGGCGCTCAGGCTCCCAGCCCGGCCCACCAGCAGGTTCCCCGTGGCCGGGTAGCAGCTGCCCTCGGCGCAGCCCTGGGCCTCTGCCGGCAGATCGGGCCCCTCCTGGCTGATGGCGGCTGGCGCTTGCACTGCAGACACAGCTGGGGTGACAGAGCCGCCCTGTGCTCCCCGCCCTGCCCCCAGCCCCTGGCTTCCTGCACCCCCCGGGCTGGCATCGCACCCACCTGCAGCCTGTCTGCGAGGCCGGGGGGTGCGACGGAGGGGCCCGGAGCTGCACAGGGGGCTCCCAAATCCCTCCCCACCCCCAGCAGAGCCTGGTGGCACAGGACTGGACACAGGGGCACCTGCCTGGCGCGCTGGTCACGAGCTTGGGCAGGGGCCGTGCCTGGGGTCAGCGGCCAAAAAGGCTGGGGGGACCAGGCTGTAGGGCAGGGGTTACGCGGCCCTGGGAGGCGCCAGCCGCTGCCTAATCCAGCTGGGGCTGTGAGCGGGGATTTAGGGATAATCCTGGGGCCGGCGCTGGAAGCTTGGCTACTCGGCCCTGCCAAGCCAAGGGCTGCCCAGGGCCCCAGCACCCGCATGGCCCAGCACGGCCATGCCAGGGCAGAGGTGGCCCTGCTTCGCCCCACAACCCCCAACCCTGCCTGCCCAGGGCCCCCAGCCCGGCTGCCCTGGGAGCGCTGGTGCTTACCCAGCAGCAGGAGGGTGAGCAGCAGCTCCATGCGCAGCAGTGGGTCCAGCCTGGGGAGAGGGGGGCAAAGCATGTCACAGTCGGCAGGGCCCAGACACGCCGGGGCAGCGGGCCTCCGCAGCTGGGGCTGGAGCAGGGGCTGCGCTGGCCCCCACCCCGTTGCAAACCTGGAGGAGAGCAGGGCTGGCCAGATGCACCCAGGAGGGCACCTCCACCGGTCCCCACCTCAGCCCCGAGGGCAGGTTGGGCACAGGCCAAGTTGGGGCAGGAAAGTAAAAGCCTGGAGCAGGCAGGCGGGCAGACAATCAATGCAGGGCCTGGTGCCCTGCGCCCCCCAGCCCTGCCCGCTCCTCCCCGACAGTGCCTTGTGGACCCTCCAACCCAGGCACTGGCCGAGCCCCCTGCCCTGCAGCTCCCAGCACGGGGGTTGGCTCCACAGGGCAAGGCATGGCTGTGGCTCCTTCTCCCCTGCCCCTGCCCAGAGGTGCGCGTCCAGTACTCACACGCTGCCCGCAGCCCAGCGCCAGGCAGGACAGGATGGGGCGGAGGGCACCACAACCCCGGCGGTGCAGAAACTCGCTGCCCGGCAGGGCAGCAATGGACAACACAACACGGCGGCTCAGCTCAGCCCAGCCCACCGAGTCTGACCCGCTCAGCCCAGCCGGCCCCGGGCCTGGGCCCAGCCGCCCGCCCCCCGGGAGCGGGGGGGATGGAGCGTGATTCTTATTCAAATTGGGGCCTGGCGCTGAAAGGCCCGGCCGTCGCCAGGCTACAGGAATGTCACAGCCGATTCTTTCTGCTTGGCGGCTCGCACACGCACGGACACACACGCACCCAGGCCGTGCCGGGCAGGCAGGGGGCAACCCGCAGCCTGCACCGCAGCTCCCGGCTGCCCCAGTCCAGGCCTGCGTGGGGCACAGCGGAGCCCGGGTTGGGCCCGTCAGGGCTCCCTCTGCCAGGGGGGCTCACGCACTGCCCCTGCCCACGCTGCCCGCACTGCCGGCCGTGGGAGAGGCCGCAGCCTCAGCTACCTCCGGGGCACGACAGGAGCAGCCCTGCGTGCAGGACAAGCACGGGGCACCGTGGCCATTGTGGCCACCGCAGCGCCTAGCACATGGGGCAGCGGGCGCCGGGGGCGAGGGGCAGGCCGGCAGTGCCGGAGGGAACAAAGGGGCAGCGTGTTCCCCGGGTGCCCGCAGCAGCCAGGCAGGAATGTGGTGCCGGCCCCAGGCCCCACAGGACACAGGGGGTGGGCGGCCCTCTCCTCCCGCACTCCCTCCCTCCAGCCTGGGAAACGGCCCAGGCCCCTGTTCCCAGGCCACCGGGGAGGGGAGGGGAGGGGAGGGATGCGGGAGCAGCGGGGCTGGTGCCTTTGGGAGGAGCCGTCCCGCAGCCTCCCCTGCCCTGGCGCTGCCCCAGGCCCTGCCACGGCCCAGCGGCTCACACCCACGGGGCTCCCCACACAACTGTGCTTGCTGCCGGGGCACGTGCCGACACCCGCGGGCACCCGGGCCCAGCCAGCCCCACGTGGGTCGCGCCCCGCAGAGCCGGCGCCCCCTGGCTCCATGCAGCAGCTGTGCTGCCCGCGGGGCCCAGCCGCCGCCTGGCACCCTCCGCTGGCCCTGCAACCTCCTGCCCTGCTGCGCCGTCGGCCGTCATCGCTGGGCAGGTCCCAGCCCAGGGGCTGCTCCTCCCAGAGGAGTGGGGCAACGGGGCTCTTGCCAAGGCCTGGAGCAGTGGAGCTGGCACGTAGCGGTGCAGGTGTCCAGGCTGCCCATACGCCCAGCAGCAGGCCCTGCCTGGGGCTGCTGGGCCCAGGCTGTGCAGCACAGGAGCAGGGAGCTTGCAGTGCCCCGGCTGGGCTGGGCCAGTACCTGGGTGGCTGTCCCTGCTCGGCCCCAAGTCCAGGGTGCCACCTGCCTGGGCAGCGGGGGTCCGGCCCTCCACCCTGCGGCCTGCTCGGCTCTGGGCTGGGCCGCGCTGTTTGTTCCTGGCGCAGGTTCCCTCCCCTGTCTCCTCCTCCCGGAGCCGAGCCGGGAAGGGAGGGACCTGCTGGCTGCTCAGGTGAGGCAGGCGCCAGGTGCAGCCGTGCCAGGAGGGGAGGTGGGGGAAGCTGGGAGTCGTGCCCTGCCTTGCCCTGGCCCTCGGGTCTGCTGCAACAGAGATAGCTCCAGCCCCTTCACTGCACCAGCCCAGCCCCAGCTCACCTGCGCAGGTGAGGAAACAGTCTGAGCATGACCTCTAGCTCCTGGTCTCATCACAGGCCTGGCCCCCTGCGACAGGGCAGCTGGGAGAGGACCCAGGGCAGATCTGGTCACTGCCCTGAGCAGCAGGAGCTGAGAGACCCCCAGCCCGACCGCCACGGCCAGGCAGGCCCTGGGGCTGCTACACAGGTGCTGCCTGGGCTCTGCGCTAGGCATCGCTCGCTGCCAGTCCAGGACAGGCAGGAGGGGAAGAGGAGATGGGTCCATGGGGTGGGGCAGGGGACCCCACTCCCACAGCTCAGGGCCCAAGCAGAGGTGGAGGCAAAGCACTGCCCTGCAGGGAGACACCAGCACCAGGCAGGAAATGGCTCAGAGGCACTGCTCACAACCCCTGCTACAGCACCCAGCCCCCGCAGCCAGAGCTGCTCCCCACTCCCCAGGCCAGGCAGAGGCCCAAGCTCCCTCTTCCAGCGTAAAGACAACGCAGATGTGGTAGCTGGGTTGTGAAGCACCATTTTACTGGAGGGGATGGGCCAGGCCAGGGGTTCGTAACAAAAGGTCACGTCATTGAAGAAAAGACGGTTTGTCCCAGTGCCACAGCTGGGCACTAGCAGGAGGAGCCAGGGGCTGCCCAGCCACAGCCTGATGCCCCTGGGGTGGGCATGCAGCATGGGAGCCTTGCCTGTGGTGGACCAGGGCATAGGCAGTCTGCATGTGGCATGGTGGTCTCAGGCTACGGAGCTGCAGGAAGCTCTGTGGCAGGGTGGGTGGCAGCCCCACCGAGGCTGGGCTGTGGCGCAGCTGCCACAGGAGAGCACACAGCCGCCGTGCTGTACGACCAGAGCCCCACAGATGAGGGCAGGATGTGCTGGTTGTGCTACAGGAACCACTCACTCCCACTGAGCCCAGAGGCCAACGAAGCCCAGCCGAATGAGAGGCTTCAAAGTGCTCCGCAGCATCTGCCCCTTGACACTGCTGCTCTGGCCAGGCAGGTGCCAGCACACCCAGGCAGGTGGCATGGGCGCAGGCAGCCACTCAGAGCGACAGGGGCAGAAAGGCCAATTAAGGCAGATGACAACACAGCCAGTGAGGCTGGGTGTAGGCGCTCGTGCCCCAGGCTCTCAGGGGCTAGGATGAGGGCAGGCCTGACACTCAGATCCCCTCCCTGCTTATACAGAGAAGGCTGGGACCACTGCTCTCCCTGGCAGCACTGAGGGCACAGGCAAGACCCAGCAGGCGACAGGATCCCAGCAGGGTCTGGCAAGTGCTAGGAGTGCTGCATCCTGCGAGAAGCCAGAGAAGGGCCTGCTGCAGGAACCAAGCAGAAGCAAGCCCAGCCATCGCTGCATCTCTGGTCTCCTTCAGCCTGGCTCCTGCTTCTCTCCAGTCCCCAGTCTCGGCCCCTGCCCCGTAGCTGGGGGCGGCTCCTACTGTGCAGGCCGCGACTGGGAAAACACTAGACAACAGTCAGTTAGGGCTGCCCAGGCCCAGGGCAGGGTGACAAGGGACCCCAGCGAAACCCAGCGGGAGCAGAGGGAAGGCACAGCCCTCACAGGCTGCTGGGCTCCGAGTTAGCCAGGAGCACCTGGTCCATGGCTCTCACCAGCAGTGCCTGCCCCTGCCTCTGCCAGTATCAGCACAGGGAGGGGCTGAGCACTGCTGCAGGATCAGCCAGGCGAGGGCAGAGGCAGCCCCACAGCACAGGGATCCGAAACGCAGTGCCCCAGGACATGCTCCAGCAGCTGCTCCCTACCAGAGGGGCTGCACCTACCGACACCAGGCTGCGGGAGCCCAAACAGCTCCGTGTGGACACCTGCCCAGGGGTTCGTACCTGGGCACCCCGAGTACAGTGCACCAACATGAGCACTGCAGCACGTGCGAGTGCTGCAGCCTGGTAGGAACCCCGGGCCTGCCGAGAACCTGGGGGATGGGGGTGGTTGCAGGGGCCCTGGAAAGAGCCGAGGGAGGGGACAACAGGGATGGAGGGTCCAGGCTAGGCAGTAGTGGTCAAAGGGCCCGTGAAAAGGGAACACTGGGAAAATTAACACAGCAGGGACTTGCAACAAGGGGCCAAGTGGTGACTTCTACAGTCGCCTGGGACCCCCCAAAACTCCTCAAATACTCAGGGCCAGGGCATTTGGCAAAGTAAGAGCACAATCAAAAGTCGGAGACAGGGAAGGATGGCCCAGCCCCAGTGTGAGCTGCCAGTTGCTCCAGGGCTCTGGGGAGGGCTGCACAGACAAGTGCTGTGGGGCCCACTGTGCTGGGCCCTGGGGTCCACTCCCTGCCCAGCCCCCAGCCTGCTCAGTGACGTGGAGCAAGCTGCCCCCTCGCCCTGCATCAGCTAGCTGTACTGGACAGCATGGGAACAGCCGCATTGCGGCCGGGATGGCTGGTACAGAGAATGGAGCTCTGAGCTGCAGCCAAGGCTGAGCAACTGACTACTGGCCCTGGGGCTGACAGGAAAGGGACAGGTCCTGCGGGGCCTCGAGTCCCCAGCTACTATGCCCGCTGTACAGCAAGGCCAGGCCCCGCCTGCCCCAGGGTAACAACCCCCTGCATTTGGTACCTGAGCCAGATCAGCTGGGCATGAGGCCCACTGGCTGCCCTTCCCTGCAGGAGCACAGTCCTTTCCACCTTCTGGCACTTTGCAAATGACACTACGCATACTTTGCGGCGCAGCCCACCCTTTGGCAGCAGGAGGTAGAACCTACCCTCACCCAATCTGCAGCATTGGCACTGGTGGGGTTGCACATGCATTCCCTGCCTGCCCAGGAAGGGTGGGGCACAGAGGCCCAGAGCAGGCAGGCAGACACCTGCAGTGTCCCTGCTGGGCACTAGATAAGCTGCCGAATCTTTAACCCACAGTGAGAAACTTAAGTAGTGCCTGAGCCCTTTCCCCCTGCACCACAGCCTCAAACCTTAAGACTGTCCATATGTTCAAAAACCAGATGCAATCAACCGTATCCCCCCCCACCCCCGGACCCTTCTGCTGCAGCTCCTCTGGGCTTGCTCATGAACATGCCGCAGGCACCAGTGGAATGCTGGGCCCACTGAGTACAGTCCCAAGCACCCGGGGCGGGGGAGTGGTTTTTGTCCCCATGAGAAGCTGGTCCAGCACCCTCCATGACAGCCAAGTGGTTCAAGTCTGGCCAGGGAATGTCAGGTGACTGCCAGTGAACAGCTCCAGGCCTCAGCCGATTGCCAGCACAGTGCCACATGGGCATACCCTGGGTCCCAGGGTAGAAGCGCTGACAGGAGGCAATGCTGCGGCTAGAGCTCAGCACTGCTGCTGACAACAAAGAGAGGATGTATGAGAAAAGCTGTGTGGGCCCTGGGGCAGCACCTCAGCCCTGTTCCTCTGGCACAAGGCAGTGGTCACAGGCACAGCACAAGGAGACTGACATTTGACACCCAGTTGGGATGCCCCCAGGCTGCGTTGTGCTTCCCACAGCCGGAGGGGCAGCAACTCCACTTGCTTCGGCAGGAGCCCAGAGCCAGCTGATGACAACACTGTAAGGAGGGGAGAAATGTGGCACCTTCAAAGGAATGATGGACGGAGGGGAGAGGAGAGAGGGCAAACATCTCTGGAACCAAGCTCCAGAGCGGGCAGGTAGGACCAGTGCCCCTGACCATCCTGGGCAGTCTGCACGTGTACAGATATAGATAATAACCTTAGAAAATTTGATTAAAATAAACCCAGGAAATGTACAACTTGGAAAGGAAGCGAAACGTCACAGTGCATCGACGGTGTGAGACATTCCCACGTCCTCCCACTGTGCAGGGCATGTGCCACTGCTCCATTGGGAAGTTCCCGCAGGAGACCAGGGCTCTGGGCAGGGCAGCGCAGGAGCGGAAGGCATCCTCCTGCGTCTCTAAAAAACGGTCTGTGCAGCCGCAGTCCAGCGCTGCACAATGCTGCCGGGCAGCCACTGCGATGGGCACAGGGCACGCGGCTCACGGCTGCAGGCAGTTGCTCCGCTATCGTCCCCAGGCGCCAGAGGACCATGACTGCACTCAAACATCTCCATGTTCTGGCCTCAGCTCACGCTCGCTCGCTTAAAAGAGGTGGCAAAATGAGGCCCCTCAGGGAACACTGTGGGCATGGGAGAGGGGCTGGATTCGGATCACGGGCGACAAGTTGACCCTCAGGATCTGCTGGGCTCTCCTCCGTACTTCGTCGTCCGAGGAGGAACCGTCCACCTTGATGACCCGGAACTTGAGCAGGTTCCAGGCGCTCGGTGCCCGGTCGGCCTTGTGCGGTGCTGGCATGGCGTTGGCCGTCGCCTTCTGTGGTGTATCCCTGGGCTCCAGAGTCCTCTTCCTCTTCTGCCCAGTGGTCTCTGTGGGCCCGCTGCTCTCCCTCCACTCTGTTCTGCCCCCAGGGACCTCCCTGGCTCTGACTTTGGAGGCCTTGGCCGGTGGCCCACCGCTAATGCTCTGTGAGGAGCTGCCCGTGATGCGCCCATTCAGGACCCCAGACGCCTTGCAGGCATTGCTTTCCTGCAGCACGCCACCCTTCGGTCCCTTCAGAAGCCCTGCAGCAAGGCTAGAGGAGTCAGGTACTTTCTTAGCAAAGTGTTTGCAGCCTTTGGGATCCAGCGGGCCCGACGTTACCTTAGTGGTTCTGGCCGATGCACTTGACGCCTTGTGGAGCCTGTGGTCTGAGGGGGAGAGGCCTAGTTGTCCTGGCTTGTATTTCGATTCCAAGCAGGGGGCTGCAGTTTTCAGGGGAACCAGGGCTTCCAGCACCACAGACAGCCTCACGGCTGGGTACACGTCAGGGTACATATTAGCAGGAAAAGCCATGGCTGGGGCTTTCGAGGTACCTGACCTGGTCTGTTTCAATGAGTTCAAGAGGAGATTTGTAGAACTGCCTTTGGAGACTGGCTTGGGGGAAACTGTGGAAGAGCTCACGGAGATCCCAGCCAGTGGAGCTGCCATCCTGGTCGGGGTTGCTGCGGGTCTGGCAGGAGCACTGGCAGAGTCAGGTGCTGTGGCCGTCCCAGAGCTGTGCTGTATGCTCTCTTCGGTCTGCCCAGGTGTGTCCGCTGTGCACGAGCTGTAGCCGTACACATCCTTGCTTCTCAGGATTGTGGGCTGGTAGCCCTCCTCCCTGAGGCCCTGGAGAAAGGCCACCAGCTGGGTCTCAGTGTCAGAGAGGTCCTTAGACATGGGGTTGAAGACGCGGAGGGCTTCCTCCAGGGCTTTCTGTCCTGCAGACGAGATTCGTGACCAGGAATGCACAGCTTTTTCTTCCACATTGTTCACTGCAATATTCATGGCATTAGGCAAGCAGGAGCTTCCAGGGGGTTTGAATTACTTGAATGCCAACGCTGGACACCTCAAAGGGAAAGAGAGAAGAGAGTTAACTGACACCACAGGCATGATGCCCCACAGTGCTGCAGGACTGTCACTGGGGACCCTCCTGACTGCCTGGGCCAAGCAAGCCAGATGTGCCCCAAGCACCGCCTGCAGTGGCCTCAACAACTATAGGACGTCCGCTTCCCAACAGTGGCAAATGCACCCCAGAACTAGAGCTGCTCCAGGGGCATATCTGTACCTCGCTGACCAGCACCAACTTCATGTTTGCCTCTGGCTGCCTGCCGAGGCACTTAGTCACCAGAGATCCCTTCTGTGTCCATGGTCACAACCACAACCACAATCCCTTCATCCCTCCTGCAGACTGAGCCCTCATGGCTGCTGCTGTAGGTCACATTCTGTCTCCAGCCCTGGAATCACCCCACGGTTCTGATCCTGCTCTAACTCCAGAGTGTCCTGTTTGAAGCACGCACCCTGGGACGGAGGATTACCCCTGCAGGGTTCCCCACGCCCGCTGGCTGCTCCCATCTGCGGAGGCATCTGCAATTCGCTGTCAGGGGACACTGCTGCCAAACCAAGGAGGCTCGCCTGCCAAAGCGGCACAAGATGGGTTTCCGCTGAAGCACGACCTGCAGCAGCCAGGGAGTGAGGAAGCCTGACACTCAGGTGCCTGGAAGCTGGGGTGGGTGGACCAGAGGAATGACGCCACATCACCTTTAGACCCATGACTACCTGCACAGGCGAGGCATGAACAGCCGGCTACAGATGGGAACCAGGAGGCAGAACCAGGTGCTGGAGAAACTGGAAGAAGGGTATGGCAGTACACAAGAGCTCAGCTATGCCCCTCTCCCAGCTCTACAGACAGTCGCTACCCACAACAATCCTTGCCTCTGGCATTTTCCCTGGGCCCTCAAGGACACAACTTCACTCCAAGGCTGCCACAAGATAAGCAGTCACTCCGCCCCCAACGAGCAGGCCCAGAACAGGCAATTTTGCAACTGGGAGCAGCAGCACAAACTGGGCAGCAGCAATAAAAACAGGCTGTAAAACCATTAGCTGGGAGGCACCTCCAGACCCCGCAGAAAAGCAGCTTAGTATTTGGCAAACGTTCCCCTCCCCAAGTTCAAAGACCTTGGGCAGGTGCAAGGAGAGGGGAAGCACAAACTCCAGGGTGAGGACTGGAAAACAAACACACCCAGAGATCAGCTCCATGCCCTCCTCAGCCCCCTCCAGAGCTAGCACCACCCCCAGCCCCAGCGCACCCAGAGCAGAGGAGGCAAGCACAGGGTCGGAGGCCAGTCCCTACCCCGACAGCTCCTCATCCCAGCTCAGCATCGGACCTGGACGGCATGAAGAAACCCCTGCGAGCGCCGGGAGCGGGGTTGAGGATGGGCACTGCAGCAGGGCCCCCACGTGGGCAGCAGCGGAGAGCAAGGCTCCGAGCGGTGCAGGGGCAGGGAGAGCAGCAGGGGAAGGCCGTGCAGGGGAGCGAGAATATGCCGCAGTGGGAGGGAGCGGGGCAGTGGGGGCAGGATGCCCGGCTGGCACCGCTGCACCAGAGCCCGCGCCTGGCACAGTCACGGCCCCGCACCCCCACCTGCTGGCACGGCCCTTCCAGCTGCGCATCGGGGACATGGACACGGGCGAGCAGCGGCCCCCGCCCGCGCCGGCAGCTCAAGGAGCCCCACGGGACACCGGCCAGACCGCGAGGGCGAGTCCCGAGCGGCCCAACCACCGACAGCGCGAGGCGCCATGCACGGGGCCGGCGGGGCCTACTTCAGCACGAGCCGCAGGACGCGGCCCCGGCCCCGGGCTGACACGGGCCGGGGGAGGCCGCGCAGGCGCAGCCCCGCGCCGAGCCCGACCCTGCTGCTCCATGGCGGCCGCGGCGGCGGGTCCCGATCCGGGCGCTGCTGGGGCCCGGGGGGGCGGGGCGGAGCCGCCCGGCCCTACCGGACCTACCGGCCGCTGCGGAGCCCGGACGCAGACCAGGCCCCGCCGCTGCGCTGCCTCCGCCGCTCCAACATGGCCGCCGCGGGGCGCCGGAAGTAAACGACACTTCCGCTTCCGGTCCGTACCCCTCCCCGCCCCCAGTCCCTCGGGCCTCGTGACCCCGTGACCTCCGCCCAGCCGCGTGAGGGGAGGGGCCACGTGCCGGGGGCCGGAAGTGGTGGTGTGGCCGCTTTCGCGCTTCAAGGTGCCGGCGCCGGAAGTCGCGCGGAGCTCCTGTCGCG
>NW_017728917.1:15424232-15428038 GCF_001723895.1 Crocodylus porosus
TAGGGGGTGCGGGGGGAGCCCCAGGCCCGGGCTGGTGTAAACCCCTCCCCGCACGGCAGGCGCGTGGCAGTGGCTGAGCGAGGCGCCGTCGCTACGGCCGCCCTGCCCCGGTGCCGTGAGCTACAGCTCGGCGCACGGGCGTGACCCGCACTTCGCCGACTCGCCGCGGGGCAGCCGGTTCCGGGGCGCGCTGCGGCAGCACCTGCGGCTGCTGGCGTGGCCGGGGTCGCCCCACGAGGGGCTGTCGGTGCGCGGCGAGGGCGGGCGGCGCTACCACCTGGTCCTGCCCGCCTTCCTGCACCTGCTGGACACGCTGCACCGCGATGGCCGCCACTTCGCTGTCGTCTTCCGCACCTTCGGCACCGACCTGCCCCGCGTGCTCCGCGCCCTGCGCTGTGCGCTGCAGGGGCAGCACCCTGGCTTCCCGGCCCTGCGGGGCCTGCCGGTAAGTGCCCGTGGGCTGGGCTAGGGGAAGGCGGTGCCAGGCTGGGAGCGTTGGGCGGCCACAGCGCCTTTGGGTACGGTTACTCCGGTCCCCCCGGTGGTCTTGCAGCTCCCTGTGGACGCCAGTGTGGGGCAGATCCGCTGCAGCGAGCAGGAGGTGGTGCTGTGCCGGGGCCACACACGGCTCTCGACTCAGGACAACGCGCGGGCGCTGTACAGCTTCTTCAGTGCCGCAGAGGGGCTCAGTGGCTTCCAGGACCACTTCGACTGGTAAGGAACCAGCGGGGCTGGGGTGTAGCTCGGACGTTGTCCCATCTCCCCCACCTGCACCAGGCAGCCTCGCTCCTGCCCTCTGCCCCTGGAGCCGGCCCCTCCTGCCCCTGCTTCTCTCCGCTCCGCTCCCCATGAGTTGGTTGCCCTGATTGCAGCCCTGGTGCAGGCACCGGGCTCCCATCCTCCCAGCCCACCCCCTGCCACTGCAAGAGGTGCTTTGTAGGGCCCAGCACAAGTGTTCTGGGCTTTAAGGGCTAAGCAGAGCCTAAGAGTGCTGCATGTGATGGGCCCTGGCCAAGCCAGCCCCGTTGCCCACCAGCTGCTCTCTGTGCAGCAGCCCCATGCCAGCACTGCTCCCACTGCCCTGCGTTGCAGGTGGGCGAGAAACCACTTCTCCTGCCAGGGTGGGAAGCCCCTGTGGATTGACCCCCACGACCCCGACGTCCACCACATCTGCATTGATGACAACATCCGGCTGGATGATTCAGACACCATTGTCTGCCCCCAGGTACTGAGCCTGCTGCTCCCCCAGTGTGGGCCCAGCTGCGGGTGGGAGCAGCACTGCATCTTGCAGAGGATGAGATCACTTGGCACGGCAGGTGTGCATCCCTGCACTGGTTTCTGTGACTCATCTGTGTAGCTGCTCCAGCTCGCCAGCTCTCGTGCTAATGCCCACTCAAGAGCAGAGAGAGCAATGCCACCCGGGGTGTATGGAGGGAGCTGCCCCCTCTCCTCCCAGGTGGCCCAGCTCCCTGGCTTGCACCCCCCGAGCAGGTGCTGGGAGAGTGGCAGGTTGAGGGAGGTCAACTGTCTCTGAATAGCTGGCATCCGGTTGGTGCCACACAGCGCTGTTGGCACGAGGCCCCTGGGAGGGGGCGACTGCGGTGCTTGCACATCAATAATGTAGCAGCTCTCCAGGAGAGGTTGTAGCATGAGGTGCTGCCGGCTACCGGCTTCTGTCTGATGTTTGCCGCAGCCACCTGGGAACGGGTCTCGGAGCACACCCAGCAGTAGTAGCCCCAGGGCTCCTCACCCCTCTTCCCCCCTGGGTTTTGGTCTGAGTCCCTTGCACTGAGCCAGGCACCCACTGTCTGCCTGCCTACCAGCCCGGGTCCCCTGCTTGGGCTGCCATGACCGATGCTAGGAGGACAGCTTTGGGCCTTCAACACAGTTTCCATGCATCTTGCTCAGACTTGTTAGCAGCTGGGTCATGGAGAGGGCCTCATCACTGCAGGGGTAGCTGCCCCCCCCACCAGTAATGCTCTAGCTGCAAAGCTGCAGGAGCCACTGTGTGGGGAGGAGGCAGCCCAGACCCCAGCGATGGCGGGCTGCTCTTGCAGGCATTCCTGGGACTCTGCTGCTTGAAGACATGTCCCCCTCCCCTGGGGAAGGCTCAGCCCCTGAGGGAAGAGTCAAGGGCTGGGAGATCTTCCCCACTGAGCCTCTGTAGCCCCTTGCTGGTGCACAAAGCGGAGTGGGTAATGCAGCTGGTGACAGGGCAGGACATACTGCCAGTCTTTGTGCCAGCGTGCATGGTGGGGGGGGGTGTTCCTGCTGTCCCTTGCCCAGCTCTGATGCCTGTTCTCCTCTCCAAAGGTGTTTTCAGAGCCAGGGGGCAGCTGCCTCAGGCTGGCACCCACCTCAGAGCTGTATGGTGTGTGCCTGGTGCAGACCGACCTGCTGGAGGCCATCGCGGATGAGGACTACTTCCTCCGCTGTGTGAGACAGTGCGAGGAGAACTACGAGCGCTACCTGGCCAGCGCTGGGAGCCAGCTGCAGAACGGCCGGTGAAGGCGCTGGGCCCCTGCTGCCTGCACTGAGCCCCGACTGCTGCTGCTTCCAGCTGGGTTCTCCCTTCTCCCCAGCCAGGGCGGGGCACGGGCCTCCGTGGAGGTGCCCGTACTCCAGGAGCTCACTTGACTGGCATTCACAGGACATAGATGCATTCCCTGAGCCCTGGCAGCAAGAGGGGTGTTTTTCTCCAATGCCATTCGGCCGCTGGAAGGGCTGCTGGGGCGAGTCCTGCTGCAGGGTGCCCCTGGGCCACACCTGTTGCCCGCCACTGATCTCACACTGGGTTTGTGAGCACTTCTGCAGGGACCCTCCTGTTACACATGCACAGTGCCTGGCATGGAGGAGCATGGGACTCTGGCTGCAGTGACCATACCTGTAGCACTGCTGTGGTTCTGCCACAGCCCTGGTGTGGCTGTTTTGCTGTGAATCCTATTGCCTGGTGTGACCACGCTGTGCGTGGCTGCCCTTGCTCCCCCGCCTGTGCATTCTTAAATGTGTTTTTATCTTGTGCGTGTCTGCCGTGTGTTGGATCCTAGCGCCTGGTGGAGGCAGGGGCTCTGCTCCTTACAGTTGAGGTAGGGGCTGGGAGAGGGCAGCAGGGCATGGGCCTGGAGCCAGGAGCCTCATCCAGGCTCTTCCGCTGCCCCCTGGGCACCCATAGGCAGGGTGCTTTCCAGCATAATGGGGCTCTTGGGAAGAAGCTGCCTTGGAGGCAATTGTCAGGGCTGCAGACTGGCATGGAGGAGCCTGGTCTGGGGCCACACCAGCAGGGGCAGCCTCGCCCAGTGGATGCAGGGGCTGGGTCTGGGCTGAGGAGGAAGGCGGGGGTGCTGCTTCCTCTGCAGGGGCAATGGAGCTGGCTTGTTAACGGTCCCGGGGGAGCACAGCCCACATGGGAGCCCATGGCAGCACAAGTAGCCTGGCAGGAGTGTCCACCCGGCCTGGGGAGGGATGGGAGCTGTGCTCCCCGCTTCTCCTGCCAGCCAGGATCCAGCCGCAGTCTGGCAGCTGAGGGAGGCGGCTGCAGCCGCGTTGCCCTGCGGCACCGAGGGAGCTGGCAGGCAGGTCCCCGCTGCCCTCAGCTCTGGCTGGGTGCTGGCGGCAGGGCTGAGACCGCAGGCGGCTCCGGGCGGCGCAGGCAGGCGCTGTCCCTGGGCTCCCTCTGCTCTCGGGGAGCGGCTCGGCCGCGCCCTGCCTGGGGCTGGGCCGGGAGCTGGCGTTCCCGCAGGAGGGTGCGGGGCTGGGCCGGAGGTGGCCGCCTGCCCCGTGGGCCCCGCAGCTCCTGGCCCGCGGCC
>NW_017728917.1:15428138-15444491 GCF_001723895.1 Crocodylus porosus
GCCGGGCGTGAGGGCGCGGCCATGGCCCCGTCCTGAGCGGCATGGCCAGCGCGCGGGCCTTCGCGTGGGAGGTGCTGCCGCCCATGCCCACGCGGCGCGTGTACTGCAGCCCGCTCTACCAGGACGGGCAGCTCCTGGTGCTGGGCGGCTGCGGCGCGGCGGGGCTGCCGCTGGACACGGCCGAGCTGCTGGACGTGCGGGCCCAGAAGTGGGTGGCGCTGCCCCCGCTGCCCACGCCACGGGCCGGCGCCACCGCCGTGGCTCTGGGCAAGCAGGTCCTGGTCGTGGGTGGCATGGACTCGCGGCAGAGCCCCCTGGCCTCCGTCGAAGCCTACAACGCCGACGAGGGCAAGTGGGAGCGGAAGACCGCGCTGGCCCAGCCGTCCATGGGCATCGCCGCCGTCAGGAGAGGTGCGCGGGGCGCAGGGTGACAGCGCGCCTGGGCGCTTCCCCGGGTTACGCAGCCAAGACCTGCGGCTGCTCGGCCTGGGGAGCCTGGTGGGGGCTTGCTCCTGGGGTCAGCACCTGGAGCCTGCTCCCCGGCCTGGGGGCCCGAGCCCGTGGGCTGGGGGTGCTGCTAGGGGGCCTGACCCTGGCCCAGGGGTGCTGCCCAGCGGGGCTAGGGCTCAGCGGCCCCGGCCTGGGGTCCCTGGGCACAATGCTTTGCTCTGCGGTCCCCTCCCTGGAGCAAAGGCACCCGGGTCCCCAGCCCCGCCTCACTGCCATGCCCGGGGGCAGCATGACCCAGTGGTTAGGGTCAGTGCTAGGGTGCCATTGCCTCCCTGTGCAGCCGTAGGCAGGTTGCCTCCCTGGCTCCTGCGAACGTGGGCCAGTGGCCTGATCCTGCCTGGTGCCAGATGTGCAGGGTCGGAGCTGGGCCCGGGGCGGCTCAGTGTGGCTGGGAGCTGGGCGCCCCGGTGGCAGCCAGCGGCGGGCGGGTGGGAGCAGCACTCAGCAGCATAGCTGGGTTGCCATGGCGTCTCCAGGGAGATGGCACTGAGCGAGTATAATTAGATGCGATGGCCTTGCGTTCTGTTCTATTTTCAATGTGCGCGTGGGGTGGGGGCCCAGGGATGGAGCAGGCCCCAGGCAGGCCAGGCACAGGGGGCCACCTACCCTGGTCTGGAGGGGAGCAGCTGGCCTGGCACTTGTTGCCCAGGGACACCTGGCTCCGAGCTGCATGCAGATGGGGCGAGCACCAGCTCAGCCTCACCAGCTCCCTAGCACCCTGCCCCGGGCCACACGCCTGACAGTCCCTCCTCTTGCAGACAGTACGGTCTACGCGCTCGGGGGCATGGGTGCCGACACCTCCCCGCAGGCGCTGGCGCGGGTCTACGAGCCGGCCAAGGACCTCTGGCAGCCCCTGCCCTCCATGCCCACCCCCTGCTACGGGGCCTCTGCCTTCCTGCAGGGCAACAAGATCTTCATCTTGGGTGAGTGGCACCAGCCGATGTCTGGAGCCCCGCACTGGTCCTTTGCCAGGGCACAGGCACATGGCCTGGCTTTTGACACCTGTGTGGCCCCTGCCCTGCCCTGGGTCCTCCCTCTGCTCCCCAGACCCATGGGCTGCTGATGTGGGATCCTGGCAGAGCCCCCAGGCCGTCTCAGCTACTCCTCTCTTGGCAGGGGGCCGGCAGGGCAAACTGCCCGTCACAGCCTTCGAGGCCTTTGACCTGGAGGTGAGGAGCTGGACACGCTTCCCCAGCGTGCCCAGCCGCCGTGCCTTCTCCAGCTGCGCCATGGCTGAGGGCTGCTTCTTCAGTCTTGGGGGCTTGCAGCAGCCTGGCCCCCACAACTTCTACTCCCGGCCCCACTTTGTCAACACCGTGGAGATGTTCGACCCCGAGCAGGGTGAGCTGGGGATGGGGTCCTCTATGGCCTTGGGGGTATGGGCACGCGGGTGTTGGGCTCAGCCTGGGCTGGGGGCAGGGGTAGAGGAGGCCTGTGCTCTCCTCAGCACACTGAGCTGGGCAGCCCCTGCCCCAGGCTGTGGGAAGGAAGAGGGCATCCTGCAGCAGCGCGGGGCCTCATGCTGCCTCTTCCCTGGCAGGTGCCTGGGCAAAGCCGAGCCGCACCATCCGCATGCGGGACAAGAGGGCTGACTTCGTGGCAGGCTGCCTCGGCGGGCGAGTAGTGGCAGTGGGTGGCCTTGGTGAGTGCTGGGGCTGTCAGGCTGGGGTAGGGCTGAGACCTGGCAGTGAAACCTCTGTGGAGCCGAGAAGGGTGGGGGTGGTGGGACCGTAGGACAGTGCCCCCAGGACAGGCACAGCTGGGCCTCCTGGGCTCCCAGCCGGGGCACGTGAAGGGGACACTGCTGCGGAGCCCTGCGGCCCAAGCCCATCATCCCGTGTCAGCACAGCTGAGCCGTGCCTGCTCACGGGGGCAGCACCTGGCAAACGGAGGGGAAAATCGATTCTGTTTGGGTCAGTTCCCTGCTCCGTCGTGGGAAGTCAGTTACCCCTGTGGCGGGGGCGGGCGGCCACCAGCTGGGGCCACACTTGGCTGCTGGCTCCCCTTCGTGCCTGGGCATCTCAGAGAGTGTTGGATAGTTGCCACCAGGCAGCGTTTGGTGCCAGCCGCCACGTCTCCTCTGTTTCCCCTCTCTCTCGTTGCACAGATCTGGGCCAGGTGGCAGTGCTAACGCACTTGCGCTGGGAGAGCGCAGCAGGCCGTATGACAGAGCCTGGACTCACCAAGGGCTGTTGAGCAGCTCTGGGGCATGGCCCTCTGCATTGCTGCCCCAACAGGAGCCTGAGGCCGCAGGCCGTGGGGGCTGCAGGGACAGGGCAGGCAAAGTTAGCCCCTCGTTGGATCTGCACAGGGGCCACATCCCAGACTTGGGGTCAGGCCCCCGCCCTGTGCGTTGCCCTAGGCTCAAGATCTCAGCTGTGCAGGGCTGCCCACTCCTCCGCCTCTGCCAGATAAGGGTTAGCGCTGTCAGTCAGTGGCACGATCAACCCCGCAGGCAGGAGAGGAACTGTCCCCAGGGCCCGGCTAGCACGTGCCCTTGGTTGGAGTTGCAGGAGCCAGTAGGACAGTGAATTTCCTGGGTGGGAGACACCTGGGTTCTGGCCAGCTCCTGGGTGGGCAGAGGGAAGCAGTGCCTCCCTGGCTCTGGCTCTGGCTGCCAGTAAGCAGGTGTGGGCAGGCTTGGGGGAGAGGAGGGAGAGCGTGGTGGGCCAGAGCCCTGGGGGGACCAGGGTCCCAGCTGCGATTCCCAGCCAGGTGCCTGTGCGTTGCTCACACTGGGCAGAGACATGGAGCCCTGGTAAGCTTCCCCCACCCCTGGGCAGGCAGGAGGGGCTATGAGGCCCAGGCCCTGGCTGAGAGCCACAGGGAGTCTGCTTAGGGTTGCCCATCAGTGAAGAGAGCGGTGGGGGAGGTCTCTTGCAATGCAGCACCAAACCAGCTGCCAGCACGAGTTACCATCAGGGCTCGTTAAGGGGCTTTTGTCTCCGGTTATTAGCATTACTCTGGCTTCAGAACAAACAGCTTTAATTATGCGCGGGCAGGAGGTAGGGAGGGAGGTGCCTGTACGCAGCTGGAGCATTCAGTGCTCCCCCAGGAGTGGGCCTTCGCAGGCGTCATGGGTCCCAGCAGTGGGCTGCATGGTACACGTGTGCAAGGCCCCTCAGGCCCACGGCCGAGCACCTGTGACCAGGCTTGGCCGCGCAGGCTGGGCTCCCTGCTGGGCTCCCGCTGCCATCCAGGCTGCTGCTTTTCATGGCAGCCACCCTGAGGTCCCACCAGGGTAGGCAGGAGTGTGGCTGCCCGATTTTGGTGTCAGCAGCAACCTCCTGAGCAGAGGCAGAGGGCTGGGAGAGCATGGGACTCAGCATTTACATCTGGGCCTGGGGCCAGCCTGCCGAACCAGGTGCAGGCACTGGGCTGGGCTGCAGTGGTGGGGATTGCCACGGGCAATACAGAGCTGCACCAGCACAGCCATGCTGTCCCCCAAGGCAGGTGGGAGGGAGGGGACCTGTCCCCCATTGTGAGCAGGAGCTCAGTGGTGTATGTGTTCTCCTGCAGGCAACCAGCCATGCCCTCTCGACTCGGTGGAAGGATTTAGCTTGAGCAGGAAGAAGTGGGAGCCGCTGCCACCTATGCCCACGGGCCGCTGCTCCTGCTCCAGCTTCCAGGCACAAAACCTGCTCTTTGTGATTGGTGGGGTGGCGCAGGGGCCCAGCAGCGCTGTGGAGGCACTGTGCCTGCGGGAGGGGGCCTGACAGCAGCTCCCACCGCCGAGGATCCAGCAGCAGGCCTGAGGACCAAGTGCCTGAAGACGGCGGGGTGTTAGCAAAAGCTGTAGTTACCGAGGCAGGCACCGGAGCAATGACGTTTTCTTTCGCTGTTTAGAAAACTAATTTCAGCTTCTTCAAGTCTAGAGTAGCTCGGTGGTGGGCGCTGGCTCTTGTCTTGCCTGGGAATGGGGGAGAATCAGCTCCATCCATCCCCTCAGTGGAGCAGGGAGGGACAGTCCTCGGCCGAGGCAAGCTGGCATCCTGCCCTTGCTGGCCTAAGCTGCCTGTTGTCCAGTTTGGGTGTCCGTGCCGTCCTTTTGCAGCTGTATCGTGTGCCGCACAGTGAGGAGGCAGGAGGAGACGGGCTGTATGCTCATAGCGAGCGCTGTGTCGTTGTAGACCCAGTCTGTGTCTCATGTAGCACATCAGGTGCCCTGTAGCTCAGTGCCTAGGAGGTGACGTAGCACCTCAAATAAACCAACAAGTGGAATTTTACCCACGCCGAGGCCTCGCATTGCTGAGCATCTGCAGGTGGTGCCGAAGGGTGGCCAGGCAGGGGAAACAGGCTGGCTCAGCCACTGTGGGGAGGGGAGCACGCTCTGCTGCCTCTGTGGGAATCAGGGCTCCGGTCTGAGTGGGGCACACAGCTGTCACATGTTCTCGTGTGTGGTGGGCTTCCCCTGATCTCAGGTTGGGCACCAGGTCCCTGTGCCCCCCAGGATCCCCTTGGCAGGCCTGCACCCCTGGGTCAGCTCCTCCTGAAGTACAGAATCACAGAAAATGGGGGCTGGAAGGGACCTCAGGAGGTCACATCTAGTCCAACCCCTGCTCAAAGCAGGACCAGCCCCAACTACATCATCCCAGGCAAGACTCTGTCTACCTAGGTTTTGAAAACCTCCAAAGATGGAGAGTCCACCACCTCTCTGGGTAACCTGTTCCAGTGCTTCACCACCCTCCGAGTGAGAAAGTTCTTCCTAATATCTAACTTAAACTTCCCTTGCTGCAACTTGAGCCCATTGCTCCTTGTTCCATCCTCTGCCCCCACTGAGAACAGTCCAGGTCCATCCTCTTTTGAGTGCCCCATCAGACAGTTGAAGGCTGCTATTAAATCCCCCTCAGTCTTCTCTTCTCCAGACTAAACACAAACCAAGTTCCCTCAGTCTCTCCTCACAAGTTATGTCCTGCAGCCCCCAAACCATTTTTGTTGATCTCCACTGGACTCTCTCCAACTTGTCCACATCCTTTCTGTAGTGGGAGGCCCACACCTGAACACAGGACTCCAGATGTGGCCTCACCAATGTAGAATAGAGGGGAAAAATCACTGCCCTCTATCTGCTGGCAACACTCCTACCAGTGCAGCCCAGGCTGCCAGTAGTTTTCCTGACAACAAGGGCACACTGCTGGCTCAGATTCAGCTTACCACCTGGGCAGTGCATCTCTCCCCACAGCTTATCCGTGCCCTCTTGTGCAGATGTATCCCACCCAGCTTCTCCGGCCTTCCTCTGCAGACCCTCTCTGTGTCTACCTCCTATCCAGAGACCCCTTTTAAGTGTTCAGTGTCTTCCAATTTCTAGGCTGCAGCCCGGCAGAGCAGCTGTCACTCAGGTGGGTGGACGGCAGGCGGAAAGAAGCCTCAGCTCCCTTCCTCTGACATTGCACTGACTCTTGACCTAAACAGAATATGTTCTTCCCTGTGTTGCTAAAGTCAGGAGCTCTGAATGGCTCCCAGGGGAAGTTCACTTGTGGACTGCAAAGCACCAGCAGCTCTTCAATGCAGAACTACCTCTTCTGTGGCTCAGTCCCAGCTAACGGGGAGAGATGTAAGCACTTCCCAGGCTATGCAGTATGACCCAGGGCAGGGCCCTTACTGATGCACCCACGTGCTGCCAGGTGGGCTGGGCTACCAGATGGAGCCCTCTGCTAACGAGGGAGCCCTGCAGGCTATGGAGCTGCATTGGGAACACTAATTACATTAGAAATTAAAATGATGATGCTAATCAAGGCCTGCTCCAGATTAACTTATCCTCCAGGTCCCTGGCGGCAGAGTGGGAAGTGCCAGGAGAGTTTGTGTGTCACTTGGCTCTTGCTGTTTGCAGCACAGCACGCTGGAGTGTCTGTGCCTGTCTGGGTTCTCCTTGGACAGAGAAGGGGGATTTCATCCTCCTTCCCTGGCCCTGGGGTAGGAGACTCGTATGCCCCATGCCCTGCAATGCTGGGGTCTTGCAGCAAGGCCTGAGTGCACTGGCCCCAGGGGAAGCTGGAGCCTCTCCAAAGGGGGTGGGGGCAGGGGCAGGCAAAGGGCTTGCAAATGCAGTTTTACCTGGGAAAGCTATTCCCTGAGCTGCCCCACTCAAGGACAAGACTTGGACTGATCCCATCCTGCTGGGCTTTATACACCACATGGGAGGCAGTATCCTAATAGGCTACTCCCTGTGAGGCTTGTGGCTGCTAGCTCCACTCTGCCACTGGGGACATGAATGCAGAGAGGATCGGTGACCCAGCAAGGCCGCACAGCTGGTCTGTGGTAGAGCCGGGTGTAGAACCCAAGAGTTCTGGAGCCAGCTCTGCTCTGATCGTTCTACCATCCGCCTCTCCAAGAAAGACACAGGGAAAGGAAGAATGGTCTCTAATGAGCTTGGTGGGAACATCCACCCGCCTCATCTGACTGAGCTCTGTTACAGATGCCTGAACACGTCCAGCTGAGGCCGTTTGCTCCTGATTAATAAGCTGGAGGAGTGCTCAGCTGGCTCAGCTCTGTTCTGCTCTGCCAGCTTGTCCCTTTGCAAACAGTGCCCTGTGCAGCCTGCAAGGACAAGGTGAGGATTGAGTTGGGCCAGAAGCTGCTGCTGCATCTGGGCTAGTTGGCCCATCTCCTCTCCCAAGAAGGGAGATGGGGCAAAGGCTCCATGGAGCCCATAGGGTCTTTGTGGCTATTGGTTTTATGTGGGAGGTGCTCAGGTAGGGTGGGAAAGGGTGTCAGTGTAAACTCTGGGCTGGGGAGAGGGTGGATGGTGTGCTGACCCTCACGGAGCTGGCTTAATTCCTCTCTGAAGTGCTTCCTGACACCTGGCCCCAAATCCAACACCAGGGGCTTTGAGGGACAATGGCCTGGGTGCTTTTGCTTGGTCCTGGTAGTGAGACAGGGCTCCCCAGTTTCTGGCTTTGCAGGGACAGGGGTGGTTGTCATCTGAAGATTGCCCCAGTGGACCACAGGGACCAGGGAGACCTGCATCAAATGAGGCAAACACACGTCTTCAGCAAGGCCTTTGACACCATCTCCCACCCCATCCTCATTAAAAAAATTGGGCGACTGTGGCATTGATGCCTACACAGTCAGATGGATTGCAGATTGGCTGAAGTGTGGCACTCAGAGGGTGGTGGTGGATGGGTCATATTCGACTTGGGGAGAAGTGGGCAGTGGGCTGTTCAGTTTCTTTATCAGTGATTTGGACGATGGGGTGAAAAGCAACCTGTTTAAATTTGCTGATGATACCAAAATTTGGGGTGAGGTGAGCAGGCTAGTAGGGAGGGAAAGACTGCAGTAAGACCTGGATAGGTTACAGGGGTGGGCTAACAAAAACAGGATGCGTTTCAGCACTGACAAGTGCAGGGTGCTGCACATGGGCAGTAGTAACCAGCAGCACACTTATAAGATGGCAAACTCCCTTCTTGAGAGCATGGAGGCAGAAAGGGATCTTGGAGTCATTACTGACTCTAAGATGAACATGGGCCGACAATGGGAGGTGATGGTTGGCAGGGCTAACCGGACCTTGTCATGCATCCACAGATGTATCTCAAGCAGGGCCAAGGAGGTGATCCTCCCCCTCTGTGTGACACTGGTCAGGCCACAGCTAGAGTACTGCGTCCAGTTCTGTGCACTTCAGGAGGGATGTGGACAATATGGAGAGTTTCCAGAGGAGGCCACTTGCATGATCTGGGGACAACAGGGCAGACCCTACAGTGAGACACTGCAGGACCTGAACCTGTTCAGCCTTCACAAGTGAAGGCTGAGGACGGACCTGGTGACCATCTATAAACTCGCCAGGGGGGACCAGAGGGTTTGGGAGAGACCTTGTTTCCCCTAGCCCCCCATGGCATAACAAGGAATAACAGCCACAAGTTGTTGGAGAGGAGGTTTAGATTAGACATCCATAAGAACTACTTCATGGTCAGGGCGGCTAGGAGCTGGAACCAACTTCCAAGGGAAGTGGTGCTGGCTCCTACCCTGGGGGTCTTTAAGAGGAGGCTTGACGCCTACCTGGCTGGAGCCCAGTTTTTTTTTCTCCTGCCCAGGCGGGGGGTCGGACTTGAAGATCTACAGGGTCTCTTCCGACTTGACTTCTGTGATTCTATGATACATCGACTGATCTGTTGTGCGATAGAAACCTTCTGTCACAGCATACCATGCTTGCTTACATGTGTGCTGTTCTGCGGGATGACAGGGTTGTGGGCGCTGTGGAGCTGACGCATGAGGGGTGAAAGCTCTGACAGTACTGTTGTGAAACTGCTGCAGAGCCTAACCAGCAGCAAACTGGCAGCTGCCATTCTCAGGGCTGTAATGTTAGAAGCCAGGATAGCTTGTATCAGTGGTAGATGCCAAGCCTCTGCTCCAAGTGCCTGGACCATGCAGAGATGAATGGGGCACCCAGCCAGAGTTGTGGCACCCCAGGGGGAAGTGTATTATGAGACATTTGTGCAGCACACCCTAATAGTTCCTGGGAAGGGCAATGGGCTCTTCCTGGTGGGCAGCGACTGCCCACAACATGCAGCAGTCGCATCATTTGTCCATGCCTTGTATAATCAGGTGCCAGTTCATTTCAGAGCAAAGGAGGCTGGAACTAGCTTTGAACCCAGATATTTAGTATCTTATATGTGTATAATTAGTGTGAAAGATTGTGCAAGACACCTGTAGCACACTCAAATGGCTGGCTGTACACAAATGTAAGTCTTTGAACAGTGGCATCAGCTGAACAGTGGCTGCTCCAGTCACATCCTCCCACCTGTCCCCTCCCTACAGAGCACAAAACACGGAGGGGCCTGGCTCACTGCCTGTCACAGCAAGGTACAGCCAGTGTTGTCCACCCTGTACCTAAGCAAACCTTCATCTCTTTGCAATTTCCTTTAGTTAGTGAGGGTTAACTTCATACAAGTTACATTCTCTTAATTTCATTTTTCCCCTCAAAAAGTAGCGTTAAATATAATTTGTCCTCAATATTTTCCCCCCGGTACATTCATCTGAAATGTTAGCTTCAAACCCTGTATATCTTGCAATTCCTGTGGCCCAAGCTGTTCCCTTTTTTGTCATGGTGAGAGCCATATGCCAGCCAGCTGCTTGATGGCCACCCAGGGACATTTGTTTGCACTACTGCCTTACCAAGCATTTGATGAGAGGAACTTCAGATCCTGAAGAACAGTCATCAGATTCCACGGTGGGCCTAGCCACTAAGTCCTAGCTAGCCGGTGCCTCAGGAGACAACAAATGATGCTTAATATCACTACTGGCAAAGAAATGCATGAGTATGAGACCGTGAAGGGCCACCTCTGCACCCCCACCTTTCCTCCCTGTCCTATCCCTCCTCTATAGCCTATAGCCCTTGACACTCACCGGCCAGTCATGCAATGAGTCCCACCACGTTTCTGTGAGCCCCACTATGTCTAGGTTGGTGTCAGCTAGCAGGAGGGTAAGTTCCTTCTGCTTGTTCCCCATACTATGAGCGTTTGTGTAAGAGGCATTTGAGGCCTCCTGAAGATGTGCGCACTGGCCTCCTAATCTCAGTACTGCCCGGACCCCTGTTGCTTACCTGGCTATTTGTTCTGCTCGTCATCGGTCTAGGCTGGGCTGTTCTTGTGGGTGAAGTTTGATTTAGTGGTCCAAGGCTTCCTCCGCCCTCGTCTTCCTCTTCCCCCAATGTGCCTAGTTTACAGCCCACCGGAGGAGATCTGCCAACCTAGAAGAGAACACATGCTTACCTTTGGGGGAAAGGTGAAGCCCATCCTACCCTAGCATGTCTCTCATTTCTGAGGTTACCAGAAATAATGGCTACAAACTGAAGGAGAGCAGATTTAGATTAGACATAAGGAAGAAATTATTTATGGTAAGGGTTGCCAAAATATGGAATAGGCTTCCAAGGGAGGTGGTGCTTTCCCCTACATTGGAGGTGTTCAAGAGGAAATTAGACAGGCATCTGGCTGGCACTCTTTCCTGCCTGGAGCAGGGGGTAGGACCTGATGATCTACCAATGTCTCTTCCAACTCTAGAAATCTATATCAGGAGCAGCTAGGTTTCTGGCAGCATCCTCTGTGCTGATATGCTGTGCTCTGGATCTCTGGCCTAATAATACCAATAGCACCTCAAAATACTCATTGTCCAGAAATAGCAGTCTTCCTCCTAGGGCAGGCCAGTGAAGACTGAACAAAGAGTTGCTCCATCTTGGACTCAGTGTGGTGGCACTTGCCTTCCTCATCCTTTCTGTTCAGGCTTAGGGCTGGTTTGCAGTTCTTGACCTCCAAGACACGTTTTCTATGCTGCTCTCCAGCAATCCGCCAGCTGACAAGAAGTGTTTGTGATTCAGAGTATTAGATTGCCAATACTAGATGCTATCAGTTGGTCTGAGAACTTTAGCAAGATGCTCGGCTGTGGCAGCAGCTCCTCTATCTGTACCTAGACAATTGGCTAATCAAGGGCAGATTTCATCAAGAGGTTATCACAGCATATATTATGTTTTCACCTATTCAGACTCTTGAGTCTCCTGGTGAATTATGAAAAATCATCTCTGACCCCATCACCCACCCCTCAATCAGCTCCAAATCAGTGAATGAATATCTTCCCAAGGACAGATTTTGCTGTCTCCAGAGAAATGTAATCAGACCCAAATTAGTGTGCATGCACATGACACTGCTAGCCAGTGTCACCCAGCCCCTTGCAAGGCTGGCTGAGGTTGGCATAGTATCTCATTGTTACACAAATAGACTTTTTGCTTATTGCTTTTAATCTTATGTATTTTCTTGAGTCTTGCATTGCCTTAAGAAGCTCCATTTTATATTGCTCTGTAGCTTGACATAAATGCTCAACCTTTGTATGTGTGAGAAAATGGGTGACAGCGTGTCTGTGAAAAAGGAAAACATCAGCTAGTGACTGGCTGAAGAATACAGACAGATAAAAGACCAAAACAAGAAGATTCTGCCCCAGAACAGAGAGAGAATAATGGCGATTTACCTTCAAGGAAGAACAGAGTGATAACACCACAAAAGCCTAGAGGACTGAGTGAATTGACAAGGCTATAAAAGATGGGGCAAGACATACCGATTTTGGGTCTTGTTCTGCATGTCATCCTGGAGCATTGGTTTATCTGATGAGATAGACCGGCAGGAGTCTGGCTCCTACTCATGATCAACTGGCTGGCCACTAAGTTGATCCGAGCACTGATAAGACTGGTACTGTATACCAGCACAAAACAGAAATTGGGGTATGAAGGGGGTGGGGGTGTATTAAGTGTTTAATCAATAAACGCAGCACCTTGCCTTATCCTCCCTCATAAGGTCTCACTTGTGATTTGAGCAATTGGCAATTTGCACTATGAACCTCAGAAGACCATGCATGTTGTCTCAAGCCCAGCTCAACCAGTTCTGGCATCACTGAACTGGTGGTGGTCAGCCTCCAAGGGTGTTTGGAAGGGGCCCCTTCTCTCCACACCTCCTCCAACAACGAGGGACTTATTACAGATACAGCAAGGACAGTCAGGGCATGCATTTAGGCCATCTCTGCATATAAGGAACTCTTCCCTTAGGGACATGATTCATCATGTAAATGTCCTCGAACTGCAAGGGATTGGATTAGCTTGCAGAGTGGTCCAGCTTGTTGTGCAAAACCGCACTGTGCAGTCTCTCATAGGCAGTACATCTGCAGTACATTGTTATGCTGGAGGCCAATGAAACTTCACTGAAGCTGGTGGATGTAACAGTTGCACTTTAGTCAGTGTAAATGCAGGAATCAGTTCATCCCCTTCAGGAGTAAAAGAATAGGAGCCACATGTAAAACCAGTCAGGAACAGAACAATGTGGGTGGAAGGGTTTCACTGGAGGCTGAATACAAATGCAGGAGGTCTAGGTATTGTTTGATGGAGATGTGTGTGTGAGAGTCAGTCAAAAGGATCACAGCAGCAAAAGAATGCCCAGGACAGCCAGAGAAACACTTGCAGTGTGACCCTGTAAGAAAACTGTGAGAATCTGGCTGGCAATAGAGTGTTGGCATGTAAAGCAAGGGAGCCGTCTCCTGTTGTTTGGTCCCTACTGAGATGGGGAAGCAGAAGCTTGTAAATAAATGGGGCTGCCTCAGAGCAGGAAATGTCATTCCTCCTAATAGAAACAGCCCACAAGGCCCAGGATATTGGCTACCAGTTTCAGTCAAGGGGGTCCCGGTGTTCTGCAAACAAGGCAGGAGATGGTTATCACCCCCCTATGCCAGTCTGCAAACAAGTTATGGACGTGCTGACAACATGAGCACCCCAAATGCTCTCCCTTTTCCTGGAGCAGGCTTCTTAAGCCAAAAATCCATCAGCAACCATGAACGGTCTCTGAAGAGCTCTGTTGTCACTCCTACATTTCACCATTATGTGAATATGTTCCAGGCATGCTCTGCATTCATTTTTATTTACACAGCTCACTCGTTAAGGAGGAGGCCACTCCTTCCCAGGGGCTATCCAGATGGACTGTTCAGTGAATCTCAATCTGCTATCACATGGCTGGCGCAACCCATCCTCCAAGCATAGCTGCATATGCTGCTGAGAAACCCAAGCTGCCATCTCTGCAGAATTTAGAAGCATCCCAGCGCTGAGATCTGCAGGGCAGCATTTGGCAGAGTGCTGCTGCGGTCACTTGTTATTTAACAGCAGTCAGCAGTCCTCGGTCCTGCTTTCTAGATGGGGACAGGCTTATCAGTCATCTACAGTATGATGCACGCAGACATGCACTTGGAGAGGACAGTCTCTTTGACAGTGACTGGTTCTTGGAGATGATGTGGTGGCTGGTGTGGATCCTGCACTCTGCTCCCAGCATCCTTGTTGCATGAGCAGCTGAATTAGCGAGGGAGCAGAGGGGGGCCAAAGGTGTTTTGCCTCCCCATCCTTTTGGGGGAGGACAGGAGCACATGCATGGACATGTGGACGCTGCTGTTCTAACTCTGTGCACAAGGCACGGCTGTACTTAGACAACCTCTCATACAGCTACAGCTACTGCAGGTCAGTGTCCACCTGCTGAGCCATTTTGTTCTGATTTCAGCAACTCTGAAATCAGGCAGTTAAGACAATCCCACTTGAAACTAAGCTTGCTGGGTCACTTAGCCTGAACTGGAATGTTCTTCCAGGGATTGGCAGAGCTCACTAGTGCAAATGACTGGTGTGGTGCTGGGGTCTGCATTGCTCACAGACTAGGTAACCATAATGTCCCCTCTGTCCATGAGATTTTTCAATGTCTGTAAAGTGCTCATAATTCCTTGGTGGAAACAGGTTACAGAGGGCAAAGGTTCTTGTTTCATCACCTCCTACCTTTGTGCTAGCAACTGAAAGACCAGGGAGATGTCCAGATGTGGTAGTGTGCTTGGTCACTTGCTTCATTGTCTGGAGAAATTACCTAGGAGGTGGCGCAAGGGCTGCTTTGTGATGTCCTGGGTGAAGTCACTCCCACAGCTGCTTCTGAAGTTGCCATAGAAACCACTGGTGTGGTAGCAGGGAGTAACAACAGGGAGCTCCTAATTAGTAATTGAGCAATACCTCAGCAGCCAATAAAATATATTGGCAGCTTGACAAGGTCAGTGGTTCACAGTATGCTTCCAAGTCTGAAGAAGGGTTTTAAAAAGAGACTGCTGCTCTCTGAAAACAAAAGCAACTCGTGAGATGCAGGTGGCATGGGAGTCTCTGGGAGCTGGTTTCCATTCATGTCAAAAACCAAGTGGACAGTTGGGTGCTTTCGGTTTGCTCATCCTGGATCTTTATCCCTTTGCAGAGTGTAGTGTGGTTTGCCAAGCTGCTGCAGCCAGAAGTAAGGCAGAGAGGGAACATGAAGGGCCAGCCTGCAGGCCTGGAGTGAGATGGTTTTGAAGGGCTCTGGCTGGTGCTATCCCAATGGTTTGGAATTTATCAGTTGCATAAGCACAAATTGCTTAGAGTTAAATGACTGCCTCCCCCTGCCCAGCTTGGTGAGCCATGGTCAGAGGTACCCAAGTGTTCAGACCCCAGAACAGTGCAGAACTATGGTGATAAGACAAATCCAACAGTTGTGAGGGGACCGATCTAATTTGTGTTCTAAATTTATAAACCACTTAAGACGCAAAGCATTTAGTTCTATGGGAATTACAGCAAATTCAGACTTTTTCAATGACCCTTAGTGCTACCTTCAGCTGGGGCATTCCTTCTTCTATGGGAATTAAATATGATTGTAGCATAACAAACTACTCAGATTTACTTCCCTTGCTGATCGCTCTGTTCAGTGTAATGTGGCAGGCTCCCCACCTTTTAACCATCTTGTGTCAGAGCTTCAAAAATAAGCACACTTCCCAGGCTCTGTCCCTCAAAAGTCTCATGCCTCTTCACAAGTCATTAGGTACTTGCAGAGCTGAAGGCTTATCAAAAGTTAATGGGATTTGGGCTTCCAAATCGTGTAGGAGTTTTTAAAGATTTTGCCTTAGGTGATCAGCTTTCCCTGGGGTATTACATACAGGCTACTCAAGAGACAGAGAAATGAAATGCTTGATACAGAGTGGGTAAGATCACACCATTTTGTACTTTACTGGAGCTTTTCCTTACTCGTGGCGAGGGTACCACAGAGACCACGCAGGCCTGTAGTGGGCTGAGCACGAGTTCATAAGGCAGGGATGGGTTTACAAGCCAGACTGGCTTTGCTTTGGTATGTTAATTCTGGTCTTCCTCACTGTTTCATTGTTATAATGATGATAGGGCTGTGCAGGGGGATGAAGTGAGCCAATAAAAAACAGACTCTTGACCCAAAGTACTTACAGCCAAAAGGTACAGATGAAAATGAGGCCAGGCCCTTTAAGTCGACAATAGCTCTTCTTTTAACTTAGGTGAGTGTTAAATCCAACCTCCCTGCATTTAGGTCCAATGCTTCCAACTATGAAGGCTGGATTTATGTCAGCCAACAGCTAGACGACTTTTGAAGAAAAGGAGAAAGGGACCTTGGACAGCGGTGGGGCTATTCCAGAAGCATGGAGCAGGTGAGCAGGGCACCTCTTCCTTGGAAAGCCTTTAGTGCAACCAGCCACAGGAAGCAAACTGCTGCGCAGTCTCCCCAGGAGACATCAGTCTTTTCTGTAGATCCTAAAGGCAATTCTAAAGTTAAACCACCTTTTGTCACTTTGCATGGTTTGGGATCTAGCTACTTAGGAGAATGCTGTTGAGATGTTTGAGTCCTGCTAGGGAGCTTGAATTCTTGAGATTAGGTGTTCTCAGCTGTGTGCAGTTTGTCCCTACTTGAGCTCTGTTTTTTTTAACCTTCAAGGCAGGACACAAAGCACATCTCTTGGTCAAGCATTTGTCTGACCTGGGTTAAAACTACAATTCTCTGTTTTCAAACTTGGGAGATAAATGTTGACAACAACTGTGTATTTGGGCTCCTAAATTCTATAGGTGGTCTGATCTTCATAGTAGTGTATTTATGTGGCAGCAAAGGTTAGGAATCCGAGTGATTAGTGCTGGCTGTTGCCATTGCCTGCCACATGACATACGTGGCACTTAAAGACACTCTTGCGGGAAGATTTCATAGACATCTGGGCTGGAAGGGACCTCGGGAGATCATTGAGTCCAGCCCCCTGCCCCAGGGGCAGGAAGTCAGCTGGGGTCATAGGATCCTAGCAAGATAAGCATCCAATTTACTCTTGAAGATGTTCAATGTACAACCTCCGCTGGCAGACTGTTCCAGACTTTGGGGGCTCGGACAGTAAAGAAATTCTTCTTTATGTCCAGCCTGAAACGGTCTTGCAGGAGTTTGTGACCATTCGACTTAATCATCCCTTGGGGCGCTCTGGTGAAGAAACATTCCCCCAGATCCTGGTGGTCACCCCTGATAAACTTATAGGTGGCCATCAGATCACCCCTGAGCC
>NW_017728917.1:15444502-15480276 GCF_001723895.1 Crocodylus porosus
CGATGACACCAGCTCTGCACTCTTTGGTTCAGTACGTGGATCCTCCTCTCCCTCCTCAGCCCATAGCCCGAGACTGGGAGGATCGACGAAAACACCACCTGAGCTCCCAGACCCCTAAGCCCCGCTCCCAAATCCCTGTAGCGCCTCATGACCTGGCTGGATGAGAGAGGTGCCTTTTTGTGCACAGTGCTTTTCAGTGTTGAGCTTGCGGAAGTAGATTTTGGCAAAACTGGTCATTTTCCCTGGAAGTCTGAGTTACTCATTCTCAGCCATCACCACTGTACCCCCAGGATCAGGTTATTCCCCAGTGGAGGGGAAGAAGAGAAAAGCCATCATGAACACTTCACGAGAGACCAAGGTTATTTCAAGATGGTTAGGGAAAAGCAGGCAGGAAAAGGTTTTTTAAATGGCCGTGGACATATTTGATTTCTAGTATGTTTTATACATGGCACAACTCAGAATCATGTGTACTATGAGGAAATGTGTTAAAGACTGTATACTAAATAGAATACCAACTGCAGTCTGGCATCTTCTAATTTTTTCTAAATGAAAGACTCCAAATACGTGGTCTCACTCTGTAACATTAGAAGCACAGTCTGCTGCTCCAGATATGAGCAGGGCTACAAGCCAGAGCTTAGAAGTATTATTAATCTCAGAGAAGTTGTGCTGTGGATGGTGGGGGAGGGAGGCTAGAAACCAGAGTTAGCTGTCAAAACTATAATTAAGGAAATGTCCTCCTTTATAGCAATTTCCCTCCCTTGTAGAGGCCTGGCAGAAATATAAAATCTCATTTACCGTGTCCCTGAGATTCAGCAAACATCCAAACCAGAAAGCCACAGTGGCGTCGGGGACTGAAACAGCTCTGCATAACAACCTATCATAAAATACGAAGCATGCACCACTCAGGGTTGCGTGAAGCATGGCAAATCCATTTTTAATAATGGTAAAAATGTTGTGAACTAGGACAGAAGCCTGAGATTTGTTTTAAGGAGAATGCCAAACTGTATTTGTCATCATTATGAATCATAGGCAAATAGTGCCATACACTTTTCTAGATATACAGTGATTCTCCTATGGGTGCCAAAGGGAGGCGAGTACAAAGATCAAGGGTAGAAGAAAGCCCATATTTACACACTAAACACTGCAAGAGAGACATTTTTGTTCCAGTCAGCGTTACTTTGTTGAGGAAGAATGATGCACTCTTAGGACCACAGCTATCTTTGATTACTTGGTCATTAGGAGAACTTTCATATTTACTTCATGACATGCAATGCAGTGCCTAAGGCTTTAGAAAATCTACCTTTTGCTGCACCATCATTAGGGTCAAGGCTAAATCTTCCCCGTGGAATGAATGGGAAGTCATTTACAACTATCTTATAGTTGCAAGTTAAGACAACGCAATGTTCAAATTGGATTAACAGGTTCTTCAAAATGTGGCAAGAAAGCCAGATAAATACATTAAGCAGGATATCTATTTGACACCCCTGAGCTGGATATTTCTTTAATTCTAAAGAAAGCTCTACTAAATAAGAAGAGCAGAAAGAAAATGCATGCATTTTCTCCATCAGTACATCTATATCATGCATATTACCATACTGTTTTAGCGCTTACAGTGTGCCTTCAAAACTGACAACCCAGCATCTCTAACCAGCATTAAATTCTCTTTGAAAATTAAAATATCAAAAGAAAGGAAGAAGTTATAGGCAAACAAGAATGCCATCCCCCACCCTCAAACAAAAGGAGGATATAAGAAATGCAGTATAAAAAATCTACTAAAACTGTAAAACCATATTTGAAATGCTTTCTTTTGAGAATATTTATCGTGTGGATTATTTACCTAGGAGTTGTTTGGAGAGATCTACATTTCCCCATTACACGCTGAATTAATTTCTGAGAACAGTATTTACATGACAGACCACACAGCCTCTGCACCCAGAGCCACTGTAAATTGCCATTTATACAGCAAAGTTCAAATGGAAAAAAAGAACAGTGTTACCATATTCTTCTTAAGACTATCTACCGTAGAGAATATTTAACTTCCCTGCTTGTCAGACCTCCATGTAGGGATGTCTCCCCTCTCGTTTCACTTCCACGTGCAGAACCACATTCTAAGCAAAGGAAGCAGAAAAAGGAAAATCTGATCCTGAAAGACCTCAGCGAGGAGAAAATGGAAAACAAAACCTTGGCATGCTGCTTTTTCGTTTGTCATTGTGTTATACTGTATATGGCTATGATTTTTCTTTTTGAGTCTCTTTGTGTGCTGAGGCTCGTGACTGTGAGGCAGCTCAAGACAAGGAATGCTGCAGAAGGAAAGAAATGTTTCTGCCTGCGGATGAGGTTTTTATATTTGTTCTTTGGAACTGTAGTTGATCTAGAACAAAATTCACTGGGGCTAGAAAAGGTCCATTGCTTGTTTTCTAAACACCAGTGAAAATCTATCCAGCACTGCGAAGCAATTCTGCCCATGGTCATTCCCTTCAGGTCGTCTCAGTGTAAATGCCTGACACACATCAACCTGATAAAAGAGCTGGAGGTTTGCTGAAATGTGGCTGATCTGTGTAATGGCTGCAAAGCCTAGAAGGGTACCAGGAGAGCTTGGGAGGCTGAGGTTAGAGGCCTGGAAGGAGGTGGCCGAGGCGAGAAAAGTGGTTGACATGGGACTGGGTGGGAAGTCCTGGGTCATCAGGTCTAGAACCCTTTCATGAGCAGCTTTAAAACTAGCTAGGTTTCAGGTGTGCTGTGGCATACCTGATCCAGAGAAAGGTGAATGTTGTTCAGGTCACAGGGCGAGCTCCACTAATGGGGGCTGACGGTTGCTGCCCTTAGGGAGTCGAAGGACCACCGCGCTGCGCTGTGGACATAATGAAATGGCTGTTGATAATTGCATCTGGTGACATGGGTTGTTATTTCTTCCCTTCACCTCGGGTGGGTCTGGTCTGGTGTCTAATCAGTATTATCTAGGGCAGAGGGGACAATCTCACTTTAGATCATGAGAAAAGGAGTTTGCTGGGAACATCTTGAAAGAGCAGGTTATTGCCAACTAGCTAATTTGGAGAAACCACTTGAAAATGTAAATGGCTGTGTAGTATTATCTCGTATGCATGCACGCTGGAAGGGCTGCAGCTGGGGCGACTTTGGAGGGAGCAGACAGTTGAGTAGGAAGGCAATAGTACAAGTGTCCAGCTAGATTTGATTTTTCTGCACAGCGTTTTTTGGGATGTCCGTGGTCGGAGGGGAAGGTGGGCCTCTGCGCAGCACCAGCTTCTCTTTCTTCAGTCTCGAGGGTCTATCCTAGGAACCATTTTTCTGCCATGGTACGGCTGATGGTGGAAGCTGTGCTTTTTGGTTTTTTTAACCGCCAGATCATCTAAAAGAAGGAATTTGATCAATATTTGAGAACATGTGAAGGGTCACATTTTTCTTTATTTGAGTGCCCCACAGCTGCCTGGTAAGTGGTTTAAGGTGCAAGTGCTGAGGAAGTGCCTGCACTATAGTTCTTGCTGTAGACCGCTAGCACTGGGGCAGCAGAGGTAGCAGGGGGACACCTGCACAAGCCTCTCCCTTTGAAGACATCTCCTAAATGACAGGCGTGCACAAAACCTCCTGTTCTACCTCTCGAGCTAACTAAGGGTTGTCAGCCCAGATTGCATTTCTGCTTGATAGCTTCATTGGGCATAGCTATGTCAGGACCCGTGTGCCGGCTCATCTAATGACCGTGGAGCAGGAGACTCGATCCACTCGGGAGGATTCACGGAGCTGAATGGTGCCCAGGTGCTGTGAAGCCTCAGCCCAGAGATTTGGACGCCTTTGCTTGGGGTGTTGAACAGCCCTGCATGCATCCTGTGCAGCGGCTGCTCCTGTCCTGGGCTGTCCCCATTCCTGTCTTCTCCTTGTGCCCCTATCTGGGGCCATGGCAGCGCCCCGGGCCCCAGGGGCAGGCAGAGGGAGCCCTTCTCCCTGAGGACATGGCCCCAGTCAGTGTGGGGAGACCCCCGCCATCATCCCCTGAGGAGACGGCCCCAGTCAGTATGGGGAGGCCCCCGCCATCATCCCCTCAGGGGAGCGCCCCAGTCAGTGTGGGGAGGCCCCCGCCATTGTGCCCTGAGGAGACGGCCCCAGTCAGTGTGAGGAGGCCCTCGCCATTGTGCCCTGAGGAGACAGCTCCAGTCAGTGTGGGGAGGCCCCCGCCATCGTGCCCTGAGGAGACGGCTCCAGTCAGTGTGGGGAGACCCCCGTCATCGTGCCCTGAGGAGACGGCTCCAGTCAGTGTGGGGAGGCCCCCGCCATCATCCCCTCAGAGGAGGGCCGCTGTTAGTGTGGGAACAGCTCCCCTACCTGGCGCAGCCCTGAGGAGACAGGCAGCCGGCAGCGCAGCGCAGGCCTGGCGCCCTGAGGTGGTGGGGCTGCTGAGCTGGAGGGAGATGGGGGCCGTGTCATGAGCGACAGCCTGAGCGTGGCCCACCCCTGCCCCATGCAGCGCACTCAGCCAGGACAGGCCGCCATTGCAGGGCCAGGCCTGTGGACCCGCCGTGAGGGTTCAGTGCCCCCCACATGCACTGCCTTGTCCGCAGTGCGGCGCAGTGTGTGGAGCCTGCAGGCGGCAGGGTTGAGCTTGGCCAGGGACTGGCAGCAACCCTGCTGAGGGGAGAGCGCTGGGCTGGGCTTTGAGGCACGGGCCCTCCACAAAGTGGTGGCTGTGGGCTGGGAAAGGCTGTGGCTCATGTCTCCAGCAGCCTTCGCCAGTCGGGGCCTGCTCCTCAGCTCCAGAAACCCAAGGGGAGGCCTGTGGCCTGAGCGCCCTCAGGGCTGTGATGCGGGTCGGTGGGGTCCGTCACGACGCCAGCCCGTGCTGACCCGGTTGGTGACTCCGCCACTCAAACAGACACCAAAAATGAGCAGCGAAGGGGCCTCAGAGACCTGAACAAGCTTACTTCTGCTTCAATGAATAATTGCATGTATTTCCATTTTAAAGTTTGTCTGCAGTTTTAGTCTTCAGCAAGGTTATGGTTCAAAAGCACTTGTCAAGCACATTGGATCATGTATATCCAGCTCTGGGTCTCACAGACATCACTATTTGCATCACTTTTAGGCACAAGACATTTGCATAAAAGCTCTTCTAGTCCAACTGGTGTTTTATCCAAACTGATGGTCCCTAATGGATTGAATACGAGACTGTGGCCAGGGAGCCTGGTGAAAGCACATTTGTCTGATAACCTGAATATTCAGTAAGAGTCAGTAAATTAATCTGCTGATATGTTACTAGCTTTTAGAAATGGTGTGGAGGCACAAGCAGAAACTGATACCATAACAGAGCGTGTAGGGATCTCTCTGAATTGTATGTGTGTCAAGCAGCCAAGTAATCTTCTTGGAGCCGAATACAGATTTCAGTAATGCCTTTACATAACGGAGTTAATCCTCATTCTCACAGTTGTGAGAGAGAACCAAGCAGGTTACACTTCGTCCAGGTCCTGATTTCTCTCATCTTAGAGAGAAAACACAAAAGAAAAGACACAGCTGTACTCCACAACTTATACTTATTTTCCATCCAACGCCAGATGTGTTTCAAGGCTCTAGTATTAATTTACAAAGACCTCATTAGACTAGGGCCATAGTATTTGAAACACTGACTCCGTGACATCGACAAACACGACTGTGACCATCGTACATGTAACGTTTATCAGTCAGACAGGCCCAGTGAGCAGGGCTTCTTCATCAGACCCCATTTGCCATAGCATCACCCAACATAAAAATGCAAAAAAAAAGGCCAAAACAACTTCTAGAAATTGTAGCCTGTGTCTAAAGCAGGAGCAGGATGAAGAACTAATATTATGGGGATTATGATAATCCTCATGTAGGATGCAAAACTGAATGGCCTTTCTGCAACTAACTACCTTTGTGCCTTCTTGTTTCTGTTCAGTGCATGGATACCAGTACTAGAAATGATGATAGATACTACAGCTCTAAAAGTGTTTATAGTTGGATAGTGGAGGAGATGACTGACATGGCCTAAATGGTACGTGGGAGAGATTACTTTACCTGTAGGGTTTTGAACACTGGACAGGATTGAAAGGGAGGCAGGCAAGGCAGATAGGAAGAGTCTGCATTAATCAAGAAAACAGATGACCAAAGCAGTGACAAGCATTTGGATGAAAGAATGAATTATTTTAGGTATTGGCATGAGAGAATTGACAGGATTTGGAGACACAGCTAGGAGACAGAGGGAGAGTGTGGCGTTGACTGACACTTGGGTTGCAGACCATATGATGGGGACCATAGTCTGCAACGATGGTGATTTTGAAAAGAGATGTTAAAAATAATTTATCAGAAACAAATTAAATCAAATGTTACCTACTCATGCCGGTTTTGGGATGAGTTAGGTTGCCTCAGCCTAGTTTTTATGTGACAAACCTGAATGCTCAGCAGAATGCACTTATCTCCTCAGAGAACAATAACACACTCTGCTGCTCAGTACACGTGAATATTGTGGTGCCCTTCAACACAATGAATTCAGCCGTGGAAGTATTTGGTTTGAATTGCTTCCATGGCTACACATAACTTCTAAGAAAACCAAAGCCTCCTTATCTTACAGGCATCATATACACACCATAAGCTATGTTGGCAAACCACAAATAAGCATAGGCTTCCCAAACCCTAACTGAAGCCCTAGAAACAGAATAGTTATTTAACAGACCAGACAAACCAGTGTGTTCGAAAATTTTACAGTAGGCAGATAAAAATTAGCATAAATACAATTAGCAGGCCACACTTGCACGTACCCACAGCACTTGATCTCCTTTTACTGTAGTGCTTTAGTGCCAGTTTAATGGAACTATAGCTGTTAAAATGTGTGTCATCTGGTTCCTGCAGATACTTGTATATTTATCTGAAGAAAAAATAATTGATGGCAGTCTTCATGTATTTTCTTTCATTTTTAACAGATAAGCATAAGAAATGAATTTTAATGTTTGTAATATCAAAGAGATGTTCAGCACTCCCACAGCCACTGGGTAAGTGGTTTTTGTTTTTGTTTGCACATTTATAATGCTCAAATAATCAGGACAGCCTACTGGCTATATTTAACTAAGAGAGAAGATAGCTGCTATTTGTAGTGAAGGATAGCTAAAGAGCCCTGTACAGAACAAAGTCAAATAACTGAAAACATCATGTCTGCTGACACATCTTAATGCTCATGGCATATTTATTCCAGAGGTCATTAGCAGATTTCTAGTTAAAGGGCTGTTATGATTTCTATTTGCCATGGTATGTCATTACAACTTGACTTTGGCTGTTTAGTCTGAGACCTTTATAAAAACCCCAAGTCTAACTTATGTGCACTTAGAGCTACAATAACAGGGACCAGATACTGTAGTCTTCCTTGAGGAAACATTTTAAATATGCATAAGATGTTTTACTCCCAGCCTTTGTGTATTTAACCTATGTGATTTCCCCTGTGCTGTTTACACTATAGACTGAGAGCATATTAAGTAAAAAGGCCTCAGTGATGAATCAAAACCGTCTGTTTAAAGGATTTCAATCATAGTGGCAAATGCCAGAAGTCTCATGCTGTCCATGTTAAAATATCTTTGGGATTACTAAAATTCAGAGGTAGTTTCTTGACTTAAAAACAGTAGTATCCAATATGGAGGAATTCTATATTAAACCTCATCTTGTTAAATAAAAAGAACTGATTACAGAAGTAAAATCAGCGGTTGCTTAGGTACAAGCAATCATGACTTCATTACTTTTTTATATGCAAATGGAATGAAGTTCAAAGCACTAATATATGGAAAATGTATTTAACAGTGAGAGAACTTTAAATGGTCAATTTCCTAGCACTGAAAACAGTTATAAACCAATTCAGCTGAAAAAAATGAGTTTGAGCAGAATAATCTGAATGATAATTGGGACCTATTTAGGAACATTTTACTAATGTTCAAAAATCCACACTTAAGATTGTTTAAAAATAGAAACTCTGAAAGACAGAAGATTGATAAGGGAAGCAAAAGGTTAGAAGCCATCCTCATGCCTGTAGCACAACTGCCAAGGCTGGGTCAACTGCATCCCCACTTTGAACCAGCTGGGTTGAGGTCAGGAAGCTGTATTTTTGGCATTGTGCTCCAAGGCAAAGCATAGGAGGTATTTGAAAGGACTGGCACAGTGCCAGAGAGAAAATATGCCTCTTGCAAGGATACTCTTCAGCTGTCTGTACACCAAGCTACAGACCCTGAATGGAGCAAAGAGGCCTTCCAGAACCAGAAAAAAAGGAAAAGAAAAATTTGTCAGAGATTTTCTGGCATGCCTTCTGACTTCTGGTCACTAAGGAATGGCCATCCCGAGATTCTAGAAATCAAATGTGGGACTGATTTGTGACTGATGCAGCCGGAGATGACATCTGGATGAGAAGAGCAGAAAGAGGCCATGAGGATTGCTTCAGAGTTGGAACTATCTCTACAATCTGCAGGAGGAAGCATTTAGAAAGAAATGGCCTCATGAAGCATCAGGAATGTTAACCCAGAAGGGGCCTCCTAGGCCATCACGTCCTGTCCCCTACACTCACAGGCAATGCTAACTGAAGGAATTCCCAGTGTCAGTGCCTCAAACCCTTACCCACAACTATGAGGAACAATATCCAAAACACCAAAAAACACCCTACAAGTTTTTGCAGGTTGAAACAGGAAATACAGCAAGGCTCTGGGAAAAGAAGGAAGAGTCTGTAAGGCAGGCTAAACCTGGGTGCTACATAAGTGTGAGAGAGGAGAGGTCATGCAGGAATTGTACTGAGGAGTGTCCCCTCACCTTGAGGATCCTGAATCTGCTGGGAAATTCCCTCAATAGCCACTGGAGCGCAGAGGCTGACACAGCACTGGATTGACTCGAGAGATGCCGCACTGGTGATAGTTCCTTATCCACCATGAGGCAGAATTCAGCAAATAGCTTCAAGGGATGAAGAGGAACAACATCTAACCTTCCATGAGTCCCTGGGCTCCATGCATCATTTTGGCAAAAAAGAAAGATGGAGGGACAGGGGTATGTATGATCTATTGGCTACTGGATGATGTTCCTGTGAGAGATGCTTCTTCTTGCCTAGCATTTCTCAGATGCTAGACTTGCTGGAGGAGGTCTGATGGTTCTCCATGCCGGATGTGGCCTGGCTACTGGCAAGTAAAGGTGCACACTAAGGAGTGACAGAAGAAGGCCTTCGCCACCAAACCAGCTTGCTCTGAGGTTAATGTTATGTCCTTTTTACTCTAATAGTCCTGAAATATTCCAGAAGTTGGTGGATATCAAGCTGGCCATCTGAGGGGTACTTCTTGTTTTGTGTATCCTGTTGAAATGCAGTAAAAATGCTTTATTTCTGCAATAAACTATCTGGAGCATGTGATCTCATGTGCTGGGATAGGGACAGACCCTGTAATGGTGGAAAACATCCAGCCCTGACTGGTGCCCTACTCTCTCCATGAGATGCAGAGTTACTTTGGCTTGGCCTCACACCTTCAAAGATTCATTGCTGATATTGTCACAATTGCATAGCCCTTGAACAAGCTGGAAGAGGAATGGATATTTTAGTGGACTGTCTCAAACCAAGAAGTATTGCTGGAACTACAGTGTAAGTTCATGTCTTTATCTGTCCTGGCCCATTAAGGGTTGTGATATGTTCTCCACTGCAGAAAATTTCCAAACTAAGATCGTATGTTTTTCTAAAAGATATGCTGAGATTCAAATATAAATTAGTTCAGAAAAGTTCTGCAGCCTGTTTTATGCAGGAGGTCAGACTCAATGAGCAAAATGGTCCCTTCTGACTTTATAATCTATGAATACATGAGAGAAATCATGATGTTCAGAATAATAATACACATTATGTAACCCTATAACTTATTCCATATGTTATACTTGTATGCATGGCAGGCTTTCCAGTATGAGTCAGAGAATCAGATAGAACTCATCACATCCTAAATATTATTCAGTTGTAAGAATCCAGAGAGTGAAAACCTACAAACTGCTACATTGTTCTGTCAACAAAATACCATCCCCAGTCCCACATCACTAATATATTGAGCCCTGTGGATCCCTTGTGTAACTCTGCTACAGCTAAATGCTGAATTAGGCCTTTTGAGTTTATGCTATTTAAATTAATCTTTATAACTGTCATGAAAATTCACCAGTTTATGCACAAAAACTCCTTAGTCACAAATTCAAATGAAGATGGGTGATAACATCAAACTAATAATAGTTTATTTGGCCATTAAAAAAATCCAACATAGGCATGAATTGAGTTTTGCAAAGGTGAAGGTGTTAAAGAGGAGATAATTCAGAGGATAGCAGTTTACATTTGCCTAGTATGACTCTAGCTACAGAATCTTGACTTGTTCTTCTTTGTCCACAGTCCTTCTTTTAATTATTACTGTTCAAGACAGAGTTGGTTGTCCATCCTGCAATGGCCACAGGCAGCTGTGGGCAGCTGACTGCTGGTGTCCCACCTGCGCAGTACGTTGGTGGAGAATGACTTACTGTGACTCATCACTTCTACTGCTGACAGAACTAGCTAGTATTGAGGGGGGAGTTGTTTCCCACATTCTTGAAGAAAATGCAGCCTTTGGCAAACTAACAAGTTGTGTTTGGAGGCAATGATGAGTCAAGATCTCCACAAAAGTCCTCTCTGCCTGTCCTTTCACTGATAAAGTGAACCCTTGGTCACAAAAGCTCATGCATCTCTTGATTCAGTTAGTTTATAAGGTGCATCTCTACCCTGCCCAACTTCAGACTAACACGGCTAATTACTTGTCTGCCCAGAAGTGAAGGTTTGTATAGCTGTGGGTCTTGCTGTTTTGCTTTATGGGTGTGAAATCTGGACCTTGCACAGATGACACTTGAGGCAGCTGGAGAAAACTGCCCACATTTCTTGCTTTCCATCCTGAAGGTCAGATCATGTGACTGAGTATCTAGTGCTAAGTTGCTGCAATCAGTGTATTGCTACAGCATCGGAGAGCACTGATAATGAAGATACAACTTTATTAGGATGGCTGTTACATGTGTGGATATTGAGCACCTATCTATGCAGCTGCTTTATGGAGAACTGGAATGCAATCAGCAAAGCAAGGCCATTAGAAGAAGCATTTTGCAGACCTACTGAAGTTCCTTGTTCATAGCAGGACACCACCTGACCAGTGGGCCTTGCTGGCTGGGGTTATACAGTGGTGGTATGGCAGGTAGTAGTAGCTGAGCTCTGTGAAAAGCAGTGCAGTGCCAGTATGCAAGAAAAAGGCACCCGGCTTAAGGAGTGACATCTACCAAAGTCATGGGACTGCGAATGGCATTGCAGCAAATATGGCTGAAGCTTTGTGTTGCAAATTGGCATAGTGAGTCATATGCACAGTTGGCATCCTGCTAGGAACCTTTTTACTGATACCTCTTCAAGCTGAGACTGTTAGTTTGATTGTCCCTAGATGCTGTGATCTGGTCATCCCTACATCCAGGGGACTGCTGGCAGCAGTGACAATGGTCACTTAAGGAACAGAACTATATCTTCAGCTGGTGTAAATTAATGCCATGCCATTCAGTTTAATTCAGTTATACTGATTTACATGAGCTGAGAGGGGATTTTAGGAAGCTGATAAGTACTGATTTTATAACCCTTCTCATTATTCATGGGCTAATTAACACTATTTATTCCCATTGCAGCAATTACTATTTAAAAGCATATGAAGTCCATGCACAGTAAAAATTAATAGCTGAGGCATATTTTGTATGCAGGAAATGTCTGTGTGAGGGTTAAGAACCTCCATGAGTGTCTGCTCAGTTTGCTACAGGTCATACCATCATGCAAAGAGGGGTAGCAAAGTTTATTCTGTTTTCCTTCTACTTTATGGTCTGTGATCTGTGCTATCCTAGAAATAGCTCTTCTATGCATCTGATACCCACTGCTCTGTAAGTAAACCCTGCAACATTATCTCCTCCCTAGAAGACATGAGACCCCATATCCCATGCTTAGAGGCCTTATACTGCCACGTTCTTCTCTGGCCTCTTTCTCCTGATTTCCTTGAGAGCCATGCTTTTCTGGGAACCCTTCTGGCAGCTTCCTTAAACTTCTCCCTGTGGAATGATGAGCATATAAAGAAGGGTAAGAACCATGCTACACATTCCATGCAGATCTGAGGTGGGATGAAGCTTTGAAGAGCAATCATTGCCCAGTCCCATAATACCTATGATATAGCTTCAGTGGTCTCATTTTGGAAGGGGCAACATGCTCTGGAATCTGCTCCCCCAGCTTTCTGATTTCTGGGCCTTTATGTCTGGGTGTCTGTGCCACCCAGGATAAAAGAGGATAAACTTTTTTGGCAAGATCTTGGACATTTGGACACTTCATCCTATGTTGAAGGCTCTCACTTTGCTAACAACTTGGAAACCCTTCTTTTCTCAGCCTGTGTACACACAGGGCTGAATGCCAGTAACATACAAGCAACATGCTTTCACTCATCAGACCAAAGTCAAGGCAGGGTGGCCCCATCAGACACAGATTTAAAAAAAGATATAACTAGAGTCAGTTTATTTGAGGCAAGAAAACAGAATGTTGGCATCCTTAGGTAGGGTTTACCCAAATGTTTGGACAGGGAGAGGTGTTAGTAATGAAGTATTCCAAGCAATATTTTTTTCTTTCTCTGATAGTAATTCAGGCAGTTTCTTTTGTTACAGAGAAAGATAAATCCCAAAGTGGAATTTCTTGCCTAATGTAACTAATTTCTTGTACCCCCCCTTGCCAGTTATTGTGAGCCTAGTATAAACTGTATGTACTTTTAAAAAAACAATCCATAATGAAATAGCTGGCTCTGTAATCAATTTCTCATCCTATTAAAACAACTTGCAAGACCCAAAGTAATGACTAGCCACACAGTTCAAAGGGGTAGGAGTACTCGTGCCCCAGAGGCTCAGGCTCTTCTCCCTATACTACAGCCTACCGTGGGTCCTCAGTAAGGTTCTATGAACTGTGCCAGTGAGGTGAGTAACCTCCTTTTACTTCAGTCCTGGTGCTGGTGCCTGAATCTTAGTAGCATGATTAGGCTCATAATGTGTTTTGTTATTAAATGTGAAACACTTCACCCAGTATAATCAATTTTGTCAGTCAGATGCTACCCTTTTCTTTTTGATGTGTCACAGTTGAGGTACCAATTTGATGGAAGCCAAATAAATGCCAAATCTAGACAAGAAAAGGTTATTTCGTAAGATCCATCCTGCAAACACTAACCAAACCCATCATCTGATTTACAACAGAAGATGTTATCCAGAGTTCTGAAAAGGAAAATGTTTGACACTTCAGGGAAATCAAATCCCAAGGTGTTTCTTAAATTGGAAGTTGGAGGATGAAGCAAGTTAAAAAGAACAAACTGTGTATATCATGGCTAAACACCTGCTAGGCAGGGAATCTGATATAATAACTGTCTTCAGAAATTGGCTTTGAAGGAAGTAAACCCCAAGGGCTGGATGGTAGCTTTTTGTCATAGCTCCCAGCTGAAGTGACAGCCCTGCTATCTTTTGACGGGGTACAGGGCAGACTCTGCATCAGCTCAGCTTTATTAGCTGGTAGGTGTTGTGGTCTGGTCCTGCCACTTTTCAGCTGGCTAGTGTTGCTAGTTGCATTAGCCTTAGGGAGAGCAGACTAGAATTATGCCTGGACCCCAGGAAAGACCGCTACATGGCAGAAGACTTGTGCCTTTTTCTCCCTCAGTGCAGAGACATACAGAAGCAGCCAGAATAGATTTAAAGGCAATGTACTGTTTGTAAGTTTTCAGCAGAAAATAATGAGCGTGGCTTTCAAACTTATCTGTAGAGATGTTCCCATTGGTGGTCTATAAGTTGTGCCTAATAACCAAGCAATGCAGGACTGAATAGTTAGGAGGGCAGGTGACTTCATTAGGGTGTTTGTGTTTTCTAAAACAAACCAGTGCGATGGCTTCACTTTGACTTGTGAAAGATCAAATCCAGAGGCATCATATATGTACAAGACAGGCTTTCCTTCTTCTGCATGCTACTTCTTGTCTCCATGGTGCCATTACATAGCCTCTGAGCACCTGACGTTCCTTTAATATATTTTTCTTCACAACACACACTAGCAACAGCAAATGTCCTGAGTGCTAAATCACCTTCCTCTCTGCAACACAAAGTTTGAAGACTAACAGATTTACAGTGCTAGCTAATGCTATTTGTTGTATTATTTATTAGTATGTCATGATTTTCTTGGTTATGCTTGCTTGTGGTTCATTCCCATTCTACTCTGCTATTTCAGGCCTAACAAATTGTCTATTCGGAGCAGCACTCTTAGTGATTACTCCAGCTTGAGTGATTCTCAGTTCCTTTTTGGTTCCCAGTTCTGTCCAGAGAACTCGCAGCCTGCTTCAGTACCCCGTGAGTTTGGTGCACTCTCAAGACAACCAAGAAGCTCCCAGCAGAACTCTCAGGATGTGAGTCAGGTTCTCCAAAATGTTCAGCTAGCCCCATACAAACTAAGGGGAAGCATTAACCATTCTAAAACAATTGTATCTGCTCCAAGTATCTACTGTATAACCTAATAGGATCCCAAGTCTCCACAACACAAATATTAATATGTATACCATTCAGCAAATTGCTGGCTACTATTGAAATGGTAATATTTTATATATATATATAATAGTGGTATGCAAAGGAAGTGCCTGATCAGCTAAGTTTAAGTTATATTTTTGTCTTGCTGGTGTAGATATTTTTATCTCATTGCTTCATTTACTGAAATTATATGAAATTATTCCAAGTATGAAATGTACAGGTATTTACTTACTTAGTTAAGCTAAATTCTCACAGTTTCTTCTTCTGTGGAAAAGGCTGTGTTTTTCTTACCAGGTGTAAGATTTGAGTAAACTGAGATTTCCAGTGATGTTCTCATTTACTTCCGTAGGCTGAAAATTATTTTGCCCCATTGTTGTTGATTATATGGCAGACACTTCAGTGACTTTCAGAGTGTGAGTCTGCAAGCTATGAATATTTATCCTGCTATCATCTAAAATGATGTTCTCATCTACACTAAAATAGTGCCTATACCATTAGTACATACCAGAAGATCCAAATAGAGCCACTCAACAGTAGAGATTAGAAAAGAGTAAGGATCCAGTTCCTAGTAAAAGACAGGAATTCAATTCTTGATCCTATCTGGCCCCCTCTGCAGGCAGCTGATGGTCTTTGTCCATTGACTAAAGTAGCTTTTCATTAAACATGGAAAAGGATATTCACTCTTCAAGATAACAGAGGGCACTGCAGTGTAATTTAAATTTTTTAAATTAAATTTTAAGGGAAAGCTGTTTTTACTTTGGTTACACAGTGCACATTACACTTGCACTCTAATGCGCAATAGCCTATTTTAATGCACATTCAAGCATCACAAAAAGCTATGCTTTTTAGCTAATGAGCATTAAAATAGGCTCACGTGCCTTTTTCTAGTACCACACCTCGATTAATCATCCCTGCTTATACATGAGCCTACACATTAGTAAGGAGGCTCGTGTATAAGCAGGGACGATTAATCAAGTCTGCTGGAGTGTGACATATACTGCACTCCAGCAGCCTCCTGCATCTTGTGTATCAGCGTCCCTGCACTTCAAAACGGTGGCAGGCCTGCTTTATGTAAAGCTTGTTGGATGAGTTTTAGATAAAGAGCACTCCCCCACCCACCCGCAAGAATATTGTGGTTATATCCTTACTTAGCCAACAGGAAGCTCAGCAACACCTATTTAAATTAAATGTCTTACAGTGTTCTTCCCCATGGGAGTATGAACCCTTTCACTGATTGTTCTCTTGAATGTGCTATGCTTTTGTCACCCATCAAGACTCCACTGAAATCAATAGACAATGTCTATGTTCAGCAATATGACATCTGTTTTTTTCCTTGAGGTGTGCGGTAGTAACAGCTAATTCAACATGAGCAAAATGAAGGGAAGCTTTCTTTTTTAAAAGGTGCAAGCTAAGTAAAGTTTCAACTAGTTTAGTCTGCTGGGAGTGCAGCTGGTTTCAGTCCTGCCTGCGGGAAGTTGAACTAGCTACCTCAGGTGAACCAAGTCTCAAGAAATTCCTAATGCCTGTCCAATTAAACTTATCATTTCTGTAATCCATATGTTTTTAGATTACCTTGTAGTCTACAAAGACTTTTTTTCTGTTTGCTTGTCTCATTATTTTTATGCCTTTAAATACAGTCATTTTTTCTCTCTCACAACAGAGTGAGCCTAGTATTTTTACTAAGTACCAGACAAAACCACAACTATTTGGTGGAGATGTAAAGGAAAAGGGTTCACTTAATTTTGGTGCTGGAAAACTGAAAAGTGTTTTGGAGCAGTTTGAAATAAATAAGAAAAAAATAAAGGACAAACATAACAGGTATGCAAATGTTCTTTGAACATTATGACTGTGAAGGCAGTGCACATTCTCATCATAATAATCCCAGTAATAAAAAATAGTAACATGACCCAGCTGTTTATTCCTGCAAGGAAATAATCATTTCTGTCATAGATAATCTCCAGTCAGAAGGAATTACAGGCTGAGAGAATGCGTTCTACTTAGAACATAGGCTTATGTAACACTTCTATCCATAAACTACAAGGAACAGCAACAATTTCACTTCAATTTACCTTCACCCACCTTTATCCTAGCCACAGATTCTGTTCCAGGCAGATCCCCTGGTAAGGCCCCTTTTTCTCCATGTTCAAAGGATTATGTTGTGTATGATCAAAGGGATCATTTTATCAGCACTTATATGTAAGATAAAGGAGGAGATTGCTAGGCAGATGTCTGTGCAACAGAGGAATATATTTGCATTCAGTTGCATCTTTAAAAGTATATACTTATCATTAACTTTATTTACATGGAGGATGTGTGTGATGTGTCCTAATACATTTTTCAATGTTTAGTCTTTGCCTGAAAATCCTAGGGGGGTTGTTGAACAAGTAACAATTACAAGTGTGCAGGATGGCATATTCTCCCATCAGCCAATACCTGCTTTTAGCTCTTCGCATTGATTTATAGAAATGCAAATATATGGGTATATATATATGTTGTATCATTATCTTTGTTCTGAAATATTGTAGATGTCTCCAGTAATGCACAATTTGATGTTCTAGTGCCTATTATTTGAGAATAAGGATTAAACTAATGGAGATTCAGATATTTAATTTTAAATGTTTAGGCAAAATTCTGAATTCTGTTTTCATAGTTTCATAGTTATAAGGAGCCGGAAGGGATCTTACAGATCATCAGATCCAGCCCCCCTGCATTGGGCAGGAAAGACTACTGGGATCAGATGACCCCAGCAAGATGGGTGTCAAGACATCAGTGTCCCTGAGATGAAAAATGGAGGCAGGAGTGCTTTAAATACACTTTTTCAATGAGCTTGAATTAAAGTGCCCCTGCTGCCATTTTTCAGCACAAGGGTGCTGATACATGTGATGCTTTTGGCACTTTAATTAGAGCAGCTCTCAGGGATTAATGGTTGTTTGTGAATGCAAGGGATTCAGTGGGCCAAGAGGTCCCCTTAAATCCTGTATGCTTAAAGCAAACCTTCACCCAATGAGTAAGCATCCTGAATAATGTGCTTCCAGAAAGTAAAGCTTGATCTCATTCAATCTAGCAGCAATATGTGGCCACCAAGCTCTTAAAAATAGAGGAAAGTTAGACTCCTGCTTAAAGAATATCACTGATTTAATATTTAGTCAAGTTATCTTATGACTAATTTCTTGCCTTGTAGAATGAAATGAACATATCTTAATTTTTTTTATAAGCTCCAAAGAAAATCCTTTTTAAAGAGGCCATCTGCACAAAAGTATTACTCTGGGGCCTTCCCAGTGCAGGACAGTGTTTGCACAAGTTGTTTGACACCTTGAGACAGTGGTAAGAGTGGTAAATTGTACTTAAGCCTTCCCTTTATTGTAAATGGGTATCTGGTTACTAGCCTGGGGAGTCAAAGTTATGTGATGCCACATGACTCCCTTGTGTGCCTTAACCATGCTAGCCCATTGGCCTCTAGGCTCAGGTGGACCTTTGATTTTCCTTTTATTGCCTGGTTGCACAGTCCCAGCTTTCACTGTCTCAGCATCCAGAGTCTCCTATTCCTTTCCTCCTTGACTGTGGTCAGCTGTCAGGAGTTGACTTCCAAGTAGTAGTTTTTGGAAAAGAGAGTATATTCAGATAAATACAGAGTCTAAGTATTTTAGGGAGTGTTGCAAACTCTTGGTTCAAAGATGATACCTTTTAGTAGACCAACTAAGAAATCACAAAAATATTATCTTTCTTTGCAAGCTTTCAGGCACATGTGTCCTTCTTCAAGCTGAGGACAAATCCAAAAATCCTCTTAGGTAGAAAATAAGCTTTATTATGCACAGGGGAATGTTGAGGCTGGATGTCTGTTCACCTGGGTCTGTAAGAGTCCTTTGTGTGGGTTGCTCCTTGATGTGCAGATAAGGCTGGTCTCATCCCTGGAGGTGTCAGATGTCAGAAAGTCAGGGAGGCTCAAAAAAGCTTTCCTTTTTGTTCGACAGTGAAGTAGTGTGAAGTGAGTGCACTGTTGTGCTTATAGGTGATATCATCTCAGGACCTTTGTAAATTAAATCAGTGACTCAGAAACATTGTCAGTGTCATGGATTTCAAGACATTCCATTGTATGATAGCAAACACATGGCCTCTGTCACTGGAGAAGAAGTTAGCATTGAAAAGAAACTAATTTTGCAATGACGCTTCCATCAGATGTCTAGATCACTTTTTGGTAAAAGGAAAGGAAGACCTGCAAAGACTGCGCAATTCATTGTAATTTGTGATATAGCACCTGTCACCCTAAAATAAGTTTAACTGCTTATGCAAGCTCTTAACGATTTGCTTCCCTCTCCCAGCTGGGATTTCAGTAAGTGACACAGAAACCGTGCTACAAGGGGAAAGGTCACTCCTAGAATTAAACACTTTTTTATAGTAATAATCATATATAATTATGAAGGTAAATAAAATAATTTATCAAGCTGTCTCCTTACTAGTTGGAGAATTACAAGGAATATACTCCTTTTCATGACCACAGAGATATTTTAGTGCCTCTTCCTACCTTCCATTTGTAATTATACTGTATCCCATGTCCCTGTTTGGTGTTGATGGTGGCTTGGATCACTAAATAATCAATCCAAAAATAGTCTGAATCCTCAGAAATGGAGTCAGATTATTTCTTTGCTTAGCAACAGGCCTTTTATTCTGAAGAGACTATTAACTGTGATTGGCTAGTACATATCAAAGATGAGGATCAATTTACAGGAACCACTGTTAGCATTTCAGGGGAAAGAGCTCTGTAACCTTCTGTTATTGTCTTCCTGACACTGGACTTGTTTAAATGAAAACTGGCTGAATTTTTTCCTGCAATTGTATAGGCCTGTTGTAAATCTGATGCAGACCAACTGCTGGCATTTCACCATCACCTCAAACAGATCTGTCCTGAGCAGACAGCACAGTGGTAAAAATACTAGTGACTTCTCTACACTCATGTTGCCACAGTTGCAAGCACCTTCGCAGTTGCACCTATACTGGGCCGAGAGAGAATTCAAAAGTTGCCCATCATAGACAAAGCTTACAAAGGTTTTTGTTTTTTCCCCCGATGAAGTTGAGGTGAGGAGCCCTTGAGATAAGCATATTCAGCTCCTATTATGTGTTGTGCCTTGTGATGTATGTTCAGTCTTGACTACTCCAGCTTTGCATGCCAATTTGATGTTTGCTGTGTGTTTCTGTTTTAGTGAGGTTTTGCTCAGCTTTATTTCCCATGTCAAAGAGAGCCTTCAAGGGGTGAGTAATCTAAATTCCAAGTCCAAAACAGAGAGAGGCTGGAAACATTGTTGTATACTAGTTTTCTTATTTTCTAGTTAATGTAATATTTACCTTATTAAAATATTTTAAACAATGTTGATACTATTCCATTAATTTTTCACAACTTCTTGCAAATGCTGAAATGCACGTGAATAGATTACAGTCTATACATTATTTTTCTAATTTGAACTGGTTATTGTAGATGCAAGCATGCTTGGACAAGTTTGAAGAAATTCTGAATTCAAGAAATAAATCCATTTTGGATGGGTTGGAAGCCATTTCTAAGACATGTAAGCGCTTGGTGTATTTCTGTTAACAGCAGAGGGCATTATCAAGCTACTGAATGTTAGTGTGCTGTCTCCAAGGCAGGAAGGTCACTGTCAGTGGCTCTTCATAAGAGAGGAAGGAAAGAGGGGGTTTATATAACATTTAGGCATATGGATTTTATTCTTCTACCTATACATACCATCCCAGCCCTCTGCTTATTGTCATTTACTGTTGCATCAAAGGTCTGAAAGGTTAAGACATCAGGCACATCCACGATTCATGATTTGACATGATAAACAGTAGAGTATTTGGAGCAAGACTGACAGGTACATTTCAGGTTATCCAAATGTTTACATTCTGAGCATCCATTTTCCAATTTTCAACACTTTATCAAACCCTCACCTGTTGGTCTCTGGTGGTTTGGGTTGGTTTTTTTTAGATTAAGCAAAAAACAGCAAAGCCAGTCTTGAGTAAGAGACAAGTAAGAAGGAGATGCATATTGCCCTTTATAACAATTTCTTGAACATTGCAAAATAGTTGTGTGCTGAAGCTGTTAGTTGTAGAAAGTCTTTCTTGAGGACACATGTTTCTGAATGTTTTCAGAGAAAGTTAGGTCTGATTTAGCTGAGCCCTGGGAATTTGAAAAAAACACACATTATCATGTGGATTGGATGTTAATGCTAGCAATATTTTTAACAATTACCTGCCAGGGTTCTAAAGAGAGTGAGCTTCACCACGCAAGCACAAGAAGCCAGCTTATTGCATACAACTAAGTTGAAGTGGGCTTAAGATTTATTCATTAAATGTAACAGGCTTCTGCAGGAGCATTGCTGCTTTTACTGTAGAGTGAAATGTGGACTAAACATGACAGAGCTCTGAAATTTGCTCTGTCTTATTCACCTGAGGGGGTACTATTAAATTAGATGGTTTCTGATTAGTTCTTTACAGAGCAAAATGCACAATAGATTTCCTGTTTGAAAATACTGTGGACTTGATTCTCAATTTACTGCTCCCTTTACATTGCTTAGTCAGCATGAAGTGGTACTGAAAGGATCTTAGCATAAATGAGAATCAGCCTGTTATGTTCACCGCAACTAGTTTGCCTTTGGTGAAGGGCAGAATCCAGATTAGCCTCCTAGGCTCCCTTCCTTACCTGCCACAAAGCCAAAAATGTAGGTGCCTGGCCCCAAGAGTTTTCCTTCTGGCAGGCTGTACAGTCAGTGGGGAAAGGTACATGGCTCTGAAGAGTGTCTAGATCCAGTCAATAAGAAACAGAGGCATACAGACAGTTTTTGTGTCCTGGGAAATGGCAGTGACCACCAGTCTTGCACCCTTTAGTGCCCTGCTTTCCCACCCCTGCTTAGTACTTACACTACTGAGTGATAAGAAATGCTAGGCACAGGGGTGTGCCTGAGTTTTTGCCCCTCTCCAAAGCATAGGCAGATGCTGCCAGACACCTCTTCTGTCTGCGTCCAGAGGACCTGTCTCCTGTTCTAAGGGCGGCGGCCTAACTCACTAGAAGCATGGTGTTACCACTCACCTTTTGCATAATTACCTAGTAGTTAGAATATAAATGTTGCTTTACTTGCACTACACAGAGTAATAATATGGAAATTGTCCACAGAGAACAGAACATCCTTGCAAGTGTTTGTTAGAGAGAAAAGCAGAGAAGCAGTTTTCAGAACAAGATGCTATTTGCAGTCTCAAACTATTTAAATTATATGGGCACACAGCCTGACATGGCATTTTGCAGTTAGTATTGGCATTATATGAAAAGAGATTGAAAAGCCTGAAATTGTTACCTTGGAAAGGAAATCAAAAGAATTGCCAGACTCAAAGCAGCCCAGGTCTGATCAGTCTGGTAATTCCTATGGCTATATCACTGGGGTTCAGTTCAGGTGGTAAATTTCAGTTCATCACCTTTCTTGCATACTGGGGTGTCCCCATTCACTGCCTTTAGGAAAAATGTATTGTTCTCCTGAACTCAGTCACCCCTTGAATCTCAGCAGATTTATACCACCTTACATTTCTGCTTCTGAATTTGGTAGGGACAAAGAAGGCTCCCACAAAGAGACTGACATTTAAAAGCCTATAGGCTACCAGAGCTGACCCCAGAAAGAATTGTATATGTGTCTGTGATGGATAGGGAGGCAGCAGAAGACAGGTCATTGTATATTTTTTTTACTATGTTGGAAAAATGATGCTGTGGTCCCACAACTGGAGAGTACAGTGTTTCAGAATGTGGTTTCAGATAAAGAGAGAAATGAATTAGCTGATTTTGCCATGTCTGTATGAGTTCTTTGAAGAATAGCTTATAATGGAACATGTCCAGTTGCTGTCTGCCTTGTTTCTCTATGCCATGCTTACAGTGCTGGCAACTCATTTCATAGACATATGCACTATTAGCATAACTGAAGAGAATTCAGAGTGTTTATATGGAGGATGAACACATCCATAACAATGTGAGGTGAGGCAGAAATAGCTTTAGAGGAGATAGCAGTCCTTATGCTACAGGTACAAGCCAGCTGTTAACTGAGAGAAGATAGGAAGGCACAGCTTCTGTGGTTATTCAATAATTCTCTGCTACAAGCCTCCTTGAAATATCTTGCCCACTGCTGGAAACAAGACACTGGAATAGACAGCCTCCTAGGCTGATCCAGCTGGGCATCCTCATGTTCAGTATTCTAGCAGCAGTCTTACCAACACTTGTACAGAGACAAGATCAGTCACCTCCTCCGACTTGATACCTCCCTTTTCTTAGAATAAGAGAAAAATAGAGCTGGAAGGGACCTCAGGAGGTCAGCTACTCCAACCCCATGCACCCCCTTATACATCCAAGGATCACAGTAGCCACAACCTTACTCTGAGAATTCATTTTAGGCAAGAATTCATTTTAGGCAGCTGTTTGCAATGATCCCATGCCCGTTTCTGCGTCACTGATTTCCAAGATCAAAATCTTCTATCCCGAAGACACAGAACACATTCTTTGTTCCCAGGTGCCTTTGGCTGTGTTTAAACATACTCTGTTGGACTGTGAACATTTAACCAGGCAATTCAGATTGTGCTGTAAAAGTAATCTGTCATTATTTACTCCCCAACCAAGCTTTGTTACCTGCCAGATTAAGCAGTAAGGATTCTATACTGTCAACTAGCTCTTTGATACAACCTGTAAATGGTGTTGCACCAAGAACCAGTCCCTGCAGGATTCCTTTTGCAATAGCCCTGCTTACTGATGTCTGTGCTAACAGCTACATTTTGAGAGGCTAGTGGGCCAGTTTTTAATCCAGATAACATGTACTCCATTAGTTTCATATCGTGCAAGTTTTTAATCATGGTGTTATATGGTACTAAGTCAAACATCATCTAGAAAGCCAAGTAGACTATAACAGCCTAGTTTTCTATATCAAACAGACCTATAATTGTGTAAAACCAATAAGAAAGGTTTGTTTGACAAGACCATTTTGAATGGAATTAATTGTATTTTAACCTCAAATGTGGTGTTTATAGAGTCCCTCAATAAACCTCTCCACTATGTTATGGGGGATGAATGTTAGGTTAAGTAGGCTGTGTTTCCCTGGGTCTTCCCTCTGACCAGCTTTGAATTTCAGAATTATGTTGTTGTTGGCCCTCCAGTCATTTGGAATTTCCCCAGTTTTCCAAGATTTGTTAGAAATTAACATTTGTAGTTCAAAATGTTCTTTAGCTAGCTCCTTTAAGACTCTTGGATGTCAAAGTTATCTAGGCCAGGTGATTTGAGAATGTCAAATTTTAGCAGGTGCTGCTTTGAATCCTCCTTTTTTTTTTACAAAGCTAAGCTTTTCATTCCATGCACAACATCACTGAGCTGCATCCTCCTGAATCAATCAGAAATATCTGTTTGTGCATCACCCTTTAGGATTTTACCAAGAGAATGCAGCTTTGCTGTGAGCTTATCTAGGAATCTTCATCTGCATTCTTATTTCAGATTTCAGTCTGTAATCCTGTGCTGTAGTGTATTAGTCATTACTCATAATGGGAATTATGGTACAAATAATGAAAGTGGTGTGGGGGAGGTTATATTATTTTCCAAGAAACTCAACTCAAACACATCGTGTAAGGTTTTAATTAAGCTCCTGCTTTTGATGAGTTTTCAGCAAGATTGACTACTGTCAAGTGACCTGCCCAAAGTTCTGCAATTAGATGTAGAGCCCTAAAAATGTATGTGATTTGCACTAAATTTTGCACCCTGTAGTCTACCAGTCTGGTGATCTAGGAGATTTTAATTCAGAGGTCACTGTGATCACACAGCATGGAAGACCATATCATTCTAAACCCAGGGGGAAGTATCAGGTAGTGTTTTATTCATAATTACAAATTAAGAGACTAAATGCAGTTTTTTATTGATTTTCATGTTCAGTACAAGATGCTGCTCAGTCCCACTATGGATTGGTGCTGAATGCTCTTGCAGACAAAAGGCAGATGGAGCAGATGTTACTGGAGATGGAACAGAGACTTGCAGCTGTAAGTGAAGAGAGCAGTCAATTGTCCAATCTTCATCATGAAATTCTTTTATTTCTTCAAACATACTAACCCAGCATTAGAATATGTCCTCATGTAATGGATTATAAAGGTGAAGGTTGCAATTTAAATTGAGGGAAAATTATATATTAAAATGCTAATTTGAGGCTAACCCACTGGTGCACTAATAGTGTATTATGCTGCCATACAGAGATCCAAGCCTGAGAACTGATCATTATGTTTGGACCCCAGATAGCAGGTGCTGTCTTCACAGTCTTCCCCATTTCCTGATGATGGCAGGAGGCAGTATCCTGGAAGGGACAGGATTCTGACTGGATGGAAAATGCTGAGGCAGTGCCTCCCTGGTAAAGAGGGATGGGCTTGCTTCTCATAGAAAGTCAGTCCAGTGACCCATCAGGTCAAATGAACCCCAGTGGGAAAAGAAAGGCCTTAAAGGGGGTGGAATCTATCTTGTCCTAATGGTGCAAGATTGAAATCTGTAACTTAGGCTGTCTAGATGGATCTGGGTTCCAGGGCAGGTCCACTATATGACCTTATTTGTTGACTAGGGGTAAGCTACAGGAAGAAGAAAGGGGCATCTGTACAAAGATAGGGAGACACTGGGGCATGCCCACTGCTCACAGTGTCACATTTGACTAACAATTGGAAAGACACTCCCTACAGAGATCTAGTAGACTGCTGATGTGGGGGTCAATATGAAGATTAAGTGTATCATCTGATATTTTGGGTAAATGTGTATCTTTTATTAGATCAGCTAAATAGTTGGAAAAATTGTTCTGTACAAGCTTTCAGGCACAACTACCCTTCTTCAGGCACAGGGAGACTGCAGGTGTTTTGTGCGCTCTGCTGGTGTTCCAGTTTGAATACTATTGTTACCGTTCATAATGTGTTGCCTAATATTTCTCCTCTGCTGAATGGTTTCCCCAGAAAGATGTGGAGATTTTAGACATGAAATCCAATTGGCAGTTACTAAAGGAGAGTCTGGAACTATTAACGGCTCAGCAGAATGAGCAGCACATGAAGCTATGCGAACAGTTGGGTTGTCTACAGTTCCCCAACATCTTGACTGAACTGCAGACATTCATTTCCACTTCCAGATTGCCAAGCCACGTACAGGATAACACTTCTCAGACCTCCCCATCTATGTTCCAGGATCTCTTTCTGAGTCAGGGGAAAACATGCCATCAGTGCTATCAAACCATGAGGGTTTGCAGGATAGCTTCCTTTCAGACTCAGCCGCACACCGTGACAATGCTGAACCAGCCTGACGACTCCAACAGGGAAATAGCTGGAGATGACACACACAGGAGTGATTCAAACACAGGTTCTGGAAGAAAGGCTGGTCCCATTACTGCAGCTTTACAAGACAAAGAAAATGTGACTATTCAAGAGGCAAAGTCTGCTTTAGAAAGGCATGCCTATGCTAACAAACCACGTTATGCCTGCTGCTGCAGCACTGGCATTTCAAAGGCTAGTCACCAGAAACACCAGCTGCTTCCCCAAGAAAAATCCTGTACCACACCACTGAGGAAGGCAGGCAGGAAAGAATTTAAGGGAACCAAAACTATGACTTGTGTACAAGAGAATCAGAGCCACATTTCCTTCAGTCCTGTACAAAACTACATGGCTGAACAAACAGACAAGGCCACAGGCCACATCATGATGCAAAAGGCATCTCTAGGAAACAGGCTGAAAAAGGAGAAGTCAAAACAAAACCACCGGAGCAAAGTAACAGTGTGGAAAAGAATGTATTTTAGTAAGAAAAAAGGAGAATTTTCCAAGTGTCCTGACAATGGACTGAAGAAAAAAATGACAAATGGCTGCATGGAGCAGGAGGACGCTGGAAAAAACGGTAAGCCCCAAGATACAATTACTCTTCAGTCAGAGAACTCTGCTGAGGGGTCCTCAGCTCCCAGCCAACAAAAGCTAAGCAGGGCCCCACATAGGAAGAGTGAGGATTGTTTGCCAGTGCTACACCCCTGTGAAAACATGGAACTGCCTGCAGCCAGGAGAAAGGGGATGCTGGAAGGCAAGAACGGCATGGGTATTTTCAGTGCCAGCAGGAATCCATCTTTGTGGGATTCCTCCTCTCAAGAAAGTTCATTTTCGCTCTATAACTTGAAAGATGAAAAGCAGAGGAGCTTGTTCAGCCTCCCAAGCTCCACAGGTTCTGCCAAGTCCTGTCTTTCCGTTTCACTAGCCCAGCAAAAGACTACGACATTTTGCTCCTTAACTTTTGATAGTGATTATTCTGACTGACAAGTTCCAGTTGATTTTCCAGGTGCGTTATGCAAGTGTAGCTATTTCAATCACAATTTATTTCTTCAGGTCTGTTGTCATTTTAATTCCTTGATTTATTTGACTCTGGGTGTTGCATATAACTGTGCAAACTGCACTGTGGGGCTGTCTGTGAAGCAATGAGTTTTTTTTCATGAACATGGTGGCCTTCTGGCAGTAGGCAAAAAGGAGTCATCCCTAATTTGCTTTAAAATGTTATTGCCAAGCTTTATGTGTAGAAGGGGTCATAGACTGCTTATTCTGCTGAAAATGAGGTTTGAGGGAAGGATTTATTTTGGCCTGAGAAGGAGGATGTGCTCATTATTATTTCATCTCTCTGCTCTTAGCAGAAATACTATTGTTTTCTCATAGTTGTCATTCATCTTTAACAGAAGAAGATATGTGGGTGCTTGCCTAGATTGTTGTTAGAGAGAGCAATGCCAGCAGGGCACAGGAGCACATCTAAGTCTGTTATAATATTTAAATCTATTTGAAACTTTTAAATTAAATATATATGTAATAAGATGTCTGCAGCCTGGGGCTTTAATGTTATTTTTGTACCAGTTCCTGTGGCTCACGGTTCAAATCTTTGGCCTATTTAAGTTAATGGGTATTTTATGATTGATTTCAACAGAGTTTAGATTTGGCACAAGGCTTCTTGCATCACTGTGGGTAAATGCCCATTGTGTGAGAAAAACAGAACCCTAACATCTTGTTACATTCACCAGCTCCAGGATTTCTTTTCCTTTAAGGCAGTTTTTCTGGTCATGTTACTGAATTTCAGCCTTATTTGTCTCATCTGTATCTCTTAGCTAATCAAGAACTTCACCCTATAGGTTTCTAGTGTGTTAACATCTCAACGAAAAGCCTAAAAAGGTGGCACCTATAATCATACAAGATGCAAATGAAAAATCATTTATGTCTTGTAATCTTCTTTTAAAACTCTAAGTATTTCTAATTAACAGGACTGTAAAATGTGTAGATCAAAGGTCAGAAGGTATCAATGTGATCATCTACTGTTATGAATACAAATGGACTAATATTGTTATCCCAAAGTAAAAGACCTTCCTTATCTTTGTCTTGATTATAAAGTCCAATATTTCTTCACTTTGGCTAGTTTCTATAGAATGATTTCAGGGGACAGTCTAGTGATCTATTTTGGTGAGGTAACAAACAGTTGTTGTCTAGCTAATGTATTTCCAAGCATTATTATTTAGCTGAAATTTAAAGAAATGAGGTAACATCACTTTTTCCCATTTATACATTTTGTTCAGAAAGGCTGTAGCTTGAGAAAGCGCATGACTCTCTGAACAAGTTAAGTACATAAGGTGCCCCCATGCCCTGCCTTGTGTTTCTTAGGAAGTGACAGACAGTAACATGGATCAGCAGATGGGGGAGTCTCCAAATTCTTGGCTGTTCTAAGGAATGTTGGTATGGTATCTATGATGTGGGCCCCTACCACCCCTGTAACACATTGCCTGTGCACACATGTGACTGCTGTCAGTCACATACAGGCTGTCACACAAGGCTGCCTAGTGGTGGTCAGCAGAACAGTGGTACGTACCATGGGCAGCTGACATCTCCGTGGAAACTGCTCTTTCCAGTCCCTACTGACTTTGTTAGCCAGATCTCAGAAGCAGTGCTGCCCCCTGCACCCATCCTCTTTGTCCTGTGAATGGCCTACACATCATCTCTGGGTAATGTCATCCATAAACATGCATTCAACTACCATTGCTATGTAGATGTCTCACAGAGCCTCATGTCTGCTCCTGACTGCTCTTCTGTCTGCACTAAAACTTGAGCCTGCCTCTGCTGTCTCCCTGTGGAGGCTAGAAATCTGTGCAGGTTCAACATGGCTACAACAGATCTCTAACTTCTCCCCACCCTAGGCTTCACCTTCTTTAATTACCATAAATTACCCACCTTGTGTCTTGGATTCAATCTGTGCATCATCTTTGATGCAGACCTCTTGCTGGGGTCTCACTTCCAGGCTGCATCTACGCAACCCTAAGACACAGACTTTCCTACCCAGCCATGCAACTGGCTCATCACCCCATACCTCAGGGACTGCAGCATCTTTTCCTCCAGCCTGGACACCTGGAATCTCGCCTTGCAGGTGCCTCTCCAAACTGCTGCTGCAAGAATCATTCTCCTGGCCTCCCGCTTTGTCCATGTCACCTGGCCCCCATGCATCCCTCCCCATGTTTCCAGCCCACCAGCAGAAGCTACTTGTCTTCCCTGTCATGGCCCTCCCTGCCACTTTGCATTCAGTACTGAGATGTTGAACCCCATGTCAGATTGGCCTGGGTCCCTGCCTTTGTCACCCACTGGCTATGTTTCCAAACAAGCCCTTCTCGCTTCCACCCACGCTTAGGAGAAGCTCCCTGTAAACATCCACAAAGCCTCCTCGTCCTCCTCCAAATGCCTTCTTAAAAACTGCTGCTGCTTTGTTGCCTTCAAAAACTTGACAGCAGCTGGGTGGCTGGTGCGCTGAGCCCACTGCCTGTCAAGCTGACTAATATTGTCTCCTTGCTTCCTTGTGCTCCCCCCAGTCTGTCTGCATCCATCTGTTGTCTCTGCTCTTTAACACTCTGAGGAAGGGATTGGCTTTTGTTCCAGGCTTGTACAGCACCTGGCACAAAAGGTCCTGCCCATGACTAAGGCCTTAGGTGCCACAGTATTAGCAATAAGATTTACAGTGAAAAACAGAGAGGTGGGGCTGAGATGGTCCAGATACGTTGTACTAAAGGCCTCAGTCTGTTCTTAATGTCTCTTAGCCATTCATGCTGTTCATTGGGGTGGGATGAACCTTTTGATTACACCCTGATGTGAAAAAGAAACAGCTCAATCACACTGCTTAGTCTTTCCCCCACAGTGGAAGAGACCAGCTAAGTCCTGTGTGTGGTAGTGCATTTTAACTATTCTAGGCTACCCAGTTTTTGTAGGCCAGTCTGTGGAATCGCTGCTCAGACTCTGGTTGAGGAAGCGTGCTCTGTTTCTTGGGAGGTTTCATGTCATTTATGCACATTTTGGAGTGCACTGTTCCAGGAGGCAGGCTTGGCCAGTGTCCATTGCTACACATGCCTGCCTTTGTAGCCTCGCAGTTAAGATGGAAGACAGTGGTGGGGGCTGGCAGTGCCCCAACAGATTGGTCAAGAGCATGGAAAGGTTGCTTTATCTCAAACCATGCTTGGCAGTGAAGAAATTCTCCTGTTTTTAAACGAGTCCTTGAAATTCAGGTCATATGAAGGATGATGTTGATTTTTTATGCTCTCTTGCACAACAATGGCGCTGCAGGGGTTTTCCCACTTTTTCTGTTTTGTTTTTTGTTTTTTTGTATTCCTGTCTTTGTAATTCAGGTTTTATTTATACTGTTGACTTCTTTGATCATAGCTTTCAGGCCTTGGTGTCTGGTTTTCTTCCTGAATTATTTCTATGCTTCAGTTTTATTAGCATTTTTTCCTCACGTTGGAAGCCCTTTCCTGATTCATATAAGGAGTTTACAGAGAGAAGGGTCATTGTGAGCACCTAGCCTGACCTGCTTAAGGCAGCAAGTGAATTCCATTCAGAAGAGCTTGCATAAAGTCAGCACGTTTCAGGTAGGGCTGGCTATAGCAGATATTCTAGAGATAGCAAAGGTTTCAAATGGTAGAGCTTCCAAACCTTGTTTCTTTACTTGTCTGCTATTTGCATCTCAAACCAGCCTTTCCACAGTTTTGCCTGGGATTCATGTCAAGCTAGCCAGCCTATAGCCTTCCCCTTTAGAACTGATCTTCCATCCTGTTCATTCCCCTTTTCTGGGCTAGTTGAGAACATCGCATTATGACTTACCATTGTACCAGGGTCTCACAAAACCCAACACAATAACATCCAGGAACAAACAGTATGCACAAAACAGACAATTGAGCTCTAGTCTTCTTTCAAAAGTCCAAGTATTTCTTATTAATAGTGATTCAAAAGTATTGTTTATTAATTCAGAAGGTCGCCACTGGGTTTTTATTGGAACGGTCTTCTAGCTAGCACAGAGAAAGGAGATAATTGTAGAGAAGATAAAGCGCCTTTTGGAAATAGGAACAGCCACGTAGTATCTAATTCAAAAGAAGCCATTTTAAGTGAGGGGTAGAACTGACAGTGGAAAGCACAGCTCCTTCATCCTTCCTTGTGGATTCAGGGTTATTCAGATTCACACAGGAGATGCTTTTTGCCCAGGAAGGAAGCTTAAATCTTAGATAACATAATCCTTCATTTATTAATTGACAGTGGCAGTGACTTAACTACTGACAAAGTTCTGTAGGGTGGATTTGTTTCCACAGGAGTGAGGGGCACTTTCCTCGCTCCCCTCCTACTCTCTGCAGAAGGAGCTGCCATGTCTGTGAAAGGAGTTTATGGACCCCTTCGGATGGTGACTGCCATACATTTATTCAGAGTTAAAAACCAGCTCCCTCCTGCCTTAGCAAATTAGTCTCACGATTAGTCTCACATGATCCTGAGTCATGGGATGGAGAAGGCACCTGGGGCTTCCCAGAGAAAGCAACAAGCTGGGTCTGATATGAGACCCCAGGATTGCTGAGAGCAGTGGGGAGGCCTCAGGACCTGACTTGCCTGAGCCAGGGCTGGAGGAGGCTGGAGCTGGGGGGCAGCATCAGGACTCACATGCTGAACCCATTGGAGCAGGCTGGCAGCAGGGGGGGCAGAGGCATGGTTTGCCAGCTGGCTCATCTGAGCTGGAGCCAGAGGGTGGGGGGCAAAGGAAACTGCCAAGGGACAGAGCATGACAGAGACTACTTCTGTGGGGAGCTCTTCTGGGGGTGTCCCCCTCCTAAGAGCTTAGCTGCATGGAAGGGAGCAGATCCTGTACTGACAGGGAGCTCAAATTAGGGTATCAGTGTTCTGGTCTTTTGACCAGCAAGTGCATTCACGCCAGGGACTGGCCCACTTCAGTGCCGGCCTGCCTTTCATTCTGGTCTTTTGCAGTAACTTCCAGGCATGATGCAGCACCAAGCTGCGTGGGGTCCCCTGGGAGAGGGGTCGCGTGTGGGCCTGCTGTGCTGCCTCGGGGCACGGGCACGTACACAGCTGGTGCCCTGAGCTGTAGTACACCTGCAGAGCTCCTCCCGCCTTGTCTCATCACCAAGCAGCCATACCTCCATTATGTTTCCATGGCAATATGCATATAAAGGCCATTCTTTTGATTCTAGGGACTCCTGTAAAACAAGGAAACAAAATGGCACAATGCAAAAAAATGTTTAAGGGCGTCAGTATCGAAGGTTGCGTGCTCCGTGGGGTCCAGGCGGTCCCACTGCAGTCTCCTGCACCGAGTTAGGCCAGTCACACACACAACACCAAGGTCACACCAACAGGCCACATGTTCCCACTGAAGGGCCTGACAACAGACTGAGGATGAGCCCCTGGGATGCCGCCGTCCCTCCCAGCTTGCAGAGCTACCGAGGCTGTGGCCGCAGAGATGCTCTTGTGAAGAGCTGCCTGGGAGGAGACAGTGTTTGGGGGAACAATGTCAGAGCCCAGGAGAAGCTAGGCCTGATCCTTCCAGGGACCTGAGCCCTTCTGAGGAGCTGGGGTCCGAACCCAGCCACGGACAGGTCTGTGCACCATCACTAATAGCAGCGCTGTGCTGGAGGCAGTGCAGGCCCTTCTGTGGGTCGATCGCTACGCTGGCAGGCAGCTGCCAGGAGAAGGCGGGGGCATCTGGGCTTTGTTTCTGACGGCCTCGCCTAAGCATGGTTACAGGAGCCTGGTATCCTGCCGCAGTGGTGCCTACGAGTGCATGCTCCCCACTAACGATACATGCCTGGCTTGGGGTGCTCTTCAGCGGCTGTGGGGCCATGGCCAGTCCCCAGACCTGGTCTCTAGCCTGCACAGTATGTGGCATCAGCCTCGTTTCTGGGTCGTGCAGAGCATCTCAGGCACCCCCGCTGCAGGGGAATGTGCTGCTGTGGCTCCAGGAAGGTGCAATGGAGACCTTCCCTCAGCCCCCAACCCCTGCCAGCCTTGCAGGAGGCTCCCAGCTGGTGCCCGGTGCTGTAGGCTCACGACCCAGCAAGCCTCCTCTCCGGCTCAGCGACTGAGCATGTGCTTGAGATGAGCGGAACGAGGCCGGCAGGCAGATGCGGCTCCTGGATGAGAGCGGGTGTTTTGCTGCCTCTTCCGGGATGGTGGGAAGTGGTGACTCCAGGGTGGCCCTGCCCCAGTCTCCGGCCTGCAGCCCCGTGCTCCCTAAGGTTGGACCAGCACTGCCACCTGCTGGGGCACAGCTCCCATAGCTCACCACACGTGCCTGCCTGGTGGGGCTCAGTGCTTGGCAGGATTCGCTCCAGCGCTGCCCTGCTGCACCTGTCGACATGAAATGCATCTTCAGGAGAGGCCCCGGGTATGAGCAGAGTGATCAAAGTCACAGCCCGCTCTGATCTGTCATTCCCGTGGGGAGCAGCATCATTAATGCATCAATCTTCTGATTCATCAGATGGGGGATCTGCCAAACCCAGAGCTCATGTGCACAAAGCAGGATCCCAAACACCGACCCTCAAGCGACTCCATTCCCTCCCAGCTCCAAGCTGCCCCCTCCTGCCCGACTCAGACATATTCCCAAAGCCCCAGCTCCTGGAATCCTGTGACTCACACTGTCTCAGCCTTCATCCAAGGACAGGAAGTGAAAGCACTTGTGACCTCTCACTTGTGCCAGACACTCAGTGAATCTGCCCATGGCAGCTTCTGTTGGTGTCTTGTTACCAGTGTCGAGGAAACTGAACCTTATTTATGCGCCACATGTGTGAGTGCCTTGATTTTGTATCCTGTGCCCAAGGCTGGACGAAGTCAGCAGAAAGCTGTGGTGCGAGCGAAGGAAGGCATTGCTAGGGCACGGTGTGCTGAGAACGAGACATGGGAGGGGCTGGCAGGGCTCATGCAGCATGAAAGTGGGGGAGCAGCAGCCAGGAGTGCCTTTTGTGAGCCTCTGGGCTCCACTGCAGAGGCAAGAACAAGCCACAAAGCGAGGGACATGGGTCTCTGGTCTGGAAAGAGAAGACACATGGGTGAGTTGCAGGTCTGCCGGCTCCACAGGCCCACTGCCCTCATCCCTGCTTTGAGAGTGCATTTCCACGTGCCCCCTGTGGTACCAGGGGTAGTGGTTCTGCCTGGTATTGAGCTCTGGCTTCTTCCCCAGACCCAAGGAAGGTCACTTCATGTCCAGAGGGTGTCTAACTTCTTTCCCAACTGTACACCTGGTTCAGTTTAAGGGATCACCAAACATGCCCAGGTTCAGGGGGCAGGCACCCCAGGGAAGATGGGACAAGGGAAGATGGCCTGGGGAGATACAGAGCCTGCTGGAGCTGCCAGCACGGAGCGGCCAGACCGGCTCCTGGCTGGCCCTGCTGTGGGTGTTCTGACCACGCGCTCGTAGGTGCAGCTACTGTTCATGGCTGTGACCAGCCCCCATGGTTCACAGAAGCCAGCGATGCCTCCACATACCGCTGATCCTCAGAGCTGCCCACTTCGGCATCTAATGATGGGGTTTTGCAGGATCGCTGGTGGCCGCAACCACACAGCAGCACCAGAGCATGAGTCCCAGCTGGCAGGGGCATACCTGTGTGCCTGTGCATCTGGCTGTTCCTTTGTGCTGTCCAGTGGACATGTGCATGTGTCCGTGTCAGTGTCTTCATCTGTGCTAGAAGTGCTGCGAACGGCTGCATTTTCCTGGGCCCTGCACTCCCTGCCTGAGCCCCTGCCGCAAGGCTCCCATGCTTCCTGCAGAGCCCTTCCTGCCTGGCCTGGGCAGCCCAGTCCTGGCGCAGCACCACCACGCGGTCCCTGTGGCCGGACACGGGAGCGGTGGGAACCGGGGGCTGTGGTGCCGGCTAGGTGCCACTCACTGCACCCCGGGGCCCACAAGTCTGGCCCCTGCCTGGCGCTGTGACCCACGTGGCAAGCACGAGGGCTGAGGAGCTGGGCTGCCTGCCTGCTGCTCAGGTCCCACCCCTGTCAGGCCAGGGGCGATGCATGCTTCTCGCAGGGGCTGTGTGTGCCGGTGCACAAGGCCATGGCCCCGTGCCCTGTTGCAGCCAGCGGGATGTGCTAGTTCCCCATACCATAGTAGTTGATGCTCTTGCGGCATTTCCACTTGGCTCCACTTGGCTGCCCAGACATGCGGCTTGCAGGAGCTGCCATCTGCTGCCATTGGTGTGTGTGTGGCTGCAGCCCCCCCCGGGGACTCCATGGGGAGGGGAAGAATGGGGCTCTTGTGTCATGGGGGCCCCCATGAGTGCAGCGCAGCTGGGGGGGAGTGATCAGGCACCAGTGTACGGGCTGCAGAGCAGTTGCCTGTGCTGCTGCGACGTTGGTGGGGGCACAGGGGCCCCAGACTCCTCTTGCCCAGCCCAGCTCTTGGCACGGGAGCAGCTGAGCCTCCCCCAGGGGGTGCGGCTGGAGCTGGCCCAGTCCCAGGGCTCTGGACTCTGGCACACCTGTCCTCCCACAGCTCCGCACGGCAGTGCCTGGTGCAGACCCTGGGGGCAAGGGCGCAGGCTGGTGCTGCAGGTGCCAGTTGTGGGGCCAGGCCCAGTCACGATGGTGCTGGCCGAGGTCACCCTATCCCGGCTCCACCCGCAGCTCGCCTCGGCCCGGCCCGGCCCGGCCCCGGCCCGAGGGGGCAGGTGCTCGGTGCTCGGTGCCGGGGCTGGGCTCTGGGCCTTGTCTGTGCCCGGAGCAGGGCCGCCTTCCTGCCCCTTTGAAGCCGCCCGGCCCGGCCCGGCCCGGCCCGCGCTAATCCCGCGGCCCGCGTGCCGGCGGGGCCCAGCACTGCGGTGCATCCCGCAGCAGCCCGGCCGGGCCAGGCGAGGCGGAGCTCGGAGGGGCCAAGC
>NW_017728917.1:15480287-15489388 GCF_001723895.1 Crocodylus porosus
CAGGCCCAGCCCGTGCCCGCTGTGCCGCCCGCCGCGCGCCAGACCTGGGGGGAGACGTCCTGGCTCGTGCGGGGCCTGGCCAGGGCCCAGCCGCCCCGCCAGCCCCGCGCCCCCGCTCACCTGTAGGCAGTCCTTCGCCTGCACGTCCTGCCGCAGGCGCTGCTCCAGGAGCCCAGGGTCAGCCGTGCCCTGCCAAGGAGGCCCAGGGTGAGTCCGGCCCCCGGGCACAACCGGGCAGGGCAGGGGGCCCTGGGCTGGGCTGGGCTGGGCAGCTTACTATGCTGGTGGAGCTGGCGAGTGGGACACAGGTGCCCTGCTCCACTGCGCAGAGGGTCGCGCCGCCCTGGGGGTCCACAGTCTCCACGAGGAGCAGGTCGGCCGGGCGGGCGGGCAGGGTGCCTGGGAATGGAGGACAAATGAGCGTTTGCAGGCACAGGGCAGCACAACGCCCCCAGGGCCCCCAGCTCTGCCTCAGGTTTGGGGCCAGAGCCCCCCAGGCAGGCCCCGCGCCGTCCTGGGGCAGTACTCACCCTCCGGCAGACACTGCATGAGTCGGACCTGCCCCTCGCTCCTCACCTGGCAGAGAGAGGGGTCAGCGGGGCGGGCGGCAGACCACAGCCACAAAGGGGGCTGCCCTGGAGCCCTGCGGAGGCTCTTACCTGGACGCAGAGGTTCGGGTGAGGCTGCAGTGCTCCCAGCTCCTGTACCCCCTGGGAGGGGAGGGGAGGGGGAAGCGTCACATGTGTCCCCACCACGTGCACACCACAGGGTGCCCACGGCAAGCACCTTCCCACCCCTCGCAGGGCACTCTGCTCCAGGGAGAGATGCTGCCCCTGCCCAGCGCTGCCCGTCCTCCCCCCTCCCACTCTGCCCCCAGCCGCCCAGCTCCCCGCCGCAGGCAGACCCACTCACGGGCAGGCTGGCCTGGCGCAGCTGAGGCAGCAGGGTGCAGGGCCCGGCAGGGTCCGGCCGCCAGCAGGGCATGAGCTCGGCCGAGATGTCACACGGTGCAAGTATCTCGTAGGTCAGCGTCTTCTTGTTGACATGCAACTTCAGCTGGGTCTGCGCCCACAGCCGGGCCCACGCAGCAGTGTCTGCAGGGAAGGAGTCGGGGTCTGGGCAGCACTTTGCATCTGGTCCACCCGCCTGCCCACCCCCTCCCCACGAGGCACCTCTCAGGGCCTCCAACCTGGCCCCAGCCCTGCTGGGCATCCCTGGAGCCCCTTTAGCTGAGCCACACCCTCCCCTGCGCTGGGCCCACTGTCCCTACCGTTTGAGAAGGGGCACAGGATGGTCCTGGGTGGGTCGGTGATCTCGGGCCAGACCTAGGAGAGAAGCAGGGCAGGAGGAGACCCCCCTGCCCAGCAGCACCCCCTGCCAGCCCCATGCCCCCTGCCGGTGCCGCTCGGCCGGGCCTACCTCCAGGCAGACGCAGGGCAGCGCGTGGGCCTCGGGCAGGCTGTAGTTCTGGGGCGCGCTCTGCAGCCAGGATCGAGACGCTGGTCACTGGCAAGCCGGGCCCAGCCCGCCCCAGCCCCAGGGACAGAGCACCCCGGGGCCGTGCTGGTGGAGGAGCTGGGCCTGGAACAGGGGAGTCCTGCCGCTCCCCGCCTTAGCCACTGGGCCACTGCCCCCCAGCCCGCGCTCACCAGCATGGTCCTGTTGCTGAGGCTGGTGTACCTCTGGTTCTGCTTGCGATAGACCCACAGCGTGTAGTTCAGCCAGGCAGGGACGGCCACTGGCACCTCCACCTGCAGCTGCACCACGGCCTCCATTGGTCTTGGGGACACCTGCAGCCTGGGCACTGCAGGCACAGAGAGTGAGGCCGGGACCCCCACCCCACGCCACCCTCCAGGGACCCCTGCCGCCCCTTGCTGTCCGACTGTCCCTCTACCCAGGTTCCTACCTTGGCACAACTGCATGGCATCCTGTGCTGCCGGCCAGGAGCAGTCTGCAGGGAGGAAGTGCAGGTCAGCAGGGCTGGCGGCCAAGGAGGGGCAGGGCTGGCTGCCCAGGGGACAGGGCACTCACTTGGCATGTGGTGGGTTTTGTTCAGCACCGCGTGGTAGAGGGGCTGCGTGTAGGATATGACGAGCACCTTCGCCTGCAGCGGAGCCTCGAAGCAGTGGAACCGCAAGGAGCCCTGGGGCGTGGACAGGTGTCCGGGGGGTCACGCAGCACCCACCTTGCCCCTCCTAGCCCCCACGCCCTGCGGCGGGAGCAGAGCGCCTGGCTCCCAGCACGGTGCCGCAACCCCTGGGCCCCGCCACCTACCACGGTGCGGCCCAGGCGCGTGACGGCTCCGTGCAGCTGGACCTCAACGGCAGCGCAGCGGGAGGACGAGGGGCTCTGGGCCGAAAGCACCAGCCAGCCCCGCAAGGCTCCTGTGGGGAGAGGGGGCAGCACAGAGTCCCCGGCAGGGCAGGGCAGGGCGCGGCGGGGCAGGGCAGGACCTGGCCATGGGGCACTTACCACCATCCCTGGGGTGCAGAGGGGCTGCTCCAGGCGTGTCTCTGGTGCCATCAGCTGCCACCTCCTGGGGCCCTGCAACGGCAGCAACTGCTTGCCAACTCCCCGTGAGCATCTGTGCCCCCAGCTCGCCCAGCCTGGCCAAGGGAGTTGCTGCCCAACCAGCCCTGCTCCACCCAGGCCCTGCCATGCATCTCCTCGAGGGGCAAAGCCCGAGCATGGCCCCCCACACACCCCTGGCCTGGCCCTCACCCAGCACGGTCAGGCGCAGGTCCACGCGCAGGCAGGCAGAGCAGGCGCGGCCATCCCTGCAGTGCAGCGCCGGCTCCGTTTGCAGCTGCGTGGGCACCAGCACGGGGCCGTGAGGCTGCGCCTGCTCGCCGGGGCTGCACAGCACGTCGGCCTCTGTGGGGATGGAGGGGGGGCCTGTACCACCGGGCACTGGAGCAGGCCGTGAGCCCTGCCTCGGGCTGCTGCAGCCAGGCAACGTGCCCGGGTCAGCGGCAGGGTTGGGGGACACTCACCCAGCAGCTGGCAGGACAGGCCCTGCAGGGAGAAGGCAGAGGTCAGAGCCCAGCCATGCCGACCCCGCCTGCCGGCTCCTGCCCCCGCCCCGCAGCACCTCACCACCCACTGCACCCCCGCCCTGCGTCCACCCGCCCACGGGTGCCGCCTAGGGCTGCGGGTGGCAGTGGGAGCCCTTGCGGCTGGCCCGGTTCTGCCCTGCTGCCTGGCCAGTCCCCAGAGCTGGCCCCAGCCCCGGGCAGGGCCAGGCGTCACGGTCACTGTGGCTCGTGGAGCAGTGCCAGCGCTGCCAGGCTGCGGGTTTGTTGACTGAGCTGAGCAAACAGCTGTGCGGGGGCCCTGCCGGCTGGGGGAGGCCGAGGTGGCGGCTGGCAGCCAGGCAGGCCCACCTGGAGCCAGCCCAGGAGCGCGATGCCTGGTGCCAGGTCCCAGCCTGGCCCCCGGGGGCACCGGGAGCCGGCTCCCCTGCACGCACCTGGGAGCAGCTGACGGAGGGCCAGGCCGCGCGGGGCTCCACGGCGGGCAGCAGTGCCAGGAGCAGCCCCAGGCGCAGCGCCTGCATCGCCGGGTCCCCCTGCCTCAGAGCCGGCCCTGGGGCCTGCGCCACCCCACCATGGCCCTGCCGGCCGCAGGGGCAGCCCCAGGCCGCGGTCCTGGCTGGGCCCGTGTCGCGGAGCTGGCTCGGGGCGGCCGGCGCTCGGCCTCAGCGCCTGGGCCTGGGCCTGGGCCTGTGGCGCGGCTGGCCTGCGCACGTCCGGCCTGGCTGCCTCCCCCTCCCGGCCCAGCTCCCTTCCCCTTCCCGGGAAGCAGGTCAGAGGGCAGGTGTGTTCCCAGCTTCCTGCTGCACCTGGGTCCTAGCGCAGGCGCCAGCGAGGCCGGGCTGGGCAGCACCCAGGGCCCCGCGCAGGGAGCGGGCGGGTCTGGCACGCCTGCCCGGGGCCCGCCTGGCTCGAGCTGCGGGGCCCCGAGCCCCTGGCCCTGGCCCGTCTCCGGACAGCTCTGCTCCCCGGGACGCGGCTGCTGGGACTCCTGCCTGGGGCGCCTGGCTGGCTGGAGCCGGCGCCTGCGAAGATGCCAAGCGCAGACATGGCAGAGTTGAGCACCAGGTTGCAGCCGTGTCAGGGCTAGGGCTGCTGGGCCCACCAGGCTCCCGCCAGGCACTCGGGCCCAAGCCCGGGCTCCCTGGCCTGGTCACTGCTCTTTCCCCAGGGCAAGGCGCTCCCAGCCCCCACCGCCTCCCAGGGGGGCCCAGGCCCGGGTCCGGCAGCCCCTGGGGATGGCATCACTGCCCTGGGCTCAGTCTGGCTGCACCCAGGCCCCAGCCAGCGCCCTTGGAGGTCCAGGCACCCAGGCAGCTCCCTGCTGCACCCCCAGCTTCCCAGCACGGGGGCCTGTGTGCCCAGCTCCCCCCCACGCGACGTTTCTCGGCCTGGAGACAGCCTTGCCACTTGCTCAGCCCCTGCCGCAGGGCTGGGGAGCTTCCGGGCTGCCCTGCAGCAACCCGCACCCTGCTCAGCCCACCCCGGCAAATGCCCACAGGGCCTGAGCCCTCATCCTTATGGCCCTCCTGGTGCCACGTGGGCAGCCCCCCTGCACCCCCCATGGATGAGCCAAGCCCTCTGTACTTCACAGACTCTTTTATTCGGTCCACGGGTCACCCAGGCCTGGCCCCGTGGGCACAGCTCAGAGCTGCCCACTCTGCCCGGCCCCGGCAGGTGGAAGCCGAGCAGCACCTGCCCTGTTAGAGCAGACTCCTGCACCGTGGCAGCCCCCGCCTGGCACATCTGTCCTCCTGCAAGGCACCAGGGACAAGCCAAGACCTGCCGTCTCCAGCCTCACAGCCCGGGGCCCCAGCTCCTGGCACACCCTGGCTGGCAGGCACACCGTCTCGGGCACCCGGGTTCCCCAGGCAGCCACGCCTGCCCTGAGCAGCTCCCATCTGGTGACGTGCGGCTCATCCATGCCCCTGCAGCTAAGTGCAAGGCTCCAAGGCAACCTGGCCTTGGCCCAGTCTCTCAGACTAGGACTGGCTCTCCGTGCGGCACTAGGCCTGGCCCACGGGCACGTGTCCTGCAGGGGCTCTCAGGAGCCGCCGGGTCTCCACGGGACTGCAGGCGCTGCCTTGGGCTGCAGCTGGCGGCACAGCTCCAGGTGGCCCCGCAGGCCCTGGCTCACCTCGGACGTGAGCAGCCGGCACACCAGGGCCTTGGCGCCCGCCTGGAGCCAGCCGGGGGGCAGGGGCCGGCCCTGCAGCACCCTGGCCAGGCTGGGAAGCTCCCGCGGCAGGCGGTAGCAGGGCAGGGGGCGCAGGGCCCGTGGCACGTCCCGGCGGCCGCACAGCTCGCTGAAGTAGGCCAGCACCCAGTCCTCCGGGGCCCCGGCCCCCGGCACCTGCTGCAGCTCACCCAGCAGGCAGCCCATGGCTGCGCTGAAGAGGTCGGGGGGGTCGCAGCCCCTGGCACCCGCCCTCCAGAGGCGGTAGAGCCGGGCACTGCCACGGCTCCAGAGCAACAGCACGGTGCCGCGCTCACGGCCCACGTGCTCGCGCTGGGCATGGAGCCAGGGCAGCGCTCCCAGCCGGCCCACGTGCCGCATGTCCCACAGGTCCAGCCGCACGTCGCAGCCCAGCCCCGCGTGCAGCAGGTTGGCCAAGGCGCACACCAGGCGCCGGTGCTGCTCCGAGTCGGGGGAGTACACCAGCAGCAAGGGCCGCTGCCCTGGGGCCGCTGCGGGATGGACAGACAGTAGCTCAGAGCCTCCTCAGGGATGCAGCCTCACCCCAGCCCGGGGCCCAGGCGCAGGCGGAAGGTCAGGGTGCCCAAGCTGTCGCCCATCTGCCCCAGCCCCCGGTTCCTGGCCTGCCTCCCACTCTGCCCCTGCTCCCAGGAAGCCCTGGCCCCCAGCACCCCCGGACCCAGGACCCCAGGCCCCATTCCTCACCTGGGGGCAGCTTGCAGAGGTGACGACAGCTCCACAGCAGCACAGTGGCCAGCAGCACCAGTGCCAGCACCACCCCCACCGCCAAGAGCCCGAAGCGCCTGTGAGAGACTGAGACGATGGGAGGATGAGAGGAGTCCACGGTGCCATCCCCAGCCCCCCCCCCCCGTTCCCTGCACTCACCATCTGGGCACAGGAGCTGCTTTCGGGCAAACCGCACATCCGAGCGCCACACCTGGGGGGCACAGAGAGCGCTGCGGTGGGCACAGCATGCCCAGGTGCCAGGGTGAGGGGCACCCATGGCAGAATGGGGTGGGAGAGGGAGGGATGGGGGCCTCACCAGCACGCAGCTGCCCAGGATTTGCACCGGCAGGAGCAGGGCCAGCTCCCCGGGGCGGGAGCCCTCCGCCTGTGGGGAGAGGATGCATGGGACAAGCAGCCCCGGTCCTGGTCCCGCAGCCACCCGATGCACTCCCTGCCCTTGTCCCGAGAGGCAGGGCAGGACCCGCACCCGTGCACAGGGCACAGCACTCACGTGTGTGACAGTGTAGACGGGGGCCGCCGGGTCGCAGCGCCCAGCACGCTGCCGGCACAGAGCCGCACTGAAGGCCGCTGGGACGCTGGAGGTGAAGTGCAGCAGCAGCTGCAGGGGCCAGAGGCTCATGGACACGTTCCAGGCCGTGTCTGTGGGCACGAGGCATGGAGACATTGCCTGCAGCGGCTACAACTGACCCTTTGCACCTTGGGGCGCAGCGCTCCTATGCACAGAGCGGCCCCAGCTCTGCTGGCCGGGGAGGGCAGTGGAGGCAGGCAGGGAAACCCCCGGAGCCACGGCCCTGAGCCCTGCTCTGCCCCGACTCACCGTTCCGGTGCGGGCACTCCACGTGGCTGCTGTTGCCGTAGGAGAACTGGGGAGGATGGGGGGGGTCAGCGAGAGTGCCAACCCCACCCCCCCATGCTGTGCCTGGCCTGGCCTAGAGCCTCCCGCAGCTCCAGCCCAGGCGGATGCTCAGCCCAAGGCCCCCTCCGCCCCACTGCACTGGGATGGGGCATCACTGCGTGGGCCACCCGCCCCAAGCTGGGCACCTACAGACTGGCACCAGCACCTGCCCCAGAGCTGGCTGTGCTGGTCAGGGACTGTCAGCAGCAGCCAGCACCTCTTGCGGGCAGGGGTCTGGAGGGGTGGGGGTGCCTCTGTGGATGTGCCGGTAGTGGAGACCAGCGTGGGCTCACCTTGAAGCAGAGCTGCGGGTGCACATCCACCTCCTCCAGGGTGTAGGTCTGGGCAGAACAGAGGGCAAGTCAGGATGCAGCAGCCCTGCCTGGCCTGCCCTGCCCGGGGGGCCTGCGCAGGGGGACTTCACAGCAGCTCCCGCCCGCGTCCCAAGGGCTGGGGGCTCTGAGGCCATATGCTTCCCTACGAGGCCAGGCCAGGCTGTCCCTACCCTGCCCCAGCTGCAGCTGCAGCAAGCCAAGGGGGGCAGCCCCTCAGCTCCAAAGGCCGGGGGTGCCACCCTGCAGCTACAGGTCGCTGGGGAGTGCTGGGTGCTGGGGGGTCTGGACCGTGCTGCCCCCAGCCCGGCCTTCACCTGATCATCCTCGGTGGCTGTGGAGTTGGGGACATCGTGGCAGGCCACAGGGCTGGCATCGCGCTCTTTCCAGCACAGGGTGGCAGCGGCGTGCAGCGGGCAGCGGGCGCTCAGCGCCATGGCCATCTGGTCTTGGCCACTGGCACTGTAGTCATGGAACTGCACCGACACCCACAGCTCAGCCCCATCTGCGGACACCGGCCGTGGCATCAGCCAGAGATACCAGCAGCCCCGAGGCCCTGGCTCCAGGCAGGCCCCATGGTTGCCTGGGCCAGACCCTCCAACTGCCCCAAGCAGAGCCACCCCCATAGCCCAGGACACTCACAGGCTGCTGGATGGTCCCAGAAGGGGCAGCGCTTGGTGCGCAGGCCGTCATGGTGCAGCCAGGAGGCCTGGGGGAGCAGGGCGGTCAGGTGCCAGGATGCCACCACGGACCCCCTCCCCAGAGCCACAAGGCTGGCCCCTGCGCCCTGGCCCCTGACCTGGCTGGGCCAGGAGCAGGAAGCCCTGGCCAGCCTCCTCCCCAGGGGCACAGACCCCCACGCGGCTGGCCACCAAACCGCCCCTCTGGCTCCCCAGCTTCCCCACACCCATGCCACCCCTCAGTCCCGGCAGCTCCCTTCCTCCTCCCCAGCGCCCCCCCGGGGGGGCCCAGCCCGACCCTGCCCACACCCCAGCAGGGCACGCACCTCGATGCAGAGACAGGGCAGCAGGAACTCGTAGGGCAGCATGGCACGATGGCCCCCGTGCACTAGCACCTGGGGGGAGGAGGGGAGCAGCATGAGGGCCGCGGTGCCTGAGCTGGCCTGGCCAGACGCTCCAGCCGGCGCATGGAAGGCGGGGGCCGTTACCTGCTGGTGGAAGGGGCGATGCAACTCCTCGCACTCCAGGGTCAGCTGGTGGCAGAGCCGGACCATCAGGGCAGGGCCCTCGGGCACTGACACTGCGATCATCCGCGCCGCTGGGAGCCACTCGTAGGAGAACGTGGGGCCTGGAGACCGCGGGCACGGGGTGGGCCCGCGCAGAGCCCTCCCCAGAGCTCTGCGCCTTGGCCCCTGCTCTGAGCCCACCCGGCGCCCACCCGGGCTCACAGCCAGCCCCAGGCGGGCCCTGCCGCTCCCTGCTGGGTCCCCCGCCCTTACCTGCCAGCTCTGTGGCAACGAGCAGGCTTTGGTTGAGGCTCAGGCCCCGGTCAGGGACCGTGCCCAGCGAGACCAGGACACGGCGCCCACTCTCCACAGGGTAGCAATCAAACTGCACCTGCCACTGCGGAGAGAGGGCAGGTAACCCGAGGCCAGGTGAGCAGCAGCCCCCAGCTGCCTCGGGCCCCACGGGGAGGGAGCGGCCCAGCACCTGGGCACTCACCAGCCCGCTCCCTGCCGCTTGCCGCCGCCGTCGCCACACCTGCAGCCAGCCGGCCCGGTTGGAGCCCAGCTCCAGGAAATGCAGCTGCAGGCCCCGGATGCCCCCGAGCCCTGGGAGAGAGCGGGTGTGAGCCGCGGGGCCTGCCCGCAGGAGCGCCCGGGGCCCGCGCCTGGGGGGCCGCGTACCTGAGGCGCGCAGGGCCAGGCGCACGCGGAC
>NW_017728917.1:15489488-15495394 GCF_001723895.1 Crocodylus porosus
GCAGGCAGGCCGGGGCAGCTGACGCTGGAGGCCCTGCTCCCGCAGCTGAGCCAGCGCCTGGACCTGCCTCCCGAGCTCCACGTGGTCAAAGCTCCCGGGAAGTAGGTGTCCTCCCGGGGTGGGAGCCCGGTGTCCGTGGGGCAGGGCTGGGTGGCTGGGCCCAGGTGCAGCGTGACACTGCTCTCCCCAGGGAGAGCTCCGGCCTTGTGCTCCTCTCCAGCTGTCATGCCACCACGCAGCGGCTCCAGGGGTTCTTCGTGCAGGCCCGCAGGACGGGGCACCCCGCTGCCACATACTGGTGAGCAAAGGCACCTCCCCCTCTCTCCAGGCAGCTGAGGGTACAGGAGAGTGAGGTCGTGGGGAGGGCAGCCCGGCTCCTGCCCCAGAGCATTAGCTCGTCTCACTGGGCCCCTCTTCTGTCTGCCTGCCCGCCCCTGCAAGATGGCCACTCCCAGCACGGGGCTGCCGGGAGTCCTGGCCCCCCGGGAGGGACCTGGGTGGTATAAGCTCTGACCAGGCAGCCACGGAGCAGCCTGACACCAGCTCCCTCTTCCTCCCCCTCCCCTAGTGCTGTCACGGTCGGGGTCCCAGCTGACTCCAAGGGGGAAGTCTGCACAGGGCTGAAGCTGGAGCAGGTTGGGGATGCGCAGCTGGTAAGAGTTAACTCAGCAGTGCAGGGCAAGTATGAGGGCAGCAGGAGGCAGGACCTGGGCTGCAGGTCTGGCAGTGCTGCTGTAGCCTGCTCCTTGGCCCCGTGCAGCCTGGTGCTGGCCAGGCCTGGAACACAGCCTGGGACACTGTTGACCGCGCGGCTCTGACACCAGGTGGTGCCGGTGGCAGCGCCATCCAAGGGCAGCGTGGCGAGGAAGGAGGTGAAGAGAACCCGGACGTGCTACACTGTGCTGGGCTCTGCACATGGCTGCACCCTCCTGCAACTCCAGCCAATGACAGGTGGGATGGGATGGGCTGGGGGCTGGGGGCAGGAGCTGAGCACCAGGGCTAACCCTCCTGCTCATTGCTGCAGCCTTCTCTGGCCAGCTCTTGGTGCACCTGACGCTGCTGCTGTGCCCCGCGCTGGGTGACCACGTGTACTCGGCCCGCGTGGGCGTAGTCCTGGGGCAGCCCTTCCTGCTGCCAGCAGAGAGTGCGCCTCCCTGCACACAGGTACAAGCGTCCTTCCCTCGCCTCTGCTCTGTGGCTGGGCGGCACGCATCTTTGGTGGGCAAAGGGGCTGAGCCCTGCATGGCCCAGGGATAGCCCTAGATCCTGGACCCTGCATGATTTTGGGGTGGGGGCAGGGGGGTGGGGCACTTGGGAGTCTAGTACCAGGTGCTGGCTTGAGCCCTGGTATCCAGCAGTCCTTGGGCCCTTGGTCTCGCTCCCTTCTCCCCTCCCAGGGACATCCCTCAGCCTTGTCTCTGCCTGCATCCCCTGGCATCCTTCTGCCCTCTGAGGCTGTGTCTTGTCTGCCTCCCAATCCTTTCACAGTGCCTATTGCCCGTGCCTGCCTTGGCACAGGGAGCAGCAGCTGAGGCCACGGTGCAGGGGAGGTCTCCTGTGGGTCGGTGGTGTCAGTCTCCCAGGCCCTGAGCCCTGCCCGTCTGTCTCTCCTGGCAGGTCCTGCCTCAGCAGCTGCTTCACAGGCTGTGCCTTACACAGCAGCAGGTGCATTTCCTGCCCTTGCATCTCCACCTGCACCAGCTGCGGCTCCCGGCTGTGGTCCTTGCTGCACCTCCCCCACCCTTCTTCCTGAGGACGCTTCACCGTCTGGGGCTGCCTACACACCTGGAGCCGCAGGGTGGCTGCAGGCAGTAGTGGCTCCGTGATGGCCTGTGACCTGCCTTCTCCCAGCGACTCTCTGCCCCAGGCAGTGGGGGAACAGAGAGGCTGCCTGCGCTGGAGCTGGTGTTTCTGGGATGCTGCCTCTGAGCCCTGGAAGTACACAGGCAGAAACACGTTTCCCTGCTCCTCATCTTGGAGGCAGGGTAGGGCTCCGGGCTGGGTGGGTCCCCTTGCCCCACATCCCAGCTGCTGCCCCAGCCTTTCCTGTTGTGCATCCTTGGGCCCCTGCTCTTACCTCCCAAGGCCCTTGGGTGTGGGGCTGAACCCAAGCAACACTTGGCTGCTCCCTGCTGTTTGTGGGGCATGTGGGAAAGGGAGGTAATGGCCTGCACCCTTCAGCTGTCCCTGCAGCCACAGTGAGCACTGAATAAAGCAGAGCCCTGCTTGCTCTCATGTGTCTGCTCACATCACATGTAGGCCAGCGCCTTCCTCAGTGTCCTTTATTGGACCCTGGCACACGATCCTGTTTGGGTGGCTGGACCATAGCAGGCACTGTCTGCAGTCAGCAGGCCCAGCTGCTTCCTTACCTCTGCGACCTGTCCCTCTTCTTCCTTCTCCTAACGGTACAGCTGGGAGGGCCCCAACTCAGGGGCTGAGAGGACCCATGGGTGCTTGTCCCTGCTGCTGTCTTGGGCAGGAGCAGCTGGCACCCTGCCCCATGGGATGGCCTGGGCACATTCCTGCTGGCCCTCTAGCCCAGGGGACGCTGCAGGGCAGGGGAGCTGCCTGTAGGCTGCTGCCAAGGTGCCCAGGCCCCGCACACAGGGCTGCAGCTCCTGCCCTGGCTGCCAAACAGGCCTCTGCAGAGCCTCTCTGTGGCTGCCCCATGAGGACTGCAGCAGGCGGCGGTGGGAGGACCCCCCCACGCGGGCAGCTGGCAGCCGGGGGCTGCCCTTGGGGCAGGGCTGGGGCTGGGATGGCGGCAACAGCAGCTGCTTGTCCCCCGGCAGAGAAGTGACCACGCTGGGCAGCACCAAGCGCCGCTTGTGCCCTAGCTCTGGCCTCAGCCTGCCAGGTGCCTTCAGCCTGGCACCAGTGGGGGCAGAGGCCGTGCTGGCTGCTGCCTGTTCCCAGGCCTTGTCCTCTTTGCCTGTGCCGGCACCAACCCGCACAGGGGGCCCCAGGGCCCTGGGGCTCCCAGCAGTTTTGGGCCAGCGGGGGCTGGTGTGCTGCTGGGGGCGGCGTAGACAGCCCAGTGTGGAGGGTGGGGGGCTGCGCCTGGGGCTGCTGCTGCAGTTCCTCTGGGCTGAAGCCCATGGCTTCTTCACTGTGGACCCTTCCACCAGGAGGCTAATTCCCACGTACTGTGGCACATCCACGGCAGCCTAGGGGAGAGCAATGGGGAGCTTTGCATTTGTCCTGCTCCTGTGTGGGACCCCAAGTCAGTGTCCCCCCTTGGGTGGGGCATGTGGAAGAGGTGCCACTAGGCTCCCCAGCCTGGCTGTGCCGTGGCCCTGGCCCTGGGGATGGCTGCAAGCAGGTGGAGAAGGAAGAGGCGTGCAGCCTTGATGTGGCTGTGGCTGCCAGGAAGGCCCATCGTAGGTGGCAGGCTGCCCCCCTCATGGTCCCAGCCAGGGCTGGGCTCCCTGATGTTGCCTGCTGGCCCCAGGGCTGCGGTCCCCTGCCATGTGTGGTTGTGCTCTGGGTGCCATGAGGTGCTCACCTGCTTGTAAATGAGTTCGAAGGCGCCAGTGGGGCAGGCGCGGTCGTGCCGGCGGTCGATGACAACACGCAGCGTGTCAGCCTGCACGCCGGCACACAGCTGGCTGGTCACAGCTGTGGAGGCCGCCATGGTGGGGCTGGCATTGACCTCCAGGAGCCAGGGCTTAAAGTCCTCCCCAAAGATGAAGTCAGCACCATAGAGCTCAAAGCTGCCCTTGCGCAGCTCCACGGCGTCCTGTGCGCTCTGCGCAGCGTGGATGATGGCCGCCTTCATGCCCGGCACCATTACGTCCTGCCAGGCCGCCCCTGCCCCCGTCTGCTGCAGGTGCTCCTGAAACTGCTGCGATGACCACATGTTGCCGGGGGGCAGGTGCGGGTGGCGCTGGAGTGAGGCCTCGTAGTGCTTCTGGATGGAGTTGTTGCACAGGTGGACGGCACTGAGGCAGAGACAGCACAGCTGGCACCGGCCCTTGCCTCCTGCTGTTGCCACAGCCCTGGCCCCAGAGGGAGCACCTCTGCTTACGCGTCCAGGTTGTGCAGGGAGAAGGGCTGCGTGGAGAAGCGCAGGTAGCTGTCGCGGTAGAACCAGATGGTGAGCGGGTTCCAGTCCGTCACCAGGAACCACTGGCGCAGGTCGAACTTGGTGCCGTAGATGAGCAGGGGCCTCTCGATGTACTTCTGCACCACCCACTTTCCATCCTTCACCACAATGGGGTCGCAGTCCACCAGCCTCAGCATCTCCTCCAGCCGTGCCATGCACATGATCCCTGCAGCAACCCAGCACTTGATGCCAGCCTGCCCTTTCCTCCGTGGGAACAGCTCCAGCTGCAGAACCCTTGCAGGGACACCCAGCCCGAACGCGCCAGCCGCCCGGCCAAGGATGTTCCTGGCTGGACGCACTCCAGGTGCTGGGAGCCTGGGGGCAGCAGGGCTCCAAGAGCTGGAGCCAGAGCTGCACAGTCCAGGGGGCTGGTGCTGGGTGACGAACAGGCGCATCCCCTGGGGCAGGGGCCCCTTACCTCTGCCACGGGACTTGGCTCCAGGCTTCACGATCCAGATGTTGTGGTCCCCGTCCATCTCCAGCTGTGGCAGCAGCTCCCGCAGCCGCTGCAGCATATCTTGGCACTGCTCAGCGTGGGCAGGCAACAGCTCCAGGGGTGCCCCCTCGCTGCAGTCAGACACGGCCACTCAGAGCCAGGGTCCAAGCAGCCCCCTGCCCAGCTCACCCGCCTCCGGCACTTACTGCACCACGCGGTAGTAGCCACGCAGGAACTGCTCCCAGCGGGCGTCTGCCCTAGCGGGGGCCAGCTCTGCCACCTTGTCAATGTCCTGGTGCCGCAGGCTGTTCAGGTGCTCCTCGCAGGCCTGCAGCGCCGTCTCCACCAGCTGCCCAGGGAGTGGGCTGCCCCGCCGCCGGGCAGCCCCCTGCAGGGACACTGCAAGGGGGAGCAGCAAGGGGCTCCCTGCTTTGTCTGGCAGGCCTTGCCCCCCAGGCCCATGATGCAGCAGGGAGGTCAGTGAGGTGTGTGGAGCTGGCTGGGGGCTCAGTGGTCTCTGGGGCAGCTAGACCAGGCGGTGGGGACTGTGCTCTGGGCGTAGCAGGGGACCAGAGGACCAGGCACTCCCTGTATGTCCTCTCCTCCTGGAGACAGGGGCAGGGGCAGCTGTCCGGCTGCCCCCATCTGGCTCCAAGGGAGGAGAGGGTCAGCTTGGCCCTGGCATTGCCATGCCCCTGGTCCCATGTCCACCACCTACCAGGGGATGTGCTGGGCTCCGGGGGCCCCTCTTGTATGGAGTTGGCCCGGGCCTCCTGAGCAAGCGGGCCCCCAGCCCTGCTCAGCACCACCTTGAGCAGGCTGCAGGCAGCAGTGAGCCGGAAGTCCTCTGTGGCAGCAGGGGGAGAAGGTGTCAGCTGGCACGGGTGGCAGCGAGGGGGTGGCACCCGGCCCCAGGACTGGCTCTCACCGATGAAGGCCTGCTTGTCGTCCTCGGCGCCCAGCCGGTAGCAGCGGGGGAAGAAGGTGTCGGCATCGGCCTGGTCGAACCAGGGCAGGTTCCGGAGGTTGAGGCACAGCCCGACCTGGGGGGACGCAGCCGGGCCTGGCGAGGCAGCCCCGGGGCTGGGCCCCGTCCCGCCCTGCCCTGCCCGCGCGCCGCACCTTGGTGGTGAAGGAGCCGGCCCGGGCGTAGTGGTTCATGACCTGCTCCTTGCGCAGCGCGCGGCAGTCGACCACGTCGCGCCGGTTGGTCCAGATGAAGTAGGGCACCTGGTTGCGAGCCAGCCGCGACTGCGCCCCCGGGGCGGCGGGTGAGGGCCTGCGCGGTGCCAGGCCGGGAGCCCACCGCGCCCGGGCCTGCACTCACCATGAGGCTGTAGGTGCCCTCGGGGTCCTCGTCCGGCC
>NW_017728917.1:15495690-15498996 GCF_001723895.1 Crocodylus porosus
CGCCCCGCGCCGGACCCCTCAAGGAAGCTGCAGCCCCCGGCGGCATGAAAAAAGGCTTTAATAGGGAAGGTTTCAGAGTAAGAAAAGTTACAGCAAGTGCAAAAGCAAAAGAACCAAGAGTTACAGATTCCAGCTCCGTCAGGGGAGGGCCCTGCGCTGGGCAGAGCCCGGCTCCCTCCACCACAGGCAGAGGGAGCGGAGGTGAAGGCCAGCGAGAGGAAGGCCCTGGCCCCGGGGGGTTGAAGGAGAGGGGGCTGCCTGCCACCCAGGGCACCCAGGCACAGCAGCTGCCACAGCCGCTGGCCCGGACCCCCAGCTCCCGCAGGGAGACCAAGCTGCAGCCTTCCTCCTCCCCTCCCCCGGCAGGGGACAGGCAGCCTGGAGGGCTGGTGCAGGCACTGCCCAGGAGCAGGGAGGTGGAGGGCCCAGCTGCAGTCCTGCCCAGAGACCAAAGCAGGCCCCTCTGCTGCTGGCCCAAACCCCCAGAGATGGCACCAGGCGCGTCCTGGCTGCAGCCCGAGCACTGGGGGCAAGGTGCCATGTTTGGCAGCCAGCGGGCACCCCCCTGCTGCAGAGGGGCCCTGCTGGAAGCTGTCAGGGCAGCCAGCAGCCGCCAGCCTCGGGGCAGGAGCCGCACATCGCTCATGCTGTCCAGCGCCATAGCAGCCAAAGCTCCCCTCCACCCCCGCGCCCCCGCCGCTAGGAGAATCGGACACGTTACAGCAAATGATTAGTCATTTAAAAAAGAACATGGAGTCGACACAGTCTCAAACAAGCACAGTTTGCTTCAAATATTAACTCCTCCCTCCCTTCCCCGGGGACGATGGAGAATGCAATGTACATTCCATGTGGACAGCTCCATAAGATCTGGCTGCTTCTCATCTCTCTTCCCGAGAGCAAGGCCCAGGCTGCAGCCCCCCAGCCTGGCAGGGCAGCTGTGCAGAGATGCAGGAGAGAATGAGAACGTGAAGCCGCGAAGTCCAGCACCATGGTCTAAAACTGGGCAGGGGCAAGAAAAGACAGGCTGTTAATGGCTGCAATTCTGCTTTCTGGTTGCACGCCGCGTGGGGCCAGGCTGGCGTTCTGCCAGCCACTGCCCCCCCTGCCTGCACAGCAGAGCCACCTCAGCCTCAGCACATGGGGGTGGGCAGGAAACAACCAGAGTGGGAAGCTAGCACTCCCACAGCGCCACATGCTAGAGACATCCCTTCTCCCCCTGCCTGCCAGCCAGAGATGCTCCAACCCACAGCTTCTCCTTTTGTTCCCAACAGGCTGTCGCGGACGTTGCCAGCCTCCCTGCAGCGGGCTGCCTGCCCCAGGGGCTCCCAGGTCTCTTAGCCCTGCAGGGGCTGCTGCACCCACCCCTGCTGCTGCTGGAGGCGGCCTTGCACGGGGAGCCTGCACGCTGGGATCCTCAGCCCCCCACACTGGGGCCAGCGGGCGAGGGGCTTCTTCTAATAGCAGGGGGGAGGTCAGACGGCCCAAGCAGGCCTCTCTGCTCCCCTTCACCGAGCCGTCTACCAGAACTGTGCTGCTGCCAGAGCTTGCTGCCCCTTGCCACAGGCACCCCTACCGCCCCTGCCCTCGAGCCTCACATTCTTGAGGAACTCCTCTGCCACGATGCGAGCCCTAGCGTTGACGGACAACTTCATCTCGCTGATCTCCTTGTCAATCTCCTCCATGAAATGTATCACGAAGTCCACCAGCTTGTGCTTGTACATCTGCTCCGTATGGAAGTTCGTGATCAGGAAGCTGATATCATAGCCCTGGGGGGAAGAGGAGCAGGGCGAGTGTTCAGCCTGATGCTGAGCTCCTGCCCTGCCGCAAGTGCCCGGGGCCGAGCGGGAAGCAGCCCCAGCCCAACACCCCCTCACCTCCACGGGCTTCCTGCGCAGGATGAAAAAGTTCTCGGCTCTCATCATCATGAACCGCATGAACTTGTGGCAGAGGATCTTCTCGATCTCGTCGGCCTGCGGGCAGGAAGAGGAAGTCAGGCTACCCCCACCCGGGTGGCCCCTGTCCTTGCCCGGCCTCGCAGCCCCGGCTCACCTGCTTCACAGCTATGCTGACCCGCACCGAGTTGATGGACCCCTCGATCAGCACCTTCTCCTTCTCGTTCCGGCTGATGATCACGGGCTGCAGCAGCAGCTCTTTGCTGCTCCTGGGAGCCGCGGAGACGTCAGCGCCAGCGCGGAGCCCGGCTCAGACCCTCCCCGCGTCCCGCGAAGCGGCCGGCGCTGCACAGGATCCGGGCCGGCCCCGCCCCGCCCGCCGCCTCCTCAACGCCAGCTGCACCCGGCGCTGTCGCGGGAAGCCCGTCCCCGTACCTGACTTCCACCTCGGGCTTGTTGTGCCGCTCCACCACCTGCGACGAGAAGTTCTCCAGGCAGAGCGCGGCCTGCAGCGTGGCGCGCACCGCGCTCAGGTAGGGGCGCAGCGTGGCGGTCTGCAGACAGCGGGCACGGGTCAGCGCGCCCCGGCCCCGGCCCCCGCCCCCACACCTCCCCCCCCTCCCCCGCACGGCCCGGCCCTACCATGGCGGCGCTGGCTGCAGCTCCGGTCAGGTCCCAGGAAGCGGAAGCGGAAGCGGAACTAACGGCGCGGGCGGTTCCTGTGTTTCGGGACGGGCGGCACCGCCCATTGTGGCCCGGGGGCGGGGGGGGGCGGACAGCGGCCGGAGTCGGAGCCCCCCCCGTCGCGCGAGAGGAACGGACGCGCCGTGGCCGCGGCTTGATTCCCGAACCCGGGGTCCTCCCGCCGCCGCGGCCCCGAGCGCCCTGAACGCGCCCCTCGCCCGCTGGCTCCGCGCCATGCCCCCCCTGCGCCACACTTGGTACGGCCCCGTCGCGGCCTCCATATTAGGGAACGGAGAGCGAGCGGGCGGTGCGGCCAATGGGGAGCCCTGCTGGGCGCGGCCCGGCCAATCAGGAGCGCGCGGGGCGGGTGGGCGTCGACTCTATCTACGGCGGCCGGAAGGGGCTGAGCGCGGCCGCGGCGCGACCCCAGCGGAGGGCCACCCCCTCACCTCCGCCCCCAGCGCTCGGTGCCGGCGGCAGCCACGTGCGGAGCCCCCGGTGCGCGGCGCCCGGCGCGATGAGCGAGCTGAAGGACTGCCCGCTGCAGTTCCACGACTTCAAGTCGGTGGACCACGGCAAGGTGTGCCCGCGCTACACAGCCGTGCTGGCGCGCTCCGAGGACGACGGCATCGGCATCGAGGAGCTGGACACGCTGCAGCTGGAGCTCGAGACGTTGCTGTCGTCCGCCAGCCGCCGCCTGCGCGTGCTGGAGGCCGAGACCCAGGTGCGG
>NW_017728917.1:15499531-15501492 GCF_001723895.1 Crocodylus porosus
CCAGCCCGGCAGCCAGGAGGAGGCTTTCTCTGCCCTCGCACCGGACACTGAATGGCATCTCAGGCGCCGAAGCCTGCTGCCTACATGGGGGTATCCAGGGGCTGGGTTTCATGACCAAATGAGCAGTTTCTGCCTCCCCACAGGGTTCCCAGGTCCGCCGTTAGCTTCTGGCTGGGTGGTGGTAGGAGAGCACCAGTGAGCACAGGGTAGGAGCCGGAGGCGACCCTGCAGGGTACTCGGCGCAGGTTCCTGGCATGGTTGGACGCATGGGGGCAAGGCTGGGGCCCCGGAGCAGCCCCTTGTGTCAGCAGCCTGGGGCCAGGCACAGCGCAAAGCTCCGGGTGCAGTGGGTGCTTGGCCGTGCCTGCGATGGGCGCCCTCAGTCCGGAGGCAGCGAGGCAGGGACACTAAAGCTGCAGGCTCAGGGAGGGGCCGACGTGCTGGGAGCCTGGTACCCTGCATCTTCCTGGAGGCAGGGCCTGCAGCACTGCAGGAGCCCGGCAAGCTGCACCCTGGGCCGTGGGGTGGGGCGCCTCCCTGAGGCCATGTTCCCCGGGAGTGGAAGGCAGGTTGGGGCTGCCCAGCTGCGTGCTGCTCACAAGACTTCTGTTGCAGATCCCACCCCTGGGGAAGCACTACTCGCAGCGCTGGGCCCAGGAGGACCTGCTGGAGGAGCAGAAAGACGGCGCCCGCGTGGCTGCAGCTGCGGACAAGAAAAAAGGCATCCTGGGGCCGCTGACCGAGCTGGACACAAAAGGTGCCTCTGGCTGAGCCCTACATCCAGACAGCTGGGCACAGGGGCACCTGGTGTGGGGCACGGCCTGGTTCAGCCAGGCCTGGGGAGCGCAGACGGCCTTTAGGCTCTCAGGGCCCTGCCCAGCACACAGGCACCTCGCCCTGCCCCCTGCCTGGGCGCACTCTACAGGGGGCAGGTGGGGTGAGCACTGGGACTGAGCCACAGGTGGGAGGGGGCTTTCCCTTGTTGCTCAGCCAGCTCGGGGGCCCAGCTCCCCAGTGCTGCTCCCTAGCCCCCTCCCCGTCTCCCTGCAGATGTGGACGCACTGCTGAAAAAGTCGGAGGCCCAGCACGAGCAGCCCGAGGACGGCTGCCCCTTTGGCCCCCTGACACAGCGCCTCCTACAGGCGCTGGTGGAGGTGAGTGGGGCTCCGGGCTGGGCCATGCTCGCCCCCACTGCCCAGCACTGACCCCCATCTCCACGCTCTGTTGTTAGGAGAACATCATCTCCCCCGTGGAGGACTCCCCAATCCCTGAGGTTGCGGGTAAGGACTCAGGGGCTGATGGCGCTGGCACCTCCCCTCGCAGCCAGAACAAGCCCTTCAGGTGAGCAGACTGGGGCCCTGCTGTCCCCTTTCCTGCAGCCCCCTTGAAAGGGGCTGTGGGGTGACGGCAGCCCGCCCTTGTCCCTGGCAGTGTGCCGCACACCAAGTCGCTGGAGGGGCGCATCAAGGAGGAGCTGATCGCACAGGGGCTGCTGGACTCGGAGGACCGCCCGGCCGAGGACGCTGAGGACGAGGTGCTGGCGGAGCTGCGCAAGCGGCAGGCGGAGCTCAAGGCGCTCAGCGCTCACAACCGCGCCAAGAAGCACGACCTGCTCCGGTGGGTACCGCAGGCGGCTTGGGGGCCGGGGCCGGGGCCGGGGCCCGGCAGGGCTGACGGCTCTGCCCCGGCAGGCTGGCCAAGGAGGAGCTGCACCGGCAGGAGCTGCGGCAGCGCGTGCGCATGGCGGACAACGAGGTCATGGACGCCTTCCGCAAGATCATGGCCGCGCGCCAGAAGAAGCGCACGCCCACCAAGAAGGAGAAGGACCAGGCCTGGAAGACCCTGAAGGAGCGCGAGAGCATCCTTAAGCTACTGGACGGCTAGCCGGGCCCTGGGCCTGGCCCAGCGCGGAGCTGCGCTCCCCGGCGTCGGCGCTGCAGGGGTGCCGCGGCGCGGGGCTC
>NW_017728917.1:15502098-15506684 GCF_001723895.1 Crocodylus porosus
GCAGGCCCGGGCCTGGTGCGGGAGCTCAGTGGATGCTTGCCAGCGAGGCAGGTCCAAAGGTCGGTGCCTGCGCTGGTCCTGTGCCCAAGGCACCCCCTGGGGCCGTGGCGGGGCTGGGGCTGGCCGTGCTCTGCGCCGCCCGGGCAGGGGTGCGGGGCTGGCAGCGCGGGGCATCAGGCCGAACAGGCGCGTGCCGGCGGTGGGGCTGGCTAAGGCGCTCAGGAGGGATTAGTGCAATCGCAGAGGGGATGAGAGATCAGGGATCGCCCCGGCTGTTCCCAGCCTGCGCTCCCCCCGCACCAGGCCTGGGCACAGGCCCCTGGCCACAGCGCCCGGAGAGAGCCCGAGCAGCCCCAGCACCGGGGTGCCGGGCCGGGTCCCATGGCCGCCCTTGGGTGCAGGCCCTGGAGGGGGGCACGTGGCGGGAGCCCTGGGCTGGGTCACCCTGGGAGCAGGCACATGGCTCAGGCTGGGCTTCCCGCGCTGGCTGCACTGGCTGCTGGGGGGTCGTGGGGCTGGCTGCTTCCAGCAGCTGCTGCAGTTCGGGGCTCGGCCCCCCCGCAGGGCAAGGGTCGCAGGGGGGTCGTGACCCCAGAGCCCACAAGCTCCTTGGGCCCCCCCGCTTCCCGCTGCGACGTGAGGGCTGCGGACGGATGCCCCCCCCCGGGGCCACCTCTGCGGGGCCTCCCTGGCACGGCCCAGGCTGCCGGGGTCCGTGCCCAACTGCCCTGGATGCGGCCCTGCTGCCTCAGCCCTGGCTGCACCTCCCCGACCTGCGGCGGGCCGTCGCAGGCAGCGCCCTGTCCCTGCGTGAGTCCGGGGGTGGGTGCCGCCTGTCCAGACGGCTGCTGCTCAGATCTTTATGCGCCCGCGCAGCCCCCCAGCCCCGGCTCCATCCCCCAGCCCAGCTGCCTCCGCCTGGCGGCCCCGCTGCCAGCACGGCTGTGTTTCCAAACAAGCCCTTCCCGCGCTCCCACGCCGCAGCCGGAGGAGCTCCTGGAAACATCCGCACAGCCGCCTCTTGCCAGCCGGCCACGGCCCTCCCGCGCGGGCCTGGCATGAGCCCCTCCCTTGCAGGCCTCCCACAGCCCAAGCCGGTGCCCGCCCGGCGCCCCTTGTCACGCACGCAGCAGATGCCTGCCATAGCCGTGATGCCACGCGGCTGCACCACTGATGCTGTCGCAGCAGATAAGCAGGACGACGCGCCCGGGGGCCTGTGGCAGGGCGCTCCAGGGCAGGAGGGCATCGCCTGGGGCCACCGCCTTCGCCCCAGGACACCTCTGCTGCGCGGTGGGGACCAGTCCCTGCGGCCCGGGGCAGCCTGCATAGCCACAGCCACCGGCCCGCGCTGCGGCTCACCCACTTGCCTATAAATAGCTGGACTTTCTGCCTGTTGTCATGGCGATAGCAGCACGGCGCGATTTCCTGGCGGGTGTGGAGCCCTGCAGGCCTCGCCGCGCCCCGGTTCCCACCGCGGCCAGGGCTCCAACAGGCTGCCTGGCCCCGGCCCCGGGCACCCCACAGCCCTGCCCAGCCCCTGCGTGAGGCTCACAGCCCTGCCTGGCCTCCGCTCCGGCCCTGGCCCCAGCCCTGGCTCCAGCCTCCCCTGCCCAGGCCCAGGCACCCTCCAGCCTTACCCAGCCCCCCAGATGAGGCCCTCACGGCCTGGCCTGGCCCCAGCCCCGGGCACCTCCAGTCCCTGCCAGCCATGGCCCCAGCTCTCGCCCCAGCCTCACCTGCCCACTCGCCTCCAGCCAGGCCCAGGCACAGCTCAGCTCTGCCCAGCCCCTGGATGAGCCCCATGCATCCCTGCCCAGCCTGGCCCTGGGCACCTTGCACCCTCCACCCACCCCTGGGTACCCTGCAACCCATGCCTAGCTCCTGCTCCAGGCATCTCCATCTCCTGCCCAGCCCTTGGCACCTTGCACCCTCTGCCCAGCAATGGCAACAGCTTCTCCAGCCCAGCCCCTACTCAGGCACCTCCAGCCCAGCCCTGGCCCCAGGCACCTTGCATCCTGGCCCAGCCCAGCCCTGGCACTTCGCACCCTGCCTGGCCTCAGCCTGACCACTGTGTGCCCCTGCCCAGCCCCCCGCCCCAGGCACCTCCAGCCCTGGGCTGGCCTTGGCCTCCCATGTGCTCACCAGCCCCCATCCTGCCGCCTGTGGGAGAACATCCTGCTGCCCCCAGTCCCAGCTGGGTCCCTGCCAGGGCAGCCCCCATCTTATGCCCCCTCCCTCCCCTCCAGGGGCGCCTTCTCAGAGGTGGTGCTGGCGGAGGAGCGGACGACCCGCAAGCTGGTGGCCATCAAGTGCATCACCAAGAAGGCGCTGGAGGGCAAGGAGACCAGCATTGAGAACGAGATCGACGTCCTGCACAAGTAGGCACTGCCCGCCCCAGCCCGCCCTGGGCCCTCGTGGCCCCTCTGCACATGGCCGGGGGGCTGCAGGGTGCCAGGGCTAGCGCACCTCACCCCACCTGCCCTGTCCCAGGTGCAGGACGCAGCAGGGGCTGTGGCATCCTGGTGCCGTGCTGCCGGAGCCCAGCCTCATGCTCTGCCCGATGCTGGCGGACCCCCCACATGGCCCATCCCAGGGGGTGTTGGTTTCCCCTAAGCCCAGCCCTAGGCCCGGTGTGCAGCTGCTGGGCCAGGGGCACGGGGTAGGGACAGCAGCGGGGCCCTTCACCTCACGTCTGCCCCGCAGGATCCAGCACCCCAACATCGTTGCTCTGGATGACATCTATGAGAGCGGCAGCCACCTCTACCTCATCATGCAGCTGTGAGTCCAGGCGCTGCGGGGCAGGATGCCCGGTCCAGGTGCGGGCCCTGCCCCCAGCTGACCTCTCTGCCCCACACAGGGTGTCGGGTGGGGAGCTGTTTGACCGCATAGTGGAGAAGGGCTTCTACACGGAGCGCGATGCCAGCCAGCTCATCCGGCAGATCCTGGACGCTGTCAAGTACCTGCATGACATGGGCATTGTGCACCGTGACCTCAAGGTGAGCTGGCGCTGCCCTCAGGGGCTCTACCCCGGTTCTCTGTCCTGCCCCTGCCCCATTGCCTGGCACAGCCTGAGCTGCAGGGCCTGGCCTCCCTGACAGAGGCAGCTGCCGAGCGAGGCGGGGAACGTGCGGGTGAAAGGCCAGTTGTGGCAGACAGGGCAGCTGTGCTGGGGCCAGGGGCTGTGCATGGCATGCCTGGGTGTGCATGGGTCCAGGTGCGTGAGGGGCAGGGGTCATGCCTGGCTGCATGTGCAGGCGCATGGGGGTGCTGGTTCGGGATTGCACGCATGTGTGAGGCCGAGGGTCACAATGAGCAAGGCTGCCCAGGCTGGCTGCACCCAGGGGGGCCAGATCCCTGGGTGCCTGCTCTGACCCCCCCCCCCCCCCCGCAGCCCGAAAACCTGCTCTATTACAGCCTGGACGAGGACTCCAAGATCATGATCAGTGACTTTGGGCTGTCCAAGATCGAGGGCTCCGGCAGCGTCATGTCTACGGCGTGCGGCACGCCCGGCTACGTGGGTGAGTGCCTCTGGACACGGCCTTTGCCCCCTCCGAGCAGCCGGGGGCCTGGGGAGACACTGGGCTTTCTGCCGGGCTGGGGGGGCCAGGGAGGGGTGCGGGTCGTGTCTGCCCCTGCTGACAGCCCTGCTCCCTGCAGCCCCGGAGGTGCTGGCGCAGAAGCCCTACAGCAAGGCGGTGGATTGCTGGTCCATCGGTGTCATCGCCTACATCCTGTACGTACTGCGAGGCCGGGGCCTGGCTGCAGCCCCTGCCCCCTGCCCTGCCCTTGGCCCGCGCCCACCGTCCCTGTCTCCGCAGGCTGTGCGGCTACCCCCCCTTCTACGACGAGAACGATGCCAAGCTCTTCGAGCAGATCCTGCGGGCCGAGTATGAGTTCGACTCGCCCTATTGGGACGACATCTCTGACTCCGGTGAGCACGGCCGGGCCCATCTTGCCAGCACCAGAGCTGGAGGGGACTCAGGGAGGGGTTGAGGCGCGGGGACTAAAGCCTGGCTGGGTGCCCCGACCCCTGCGGCCCTAGCACTGCCCGACTGTCCATGCTTGCTGCCCCGCAGCCAAGGACTTCATCAAGCACCTGATGGAAAAGGACCCGGGCAAGCGCTTCACCTGCGAGCAGGCCCTGCAGCACCCTTGGTAAGGGGGATGCTGCCCCCGGGGCCCCTGGCTCCCTGCACTGGGGCAGCCCTCCAGACCGCACTGACCTGCTCCCCACCCCGCCTGCCCCCAGGATCGCCGGGGACACGGCGCTGGACAAGAACATCCACCAGTCCGTCAGCGAGCAGATCAAGAAGAACTTCGCCAAGAGCAGGTGGAAGGTGAGGGGTGGCCTGGCCGTGCGGTGCTGTGGTCCTGCCCTGGGTGGGGTGTCTGGGAGCTGTCCTGCCCCCCTCCTGGGGGCTCAGGGGCCCTTCTGGGGTGGGGGGGGTGCTTGTGGTGGGGGGCAGTCCTGCTTTCTTGGCAAGCAATGGAAAACTGCCATTTTCGCAGTGTTGCGGGGGCCTTTCTGCCCTCTTTTTGGGGGTGTTGTGGGGAACCTGTGTTCGGAGGTGACTCGCGGGGGGGGG
>NW_017728917.1:15507729-15510100 GCF_001723895.1 Crocodylus porosus
GCTATTTTGCCCTGTGTTTGGGGATTTCAGGTTTGTTGTTTTGCTCTATATTCCTAGGTGCTAATTGGCGGGGGGGGGGTCTGCCCTGCATTTTTAGAGCTCTGTGTGTGTATCTGTTTTTTGGGGGGGGGGGGCTGTTTGGCCCTATAATTTGGGGGGGATGCGCTGCCCTGTGCTTGAGGTTCAGCCCTGTGTTTGGGGGGGTGTGAGGATGGCTGTTAACACCGCCCCCCACACCCTGACACAGGGGAGTTCAGTTGGGGTTGGGGGGGTACTGATGTTGTCTACATTCCTTGATTTTTACTTGCCAGGGGCTGCTGCCTGTTTGTGGGGGGCAGGGGCAGATTGGGCAGAAGCAGCGGCAGGAGGCACCACTGGTCCCTGGGCAGCTGCAGGGTCTGCCAGGGTTGCCATGTGCTGTGGGGCAGCCACAGGGGCACTGCATGCAGTGAAGCACTGCCCTTGGGGAAACAGCTCTCCTCACAGGGGAGCCATATGCCATGGGGGTAGCACTACGCAGGGGCAGCTGCAGGGGGCGTGGGGCAGCAGAGGGCTGTGGGCAGCGGGGCAGTGCGGGGGTGCTGGGGATAGGCGTAGGGGTCACCGGTCTCCTCAGTGATGCTGATGCCGTGCCCGCCCCAGCAAGCCTTCAATGCCACGGCGGTGGTGCGGCACATGCGGAAGCTGCAGCTCGGGACAAGCCAGGAGTTGCCAGGGCCCACGACGCCGACCAGCCCCTGCCGCAGCGATCAGCTCATGCCAGGCCCCAGCGATGGTAAGTGCTGCCCTGAACTGCACCCTGCACCCATCCTGTCCCCAGCAGGGGCCATGGCTCGGCCTGATGCTGCCTTTCTCTGCCAGGCTCTGACTCCAGCAGCTGTGACCGGTCGCCAGGGAATGACTGCCTGCAGCTGCCCCCAGACTGACGCCCCCCGCAGTGCGCAGGGCCCGGCCTTGCCCCCACTGTTCTTGCCAGGTCACGGGCTGAGCCGCTCGGGGATGGGGCAGGACTCTGCGTGCCTGGCTGGCGGGCTGGGGCAACTCAAGGCCTGGGCCTGCCCCGAGCCCTTCGCCGCCAGGGTGGGGAGTGGAGAGCAGCAGGGAGATGCCAGGGGGCTGCAGCACGGAGCCTGGCAGCCCTAACCCCTGCCCAGGGCCCCTGCAGAGGGGGACCCAGGCCCTGCTCTGCCTTGAACCTGGTGCCCCTGGAGGGGCCACAGTGAGCTGGGATCGGCTCTGCCACAGGGGGCGCTGGGTCCCCCAGCCCACGTGCCTGCCCCGAGCCAGGGGCCTGAGCACCCCACCACTCTGCACAGCCCCTGCTGCTCCAGCTCCCGGGGAGGGGGCCCGCACCCCGGGCTGCGCTGTCGGCGCCACCCGCCCCACTGCCACTGCCCCCGCATGTCCAGACACGTTTTCGAATGGCTGTTTCTATTTTGTTGCTTGTATTAAAGAAAAGAGACAAAGGACTTGTCTGTGCTGTGATGGGGCGGGGGGCGCAGGGGCAGGGTCCCCGCAGAGCCCCAGCCCCTGTGCGGCAAGCTTCCTGCCAGCAGGGCCCTGCATGGGCTGGGGCAGGGGCGGGGCAGCATGCGGCCCTGGCCGTGGGGAATGGGGCTTCAGCACACAGCACCTCCTGCCCTGCTCCAGCTGCCCTCACCCTGCCTCGGCCGCAGCGTCTAGGAGGGGCCCAGGCGGCTGCGGCTGCGACAGGCTCGGCCCCGCTTGGGCCTGGCGCTGGCACACGGGGCCCCCTGCGGCCGCGTCACCTCGGCACAGAACAGGACCTGGGGAGAGAAGGGGTGAGAGTGGCACCAACGCGACACCCTGCGCAGGGCAGGGGCCCCCAGCACTCACCGCCTGTGCCCAGCCTGCGCGGGGGCCCCAGAGCCGCCGGAAGAAGTCCCCTGTGGAGAGAAGCCGGGTGAGCAGGGAGCTGGGGCCCTGGTGTGCCGTGGCCCGAGCCACTGCCACTCACCCGTCTCCCGGTACACCCGTGGCGTCAGGCTCCTTGCGGCCGTGCCCAGCTCCAGCCCGTAACGCTGCCGCGCCACCTGCCACACGTGGGTGTCCACGGGCACGGCTTCGGGCTTGTCCAGCGCCATGAGGCACACGCAGTCGGCCACCTGCCCGCGCCGGGACACACAGGTCACCATCGGCTCGGCGCACGGGGCAGGGCAGGTGCCCGCCGGGCCTCGCACTCACCTTGGCGCCCACGCCGGGCAAGGAGCACAGCACCCGCTGGGCCTCCGCGTAGGGCACGCTGCGCAGCCGCTCCAGCCCCTCAGCACCCAGGTCCCGCAGCACCGCCTGCGCCGCCCCGCTCACGAACCGCGCCCGGTACCCGAAGCCGAGCTCCCGCAGCCGGGCC
>NW_017728917.1:15510963-15519751 GCF_001723895.1 Crocodylus porosus
CCAGCTGCACGGGGGCCGGCCGCTCCGGGCGCCCCTTGCCCTGAGATGGGGGAGCCGCGGCCGGGCCGGGCCGGGCTCGAGCAGCAGCCGGGGCCTAGTCGCTCTCGCTGGAGTCACTGCTCTGCTCGCCCTGCACCTTGTTGCGGTGCTGCATGGCGCGGTGGTAGGCGATCTGCACCGACTTGCGGATGTTTGACTTGCGGCCCTCCAGCATCTTCTCCTTGTCCAGGTCCTGGTTCACCCCGAGAGGCACCAGCTTGGTCCGGGGCAGCCACTGCCTGCAGGGAAAGGGGCAGCTCGGTCACCGCGCGGCCCCCGCCCCCCACGCGCCCGGGGAGCCCGGCCTCCTCCTTACCAGGTCCGCTTGTTGTCAAAGAAGAGGACCAGATAGAGGTGCTCCCGCGCTTCCTGAGTCATCTGCTCGCCCAGCTTCAGCACCTCCAGGGGCGGCACGGGGATGGGGACGCCGTGGTGGAACATGCCCTCCCGCGGCATTTTGGGGTCGATGATCTGCCAGAGCGGTGGGGAAACAAAGCCAGGCTGGGGTGAGCAGGTGTGGGCCAGAGCCCGCCCGGACAGTTGGGCGGGTGGCCAGCTGAGAGCAGACCGAGCTGCTGGCTCTGCATCGTGCTCCGGCAGAAGCCCAGGTTTATACCACCAACACTCGCAGGGGCGTAGAGACGTGGGGCTGGAGAGGTCAAACCTTCCTGTACAAATCCTGTCTAGACTCCTCATAAAACTATCATCGACCCTGACAGCAGACCTAACGCTTGCACCTACCACAGGTAACACAGGGACCCACAGCGGCCAACACCCCACTTCTATCAAATGTCAATATACAGTCAAGTCCCGGGTAGAGGCCGTGCCCCTGCTGCAGCCCCCCCACTCTGTGCCAGTCTAACCATGGTATGGACTGACCCCAAATCTGGCATCAGTTTGACCCCAGGCGCAGACCCTCCAGCCCAGACCCTGTAGGGTTGGTCCCAGCAGAAGCATCGGCACAGCCCAGCCCAGCCCAGCCCAGGCTCCAGCAGCACGGCCCTGCTGGGGGAGGCTTAAAACCTCCCGCTACATGGAGCAGAGGGGGGAGGGCGAGGGTGCAACCGGCAAAGCCTGGGAAATCCCCACAGCTGAAGGAGATGCCAGAGCAGGGCCCTTTGTTCCAGACTGCTGCACTCATAGCCCAGAAACACTGGATCATTGGTTCTAGGACCCCAGTGTAGCTCGGTGCTGCAGTCTCTGCCCATAAGAATGGATGTGCTGCTGTCCTGGGCCAGACCACAGGTCCATCCCGCCCACGGCTGTACTGCAACACCACAAAGCACATCTTAAGAGCAGTAGAATTTATGCAGGGTCTACCAGACTGATCTGTTCCTGCCCTTACAGTTTCCTGCCTTTAGAGGCCCAGGAAAGACCCAGATGGAGCCCACACCCATAGCTCTAATGGGTTGTGCCCACCTCCCCGTCCAGCACAAGTCTGTCTGATCCTCATTCGACCCTGGTTGATCGGTCAGTCAGCTCTACGACCCTGTGCAGCAACGAGCTCCAAAAGTTAGCGGCTGAAACCCACTTCCTACTTTCATGGCCTTAGTTCTGAGAGGGTAAACAGGAAATCCCTACTGACCCACCCACACTCTACAGACCTCTGTTGTATCCTGTCATCTCTCTAAGCTGGGAGGCCCTGTCTGGAAGCCGTTCCAGACCCTGATCCTCCTTTCTGCCCTTCTCTGCCCCATTCTCAGTGCCCCGGTGTCTGTCAGGCAGCTGGGGAGAGTGTGGAGATGCAAGGTGTGGGAGCACCCGCGGCAGATCAGCGCTCCCTGTGCTGTGCTCAGTGATTCTCAGGTTCAGTTTGCCTGCTGGCGGCTGAGCCAGGCAGCAGCAGGCGCTCTCTCCATGGCGCCAGGAATGCAGGAAGAGGCGGTGCCTCCTGGAAGCCATCTCTTCAGTGACAGCTGCCAGCCCCAGGGCAGTCTCTGCTGTCAGCTGTGGGTCTTGTGCCACTGTCCCTAAATGAGACCATGTGCTTAGACCCCCGGCCAGTTGTGTCCTACTTCACAGTGCCCACGTCAGCATCCTGTGCCGTCCTGCCCTAACTGTGAGCTCTCTGGGGCAGGCAGTGGGGGCTACAGCTCCTGGCCCACTCCAGATTGCTGGGAAGCAGAGCTATACAGCCTGCACCCTGCAAGGGTCCAGGTGTGCAGGGAACTGGCGGTTCTGTGCTGCTGGACAGGGAGTCCCTGTGCCCCATTCAACTTGCGGCCAGGCAGTCTGGCTCCCTGCAGAGCAAGCACCTATATTGGATGGTTTGTGGCCAGGCCCCATACCTGGGTGGAATAGTATGTGCCATACTCACCAATGCTGGGTATGATGGGTATCCCCGGCACTTGGCCCACACCAAGTCCAGGGCATCCAGAGAGGAGTCCTCGTCTTCTGACAACCACCCTGCCCCACGGCCAATGCTCTTCCGCACCACTGCACCAAAGGAGAGAGGAAGGGGGGTAGGAGGGAAGAGAGTCAGCACTGCCCCTCCTTGCTGCCACAGAAACTGGGATTGCTGTGCGAGAGCTCAAAACACTCACTGCTGTGCCCAACACCTCGCCCGGTGCCGACGGAGTAGGACTCATTCTCCGTCCCAGACGTGTCCTCGCTGCTGTCCTCTGGGAAGTTCACGCGGGAGAAGGAGGGCTTCCCTCTGCCCTGCTTGGAGGGTGTGGTGCTGTGGGGGAGGGAGTGAGCAGTTAGGCTGCTGAGAGCCATGTAGGCACTGGCTTCCTGCTCCTGCTGCAGTCAGCACCCTTGGGGAGAGGAAGATCCTTCTCCCATGTTATGGGAGAAGGTGGGGTACTGCATGGCACCCCACAGCACTGCAGCCTCCGGAGGGGCAATGCTTGAGGGGGCTGCCAAAGGCTGGAGGAGCCCACACCCTGGGGGAGCTCCAGGCCAGGCAGGAGGCTGCCTGGCCATGCCAAAGTGCCGCACCTGGTGCGATCGGAGGCGGCGCTGCTGCTGCTGCTGCTGCTGGATTCTGAGTCAGAGCTGCTTCGGGGCAGGTTGCAGTCGTTGCGGTACACCAGGAAGCTCTTCTTCACGGGTTGGTTTCCGCTGCTGAAGCCATTGGCAGGCAGGTCTGCAGCAGACAGGCAGAGGGGCAGCATGAGCTATGCGCAGCCCCCAGTCCTGAACCCCACAACAGACTCCCACAGGGCTGGGGCTGCCACACTCACCCATGGGAGGCTCCTCAGCAGATTTATCACTGTCACTGTCCGAGCTGGAGCTCTGGTGTGGGCTCTTTCTTACCCTCTTCCGCTGCCGCTGTGACCCTCCCATTATTGGAAGCTGTGGGGGGCCGATGGGGCTGCTCCCATGCCCAGGGACCAGCTGGCTCTCCCGATTCTTGGGAGGGCGCCCTGGCCGCTTTGGGGGTCCTGCAGTTTTGGGGTTCTTCTTGGAGAAGAGGACAGAGGTTCTACGGCCAACTTCATGCGCTGGGGTGGAGGAGGAGTTAGGGCCCAAGCCTAAAACAGAGGTGGCGGGGGGAAGCAAGTGTCAAGCCCACGTGAGCCCAGCGTACAGAAAGGAGGGCCAGCCCTGGGACTTCTCCTGCAGCGAGCTGCCCTGCAGGGTTCTCACCCTGGCTTTGCTGCTCTCAGAGCCAGAGTCTCATCACACCAGGAGTGAGGCTCTGGTGCGGCTGGGCTCTCAAACACTTCTGGCAGGTGCAGCTTCAGCTGCTCCCTTGTTTTCCCAATGGCTTGCACTGATCCTGCTCTGCCACCAGGCTTGAGGAGGGGACCTCAGCTGCACTCCAGAGAGAAAGGGGGACCCTTGCCTCCACCCACTGCAGCCTCTCCTGTTGGAGGGGACCAGGCTACTCCAGGCCAGACTTCAAGCATGCTGGCTGTGACCCCCACTCTCTGCATGGAGCTGCCCTGGCCCCTTTTGCTGCAGGGACATGGCAGGGGCAGCCCCTCCACTCCATGCCCCTATTCACACATCAGCCTGGAACTCTGTTGGGGCATGGGCCCCCATGTGGCCACTACCTTTGCCAGTTTCCTGGCTGCTGCTCTCCTCAGCTGCACTGTCAGTCTGTGTGTCCTTCTCACAGGGGTTGTGGGGCTGCAGGATGCCCCTGGCAGAGCCTCCGTGCCTATCCAGCACCTCCCGGCCCAGCTCCCGAGGGTGTGCCAGCTTCCGGCGCAGGATGGTGATCTCTTTCTTGATCATCTTGGCCCGGCGGGAGCGTCCAATGCTCTGCTTCCCTGTGTTAACCTCATCCAGCCGCTCCAGCAAGATCTTCAGTTGCTCCTCCAAGGGCAGGTGCTTCTGGTTCTCTGTCAGCAGCAGCCGTGCATCCTCTGGGGGTAGAGAGAGGCACATGGGTGAGAGGCATGGATCTCTCCTGGTCCCACAAGAGGATAGATGAAAAGCTCAGGGGCAGCACAACATTGGTGGGGGCAGCAGCATGCTTCCACCTGACACCAGGGAGTGACAAGAACAGGACACTGGGATGCATCAGGGAGGAAGTCAGCACAATCTGGGCCATAGTGGGGCAGGGAAAGGATAGTCCCCTCCCAGGCACAAGGACATCCCCACACCCTTAGTTCCTGCTCAGCTCCTGGCCTCTCTACCCTAGTGGGCTGCCAGACTGCTGCAGGGCGGGGATGGACCTGGGCAGACAAGATTGTCTCTCAGCCAGGGGTTCTGCTCCACACACCTACTGCAGGCTACAGAAAGCCAAGACAAGCCAGGACCAGAGTCAGGGACTAGAGGGAAGAGATGCCTGGCCAAGGGGCACATAGCAGCAGCTCTACATGGGCACCACGCACAGGCAGACACCACCCCACAGTAAGCGGGTGAATGAGAAGGGGCGTGTGCTCCAACCAGAGAGAGAATCTGTCCAGGGGCCACCCGGGGGCACAACACTACACTGACCCGTCCCCCAGGGTGGAGCCATGGCAGGGAAGTCCAGCTCTCAAGTGCCTGTTTCACTTCTTTCAGGCAACACTGTGCAGTCACGCAGCAAGGGCACCCCCCCCGCCGCACCCTGGCAGCTCACCACCAACTGCAAACAGGGACAATGCTGAGGATTGACTGGGGAGGGGACTCAGGCCATTTTAGGGCTAGAAGGTCCCTGGAACAGCTCTCTGGCCCCAACTCAAAATGCAGTACTGCCCCATCCTGCTGCCCAACAGCCTCAGTGGGCTCACCCCCCCACCTCAACCTCGCAGGGAGCAGTGCAAGGAAGAGACCTCACCAGAGGGATAGGGATGGTGGACAACACATGTTCAGGACTGTTTCTGCCCTGCCCAGGCCCCCAACAATCTGATAAAACTCCAGCTCTGACTCCCGGGTCAACCCTTTGATCCCCAGGACTGGGAGTTGGTACCCACCATCCTCGATGCCTGGGCACTGAGCATCATCCACAGGCAAGCAGTGAGGGAAGTGCATGCCCGTCTCAAAGTCAATGCCCATCTTGTCTGCCTGGCGGCGAGCCTGGCGCAACACGGAGCCCCCCTGCTCTCGCAGCCGGATGGCCGCCCGGTAGAAGATGGTGTCCTTGGCATTGTACTTCAAGCAGTTATTGATGATGAGGTTGAAGTCCTCCTCGAAATCGTCGAAGTTCAGGTAGCGATAGGCCTCCAGGTTCTGTTTCATAGTTTGGAAGTCCATTGGCTTCTTGATGTGGTCCAGGTAGTCTGGGACCTGCAAAGGAAGGCGCCAGAGCTCAGAGGCAGGAGCTCCACCTCGTGACCACCTGCTCTAAGAAAGTGGCTGTTAGAGGCTCTGCTCGCTGGTGCTCCATCCCAAATGCGCCTCCTGCCCTGCGTGACCAAAGGGAATGGCAAAGCCCCAGAGCTCCTGGATCTTGGATCTGGCTCCGCACGCTGCCTGCATGCTGCAGCTCACAGAAACACAAGGCAGAGCACCGTGGAGGTGCCCCCAGCCCCACCATGTTTCTGAGCCAGCCGGATCCTCTAGCCTGCGGGCCACAGCATCCAGAATTAATTCCCCGGGGCAGAGAAGCAGTTTGCTTCCATTCCTGGGAGGGCATAGGTGTGGGGGCGACACACAAACCAATGAGGTGGAGCCAGCAGCAGCGCAGGCAGGGACGCCCTGGCACTGCTGCAGCCCCTGGGCCCGGACCTGCAGGCGCTGGTTGTACATGGTTCCCCCCAACTGGACTGTAGCCCACAGCCTCGAGCCACACTTCCCACTGTGCTGGGGGCTGCTCGGAGGCCAGACACTGTTTGCATCCATTCCCGGCTCCACCAATGGCGCACCTGAGGGGCAGTGCGAAGCATGACATTTGCTGGCTGCCAGCAGCTGCCATTCCCGGCAGGAAACCCTGCTCCCCCAGCCTGGCCTGCTGCATGCTGAGATCACTGACGTGCACAAAGAGCACGGAGCCTTTCAGCTCTCTGTCAGCAGCAGCCGCCAGCCCGCAGGGTGTGAGCCACAGCCAAGCTCAACCTGGTCAGTAGGGCAGCAGTTCTGCCCTGCATCCCCTCAACAACCGCCACTGGGACAAGCTGGCCTGCTCCCAGCTGCCCCCTGGCCGCGCCAGCGGTCTGGGTGCCCGTGCACAAGCCCGGGTCGAGTGCAAGTGAAGCAGAAAGCTGGGGGAGGGGGTTCTTACTTCGTAGAGTTCTGTTACCTCAGACAGAGGGACCGGCTCGCTGAAGATGTTGCCTGTGTCCTTCTCCTGCAGCTGCTCCAGAGTCTTGCGGAGGAGGATGAGGAAAGGCGTCAGCTGCATTTCCAGTGCCACCTGCTGGACCTTGATCTGGAACACACAGACACGGTGCCTCTGAGCCAGGAGCTTTTGCTCCCATGCATGGCGCCTGTCCTGGCCACAGGCCCCACAGACCCACACAGGAAGAAGCAGCCACTGCTGGCGTCACCCTGCTCACACAATAGCCACACGCAGGGGCCTTGGCACCAGCAGAACTGGTTCCGGCTCTGCCTAGCGCTGCCCTGGGAAATGGAGGCAATGTCTCCCCCAGCCCCGTGCCCCACATGCAGGGCACAGCACAGTGAGCAAGGGGCTGAGGGTGATGGTCCCCCAGGAGGGCTCGCAGTCCTTACCGTCTCTCTCTTAAGCTTCTCCCTCTTGCGGATCAGTTCCACCAGCAGGCGTGCGCGCTCCAGGTCATGGCGGAGGCGCTGCCAGGATTTCAGCTGTTCCTTGAGGGCCCAGTTCTTATCCTCAGTGTCTCTCTGCAGGAACAGCAGAGGCTATGGGATGGGTAGGGACACAGCCCCCCCATGGCAGCAAGCTGGGACAAAGGGTGTGGGGGGGCTTGATGCGCCATTTCCGCCAGGGTTCACATTTCATTACCAACAGCCCTATCTGGGCCCTCACATCTGCTCCCCCTCCCCCGCCCCCCCAAGGCTTTGGCAGGAGTCGCTGCCTGCCAAGTCTGTGACGCCAAGGGCAGTAGAGGCTGCTGGAGCAGCAGTGGCAGGCACCCAGGGGTTTTCCTTCCTACATGAAACTGCAGGCACCACGTGCAGCAAATGCTCTGGGCCCCGGGCTGCCTCCTCACCAGGCAGGGAGCCCCTACCTGATCGCAGTTCCTTTGAGACTGCAAGTGCGTCTGGAGCCGGCGCAGCAGAGGGACCCCATTGCGGGACTGCCTCTTCAGCGTCCAGTAGCTGTGAAGCCTCTGCATGAACTGGCTCTTCCTCTGGATGGTTAAGCGGTTGGTGATCTTACTGAGCCTGAGAGAAATGAGAAAACGCATGCAGTCAGCCACAGCAGAGTCTGAGCTGCCAAAGGTACCACTGGCAGGCCCCGCACTGCTGCTCTATGTGGCTGAGGGGACTGCTGCAGTGCCAGGCGAGCTGGTGGCGCAGGAGCGCCTCAGAAAGGCAGGGGGTCCCCCTTGCTTCTCTGGAAGTGGGGCAGATGCCACATGAGCTTAGAGGGCTGGTTACCCTCTTCCCCACAAACCCTCCCCGGGGGACCAGGCGGGGGATGGTGCATGAGAGTAACAAAGCAGCCAGGTGTCTGGCAGCCTTGAATCACACGCGTCATGGTAGTGCCCAGGCCTGCCGCTGGGTTCAGACAAGGCACCCCTCGGGCGAGCCTGCAGTGTACAGTTAGTGAGCACAAGCTGACCAGCAGCAGGGAGGCAGCACGACTCTCCTCCACAGCCACCCCAGGCAGACTGGGGGGCAGGGAAGTGCACATAGCAGAGAGCAAACGTTGTTGTGCACATGTGGAGGAGGCATTTAGGAGGGGAATCAGCGGAGCGGGTGAGAGACAGGGCAGGACACTGGTACAGGGGGCACCCAGGGGGGAGCTGAGCTGGGGAGGTTCAGGGAGAGGGCTGGAGCACACAGCCGGCAGCACAGGGCAGAGAACACCCAGCGCAGACCGCAGGCAATTCAGCCTGGCCAAAGGTCCCTGATGCAGCTGCTTCTGCTGCCTGGAGACTCTGTGGCTCCTCCCTCAGGAATGCAGAAGTTGGGCAATGAGCAGGACAGGGAGGGAAGGAGGTTCCTGGGAGGCATGTGCTCTGCCTCTGGGGCCAGCCAATGCCTGCTGCACAGGCCCATACAAGATCCTCACCACACCCAGCCCACGGGTGCACCTGCCAGGGCTGCCTTCTGTTGCCCCACACATGCAGGCAGCACTTAGTTTCATAGTTTCTAGGGTTGGAAGGGACCCGAGTAGATCATCGAGTCCTCTTAAAGACCCCCCCAGGGCAGGAGCCTGCACCACTTCTCTTGGAAGTTGGTTCCAGATCCTAGCCGCCCCGACCGTGAAGTCGCACCTCCT
>NW_017728917.1:15519966-15525576 GCF_001723895.1 Crocodylus porosus
TGCTGACAAAAGGGGAGTTCCCCAACCTGTAGGTATGGTGCCGGTCGTTCCTCCCCAGGTGCATAACTTTGCACTTGTCTGTGTTGAATCCCATCCTATTCTCATCCGCCCACCCTTGTAGCCTGTCTAGGTCCGACTGTAGCCTGTTGCTTCCCTGTAGTATGCCCACGTCCCCCCACATCTTAGTGTCATCAGCGAATTTGAACAGGGTGCTTTTTACCCCCTCGTCCAAGTCACTTAATGCCAGCCCTGATTAGCAGCGTCTCAGGCAAGCATGCCCAGGCTGCTCTGCATGCTCCGGACTGTAGCACACTTAGGGAACTGGCAGGCAGGTCTCCTGGGTGGCAAGTCAGAGAGGTAAAGGAGTCCAGGGGAGCTGGCTAGATTTCACGAAGGCCCTCTGAACGGCACAGGAGCAAGCTATCCCAATGCAATGGAAGAACAGGAGGACAAAGGAGGCCAGCCTGACTAGGCTCTCTTCAATCTCTTCAGTGAGCTGAAGCTCACAGAGGAAGCCTACAGAACTTGGCCACAGCACTAGGGAAGAGTACAAGAAAACTGCATGGGTGAGCAGGGAGAAACTTAGGAAGATCAAGGCATGATTTGAGATGCAACTGGCAAGGCTTTAAAAGGCAATAGAAAAGGGTCCACATGTCAAGAAGAAGAGGAAGAGCAGAGAAATCGCAGATTCCCTATGGAATGCAGAAGGCAATCTAGCTATGGAGGATGCAGAGAAGGCTGAAGCATCTAATGCCAGTCTTACTTCACATTTCAGAGACAGGGGCATCATTGGCAGCAAAGATAGGGAAGGGGACAAACAGCCTTGAGTAGAACAGGTTAGGGATTACTTAGAGAAGTTAGATGCTTTCAAGTTGGCAGAGCCAGATGGGATGCACCCAAGGGTACTGAAGGAACTGGCTGAGGTAACGTCAAAGTCATTAGCTCTCCTCTTTGAGAACTCAGGGAGGTCGGGTGAGGTCCCAGACCACTGGAAAAAGGCTCATACAGTGCCCACCTTTAAGAAGGGAAAGGAGGAGGATCTGGGGAACTCCAGACCAGTCCGCCTAACCTCAATACCTGGAAAGCTCATGAATCAGGCCCTCAAGAAATCTATTGTGAAGCACCTAGAGGAGAACCAGGTGATCGGGAACAGCCTGTCTGGGTTCACCAAAAGCAAGCTGTGCCCAACCAACCCAAATTCCTTCTATGATAAAGTGACAGGCTCCGTGGACAGGGGAGAGCATCGGATATGATGTACCTTGACTTTAGCAAGGCTTCTGACACCGTCTCCCATGACATTCCCATCAACAAGCGGCAGCAGAGGAAAGTGAGGCTGGAGATGAGGAGGACCGCTCTGACGCCGAGGGTGGGCAGGTACTGGAACAGGCTGCCTAGGGACACTGTGGAATCTCCATCTTTGGAAGTTTCCAAAGGCAGGCTGGACAGACATGGGGCCAGGACGGTTTAGTTAGGGAGGACCCTGCCTGGAGCAGGGGCTGGACTAGTTGCCCTTGCGAGGCCCCTTTCAGCCCAGCTTTCCCACGATCCTGCGATCTAGCAAGGCAGGCCAGCATGCATGCAGCTCACCAGCATATCACACAGCAGCAAAGCCTGCAGGAGAGGAGGCTGCAGACCAGCAACAGAACACAGGGCCAGCTGAGCTGGGAGAGGCTGCAGCACAGCCAGAGACCTGTCGCCACCGTACGCCATGCCCCAGCCCTGCTGCTAAGCAGCCTTCGTCTCTGCGAAGCAAGCCCCACACTTCTGTCCAGGGACCGGATCTAGGCTCAAAGGCCCAGCCCTGCCCAGCCTCGAGCACGTGCTCCGTGGAGGAGACATGCTGCCATGAGGCAGATGGGCCAGAAGCACCATGGTCACTCCCTGGGCCCAGCTCCTCTGCGCTCCCTGCCTTGTAACCCCAGACAAGGGAGCACGCAACAAACTAAAGGGGGACAAGATCACGCTCAAAGGAGCCAGCCAGCAGTATTGCCTGTGTCTCCTGAGGCCGGGAACTCACCAGGCTCCAAAGGGGCTGTATGCTCAGGGCTAAAGACCACCCAGAGCTCTCACAGTCAATGCTCACACATCTGGACAAGGACAAAAACGTCCCATGCCAGGGCTTAGGCCAGAGCCTGTCTACAGGAGACCGCGGGAGATGTAGTATCGAATTACTCCCCAGCTGCTCCTGTCCCCCTCTCAGAAACACTTGGGGCTGGGCAGGATGGGCCTCCAGTCTAGTTCTCCCTCACTGCGACTCCCGTGTTCCCCAGCAGCTGCCCTAGCCCCGCGAGCAATCAAATCTAGGACACTGGGTCCCATAAACTGCGTGGATGCTGGAGAACTGGCTGGGACTCGGCAGGAGGCAGCTGACTTGGGCCAGCACAGATGGTGAGAAGTACAGGCACGAGCTGGGGTTTCCCAGGAGTGAGCCAGGTTCCAGGTGTGCTCAAGAAAGGAGGCTCAGACGGGGCTGGGAACCCTGACTTCTGGGGCTGGGATGAAGAGACAGCTGGACAAGAGCGTCAGCTCAGCCCCAGCCCGGCCAGCTCACCCAGACCGCAGCCACTGGCAAAGAAGTCTCAGATATGAAGCCCCCACCTGTCCACAGAGGCACAGGGGAAACTAGCCTGCCAGCTAACAGCTCCCCCTCTCTGGCAACAGCTTGTTCCTGTGTTCCTGAGATCGGTATAACAGGAAAGGAGCCCTGGGAACCCCCAGCTGCTTCCTGGCACATCCAGCCAAGCTCGCTCTCTGCTGCTAGTCTAACGGCACCAACTTCCTGCCTCTTCCAGGCCAGCCACCTCCATGGCACCACAGCACAGTGCAGAGCAGAGGCGTAGGCCCCTGAGCTCTTACCTAAGAACAAAGCCAGCAGGGGCTTGCTAAGGCAGGTGGGGGGGAGGAGGGGAGAGGCAATGCTGGGGACAGTGAGGCCGCCTGTAAGTGAGGGCCACACCTGAGCTGCAAAGCAGTAAGGCAGAGGCCTGTGTGTATGGGAGGTACCTGGCCGTACCTATGTGGGGGGATGCAGGGCACGGAAACCACCGGTGCTGCTGCTCGCTTCTCAGCCAGGATCTTCCTCGCCTTCTTCATTTTGATCCTGGACTTGGCCTTTGCCTTCTTCACCTTCTCCGAACTCCAGCCTTTGCCCTCCTCTTCCTCCTCCTCATCTTCCTCCTCCCCCTCACTGTGAGAGAGGGCAGGGAGCCGTCGCATGGAGCCCGGGGGCGTGTGGATGTCACAGTAGGCTGTCTTGCGCACACTGAAAGAGGTGCCGTTTGCTCCCATCTCGCGGACAGGCTCCATCTTCATGTAGAGTCCAGCCTGCTGGGCACAGGTCACGTGGAAGGCAGTGTAGCAGTTGGCCTTGTGACACTGGATGCAGGCCCCGGAGCCACGCTGCTTACAGATGTAGCAGGTCAGCTTCCAGCGGGCTGGGGGGATGTGCTCGATGCTGTCAATAGGCTCTAGAAACACTGTGTTGGCAAAGCACACCTCCGGGATCCAGAGCGCACAGACCACATGTGCCCAGCGCCCATCGTCCGTCTGTTTGAAAGCTCCGCCCTTGTTGGGGCACAGGGCACAGTCCACAGCCCGGGAGGGTGACTGCAGGCACCTCCTGCACAGCCACTGGCCCTCGGGGATGTAGGGCACGCCATAGCACTCCTGGTGAACGGCCAGGTTGCACATGTCGCAGAAGAGGATGACGTTGCTGTTCTGACACTCCCCGTCATTGCAGATGCAGCAGACCGCGTCCTCATCAACTAGTGCGTTGGGGTCCCCCTTGTTGTGGCTCTCAAAGTAGGACTCCTTCTCCAGCCGGTCCATCAGGTACTCAAAGATCTCCTGGGGGATGGGGCTCACACCCTCCGTCTTCCGCCGCTCGTTCATGATGTCCAGCCAGATGTAATCCTCCTCATCCATGTCATACTCCACCTCCTCATCCAGCTCCTCGGCTGACTTCTCAATGTACCTCAAAGAGAAGGGGAGAGGGAATGAGCACCCATCGTGGGTGCAGGCCCATGCAGCCCACCTCAGGGAGAGAGGGGACAGGTTAGACTAGGGGGGTTTTATCGTGGCAGCCACGCAGCAGCTGTGACCCAGAAGAGCAGGGATGGAGAAGGGACCCAGGAAGCAGGATCTGCTGCAGCTCGCACCCATTCTCCAGCACCCAGAGTGGCAGCACAATGCGGCACCACCGCCTGAGCTGGACTACACAGTGCTCCCTGACCCGCGAGGGAGGGAGCACGGGGCACTCACTGATACAAGACAACCAAGGGGAATCTGCGCGAGCCCCAAGGTTGCTGCTCTGGGGCCACCGCTCTCAGTTTCAAGGCACGGCAGTGCCAGGTTCTTGTGTCCTGGCGCTTGTGCAGCAGGTGTCCCTGGCACTCAGGAGGACAGAGGAGGTGCTCCCATGTACGGCTAGGCAGAGGCAGCTGCCTCTGCTCCTCCCCGGCCAGTTGTGGGTGGAGAGCATTATTTTTGTTTTTATTATTTTCTTTCTTTCTTTATAGAAAAGAAATGAACCTCTGGTCCCTTGCCCAGAAGCAGCAACAGCAGCAGCAGTCTGCCACCGCAGGAACTGCCAGCACGCCCAGACACGTGGCCGGGGAGACCTCTGCTACAGCCAGCAAGACCAGAGCAGCACTGACATCGTGCTCTGCAGCAGAGGCAGCCAGGGCCCAGGTCGCTATGCAAACACTCCTGCCAGCTCGCAGTGCTCACACCTCCACGAGGTGCTGAGGCAGTTCACCCGCTCGGCCACAGCCAGTCATCTCTGGACTGGCCCCGTCATAGCTGGAGAAGGGCTTGCACGGAGCAGAGCCCTGTGGCTGGTGGGAGACCTTGTAGGCGGCCCTGCCACTGCAGAGCGCGGGACGTGGGTACAGGGTGCGGGGGGAGGACGCAGCAAGTGCACGCAGGGGCCTGCAGGAGGGAGCGTGGCTGGGTGGGCAGCTCCACAGGCCCAGGGCATGGTGCCCCGACCCCGCGCAGACCGTACCTGTAGTAGGAGGTGGGGCGCGGCGGGGCGTCGGGGGTGTCCTGCTCCAGCTCCCGGTACACGGCCTCAGGCAGCTTGGGCGTGGTGCCGGCCGCGGCGCCGTGGTGGTGGTGGTTGGAGTCCTTGCGCTTCTCCTTGTTCTTGTGCTTGGCGGCCTTGGGCACGGCGGCCGGTGCCTCCGCGTTCTCCTTGTTGCTGCCGCTCTCGGGCACCTCCTCGGGCGCCTCCTCGTCCTCCGACACCACGTCCAGGTTGTCGAAGATGCTGATGCGGTGCACGCGGCCGTGCAGGTCCACCTCCACCATGCGCTGGGCCTGCGCGTAGGTCATCACCTCGCGGCCCGGCGACTGCGAGGTCTCGGAGGGGCTGGGCGACTGCTTGTTGGCGGCGCGCGCCTGGCGCCCCTTCTTCTTGTGCTTGCGCAGCGGGGCGTGCTGGGGCGGCGGCGGGTTGTCGTGGTCGTAGTGGTACAGGTGGTACTCGATCCCGCTGTAGCTCTTGTAGATCTTGCGGCAGGTGCCCACCGGGCACTCATAGGGGGGCTTGGTGGCACGCAGGTTGTGGCAGAAGGTCTTCACGTCGAAGTCCACGCCCATGGCGGCGGC
>NW_017728917.1:15527167-15528555 GCF_001723895.1 Crocodylus porosus
GGGGGCGCATCCTGCCCTGCACCAGGGCATCCCTGGCCAGGTGTGCAGGGGCTCCCCCCCGGCTGCCTGGGAACCCACGGACGGACGGGGACAGGCGTGGAGCCCGCCCGTCCCCGCCCCGCCGCGCTGCACTCACCGTTGGAGGCCGTGAAATCGATGGCGACCGTGAAATTCAGCTGTGTCCTGTGGGGGGGAGAGTGTAGCCCGGCCCCCACAGGCTTCTACCCTGCCAGCCCCTCCTTCCCCTGCCGCCCGGCCGGGCCCCACCCAGCCCTGCGGAGCCCGGCCCGCCACTCACCCGCCACGGATGTAATCCACAAAGGTGAACTCGGACTCCACGGAGAAGGAGAGCAGGGTCACCTGCGGGGGGAGCGGTCAGGACCGCAAAGACCCGGCCGCCCCGCCCGGCTCCCCGGAAAGCCCTGCCCCCCGAGCCGAGGCACGGCACAGCGGGGAGCCGGGGGCACTCACCGTCCCCGAGTTGACGTATTTCTTCTTCTTGCATTTCTTCCTGGGGTTCAGCACCTGGTGCGGAGGGGTGGTCAGGCCCCGGCAGCAGCCCCCGCCCGCAGCCCCATGCCGGCAGGAGGAGGACGGGGCCCACGGCCTCACCTCGTAGACGGTGAACTGGCTCTGGGCGCGGGAGAGCTCCCGGTAGCTGGTGGCGAACTCCCCGATGAAGTCGTGGCTGGGGGCAGAGCGGTTGTGCGAGGGGAGTGACCCAGCCGCGCGCACGGCTCCTCTCCACCCCGTGAGACCAGCCCCGTGCTCCCGAGGAGAGCGCTCAGCGGGCAGGGCAGCTCGCAACAGGAGGCCCGGGCGCCGTGGTGTGGGCCAGAGCAGGGCCCCGGGGACGCCCCACCTGCCATCGCGGTCCCAGTCGTACACGTCGATCTTCACCGTCCTGGAACAGAGGAGCCAGCCAGGGTGAGCGGGCGTCGGCCCCAGCACGATCCGCTCAGTCCCGGGCGCCGCGCCCTCCCCCGCGGCTGCGGGCGCTCCCGGGCGGCAGCACGTGCTGCTGGGGCGCTGCCGGGCCCTGCCCGACCTGTCGTAGTCCCCGTTGCACAGGGCTCGCACGGGGATGGCGAACGGCTGCCACACGGGGTTGAGCGTGTTCTTCACCACCTCTGTCTTGTGGCAGATGGTGAACCTGTCGGAGCAGCAGCAGAGGGGCGGGCTGAGAGCGGCTGCGCGGGAGCCCCCGGCCCGGCCCGGCCCGGCCCGGCCCCCACCTACGTGCCGTCCTCATTGCTGCGGTAGAAGACAAGGAAGGGGTCCGACTTCCCGAAGAAATCCTTCTTGTCCAGCTTGTTGGCGCACAGCTGCATGGTGACCACGTCCTGCGGGCGGAGGCCGGTCAGCGCCCGGGGGCCGCGCTCCCGCGC
>NW_017728917.1:15528914-15530355 GCF_001723895.1 Crocodylus porosus
CCGCCCCCGCCTGCCCGCTGCAGGCACCTACCTTCTGCGGGTCCCGGCGCCAGGCAGCGGGGAGACAGAGCGGGGTTGAGCCGCACCGTGGGGAGGTCGGGCTCCCCCCACAGCGGCCCCCAGGACAGAGCCGAGGGAGCAGCCGTGGCCGCCAGCAGCGCTCAGCCCAGCCCGGGCCGCTGACCCCAGCAAGCCCCGGGCCCGGGGCAGCGAGGCCGGGGCTCCCCCGCCCCGGCGAGGCGAGCTGGGACCTGGCGGGCGTGCTGCATGGCTGGAGACGGGGCTGCACTCACGTGTTTATAGATGTTGCTGCTCCTGGAGTCCACGTTGTAGCTTGGGAGGGGGAGAGGAAAGCCGGGAATGCCGCAGCGGGACTAGGCGGGCACAGGCTGTCCCCCCTTGCCTTCGCGCCCCGGAGCCCGTGGGCTTGCAGCGCCCAGCCCCCGGGGCCAGAGGACGGGGGCCGCATTGCCCTGTCCACTCCTCTGAGCACCTGACGGCCCCAGGACATCAGCTCTCTGTGGCCCGCCGGGGCCCGTCAGCAGTGGGGCTGCGGGGTGCCCCGGCCGCGCGAGGCGTGGGAGGGCAGCGGCTGGCAGGGGCAGGAGGGGCTGGGCCGGCTGTGCTCACACGTCGAAGCGCAGGTTCTGCTTCTCCTCGAAGTAGTAGTCCAGCACGAACTTGCGGACGAAGTCGGGGTTCAGGGTGTTGTCGATGACTTCGGTGCGGCCGAACTGCAGGCGAGGGGGTGTGGGCGGTGCGGCCGGGCCCCGCCGCTGCCCGCGTGCCCGGGGGCTGGGCCGCAGCACCGCTCTAGTCCGGATGCGCGGGGTCGGTGCCCGCCTGGCAACACCTCCCGGCCCGGGCCCGGGAGAGGCACAGGGGCTGTGCCGGGGCACGGGGCGGCCCCACGCAAAGCAGCCCCAGGGCTGGGCCAGGCCTGGCCAGCGCCCCGAGCCGCCAGCCCGGGGGTCACTCACCTCCCTCCAGTCCTTGTCCCCAGTGCCCTGCACGTACAGCACCACCACTGCCGGGAGGAGAGCGCGGCTGAGCCGGGCGCCCCGGGCCCCCGCCACGGCGCAGCTGCCCCCGGCCGGGGCAGGGCCCGAGGGGGCCGCCCAGAGGCCGGTGCCTCCCGCCTGGAGGACGGCATCCCTGTGCCGGGGCCCCAGCACCCCGGGCACGGCCCGCGGCTGCGGACACGTACCGGGGTCGGACTTGGAGAAGGTGTCCATGTCCAGCAGGTTCCTGGGGACAGACGGGGCGTGCCTCAGCCAGGCCGGAGGCTCCTCCGGAAGGATGGCTTGGCCTCTAACCCGGCTCAGGGGCCCCTGCCCAGCCCCCCAGCCCGGCTCCCGGCGCCGCCACGCGGAGCCCGCAGAGCCCCAGCTGTGCCCCGGGGGGCGGCTGGCAGGCCCGGGCTCTTCTCCGTCACCCTCCG
>NW_017728917.1:15531110-15562230 GCF_001723895.1 Crocodylus porosus
TGCCCGCGGGGCCGGGCGCGGCCGGGCGCAGGCCCAGCGTGCGGCTGTAGGCGGCCAGGAAGGCAGCGCGCACCTCCTCCAGCCGGGCTGCGCGGTCGCTGCTGGGCCCCAGCCTGCAAGACAGATGGGCAGAGGGACGGTCAGCAGCCCCCACCGGTCCGCGGGCCCCGAGCCCTGCCCCGCCACCCCCGCTCGAGGGAAGCCCAGGCGCGTTCACACCCCGCCAGGGCCGGGGCCGGCTCTGAGCTCCCGCCGCGCCCGCGGCCTGTGCAGCCAGGCCGGCCTGCCGGCTCCAGCCCCCACGGGCTGCCCTGCGCCTCTGCGGGCAGCCCCCCACCCAGAGGCCTCGCTGGGGACAGGCCCTATGGCGCAGCGGTAAGGACAGCATGGCTCCAAGACGCTGCGCAGCCCGGCCCTGGAGAGGTTTTGCAGAGGTTGCTCCAAGGGCATGCGCAAGCCTTCCCGGGCTGCAACCTGGCACAGCTCGTCGGAAGGGAAGTGTCAGCCACCCACAGCCAACAGCTCCCTCCGGAAGCGGCAGCGAGGAGATGGTGGGAGGCTTGAGAAGCAATGCCCAGGCAGCACCGGGGGCTCTGTTTACCCAGCCCTGCATCCTGAGCTGCTTCCCCCTGCAGCTGCTCGGTCTGCTGGCCTCTGAGGGGCGGCTGCCCTCCATGGCCGGCAGCCTGAGGGCCTGGCCCTGTGGTGGCACCACCCGCAAGCCGCTCCAGGCCCTTGGCTGCCCGCTGCTCTGTGCCCCGCTGGGCTTGGGCACCATGCAGGCACTAAGGGCACCCGGCAGCCCCGGGGCAGCGACAGGTGCAGAACAGCGGAAGCCGCGAGCCCAGACTAGAGCCTGGTTTCCTAGGAACCAGCATGGGACACAGAGATCAAAAAAAAATGCACCTTCAGCACAACAGAAGCTAGGAAACCTCCGCCTGCCGTGGAAGTGGCACAGGGAGTGGCTCGGCCGGAGACAGGCGGCGTCCGCACCAGAGGCGAGCACTGCTCAGAGCTGGCCACAGCCCACAGCTGCACAGAGGGGCCGCACCGTGGACCCAGCTGGGAGACATCACCCGCAGGACTCCTCTGTGGCAGGCCGGCAGTCTGCCGTCAGCAGTGGGGTGGCCCAGCCCGTGGACTGCAAGCAGCAGCCGCCTGCAGCAGGGGCAGGTCAGGCCAGTCTCAGCCAAGATTTCCTAGGAGCAGGGGGGGCTAATAGAGGTCAAGGGCAGGGGGGAGGAGGCGTCTTTCTCATCCTGGCAGCAGCTGTGGCTGGATGCATCCTCGGCTCTGGGCTCCAGCAGTGACCAGCCCCTGCAGCCGCAGCAGGGCCCCGACACTTGCAGCTGTTCTCACTTGTGCCCCAGGCTCAGGCAGCGCATGCAGACAGCTCCAGCTCACCAGGCTGCACACCTGGCATGCTCCGTCCTCGTCCCCATGCCACCAGGGCAGCAGCAACTCATTAGGCTTCTGGCCCATGTCCCAAGCCGCTGGCGGTGGGCCTGGGTGCTGGTGCTCAACAAGGCGCAGGAGCCGATTGTGGCCCAGGGAGAAGAGGGTCACTCTTGCTGGGCAGCTTGGCTGTGCTGACAGGACTCCTGGGAGACCGCTGCTGTCCACGTCTCCTGCTCTCATCTGCACACCCCTGCTGGAGGCTCCCTGAGGCCTGGGCTGAGCCTGTAGGCAGGGGCAGTGCTGCCATCAAGCACAGGACAAGCTGACAGGGCAGCAGCAGACTGCAGCAGCCAGCCCGGCAGCGAGCCCACAATGAGGAAGGAGAGCATTCCTGGAAGTCCCACGCAGGATCTCGCCCTTGAGGGACCACTTGCTTCCTAACACTTCCAGGCCACAAATGCTGGGCACTCGGCACCGCATCCTGGCCTAGCCCCTGCAAGGGCACAGCCATCGCTCTGGTCGGACAAGTCCAGGCAGAGCGAGAGCAGGGAACCCCAGTCCTCCAAGGTCTGGGTCGTGGCTGGGAGGTGGAGGCGAGGGGCTGGGGAAAGGCCGACCCGCCCAGCTCGCTCGCCAGCTGAGGTCCCAACCAGACACAGCCACAGGAGGCCACAGTAGCTCTCAGCGTTCAGGTACGCACCTTCCTCAGTGCCCTGTGGGCTGCTCCCTGGCAGAAGCCTCTTCTTGTGCGTGCTAGGGCAGGGAGGGACCCGGGGGTAGGGTGGTAACACAGCTCTGGCCTGCCCTGCGGGCCACGGTCACAGACCCGGCCACACAAGGGCCTCGGGCTTTGTTGGTGCACTTACAGGCAGCTGCTAGGGAGCTCGTCCAGGAGGCTGCGAGGGAGGGAGGCGTCTGCGCTCAGGACCGCCTGCTCCTGAATGCTGCCACACCCCGACACCAGCTGCCAGCTGCCAAAGTCTGTAGAAACGGAGGAGCCAGGCAGGGAACAGTCCACTGATCTGGGGCAGAGAGAGGGGAGATGGGGCAGTCAGTCAAGCCAGTAACCACAAGCCTCTAGCTGCACAGCTGGCCAGCGCGGCGTGCCCACAAGCACGGACAACGGCATCCTGCCTGCAGTGATGAGCCGTGCCAGCACGGAGCGTAAGTCAGACCATTCCTCCAACAGCAAGAGGAGAAGCCGAGCTGTCTGTGGCCCGTAAAGAAGCAAGTCCTTCCGTGAGCCACATGGGCAAAGCTAGCAAGAAGCAGAGGCCATGCACGAGTCTGTGAAGCCATGAGCAAGATCCTGCCTGAATACCAGGCACAGGTTGACCCTGCAAAGGGCATGTGGCCACTGCGCTCACATCCTCCTGTGGTTGCAGGGCCCCAAGGACAGGCACCAGCGTGGCGGCTCCGGTGCCTCAGAGCAGAGGTGGCGGCTTGGGAGACATCACAACATCCCCGTGTTGGCTGCCACTGGGAAGCAAGTTAGCCTCGAGGCACCACAGCTGGATGGGTTGGAGCAGCTGCACCCGTGCCCTGTCCAGCGATGCTGTGCATCCATGCATTGGCAGACGGGTGGTGTGGCAGAGGCCAGCTGGGAGATGTTCATCAGGACAGGAACAGCAGCTGAGGGAGGGGATGTAGCTTTGGGCATGCAGCCTCCCACCAAGACAGGCAGACATGAGTGAAAGCTTTGAAGAGCCAAGGCGGTGTTGACTGAGAGTCTTCATGGCCCTGGCCTCTGGGGAGCAAACGAAACCTTCAGGGCCTGCAGAGCAGCGTGCATCAGGTGGTGCCACCCACGCTGTGGCAGGGAGCTGGGCAGCGCAGAGGCAAAGCAAACCTATGGCAGCAGGTCCCTGGGCCTTTCCTTTTCCACTGTGCCCATGACCGCTGGCATCTCCAGGTCTGCAGCCAACAGCTGCCCGTGCTGAGCTCCGAAGGGTCACATGGTGGAGATGCTTCCTCTGTCTGCAGGCGGCCAGAGACGGACGCCTCCAGTTCCCCTAAGCGTTAGCAGCACGAGCCAAGGCCCTGTCTATGCCAAGTTTGAGGCAGCTACAGCTGGGGACCATGGGCCCCTTCAGCCTTGGGAGGACCCCTGACGTCCAAACGGTGTGAGGGAAGAGGCAGGAGATGCATGGCAAGGAGGCGAGACCGACTGCACTTGAACAGCCCCCAGGCAGCCACAACCCAGCTCCCACCCAGCCTGCCTGGCTCTTAGCTCTCCTCCTCCTCCCTGCCAGGGTCAGGGGCCTCCACAGTCTTGGCTGAAGGCTTGTTGGCTGCTGCTAATTCACAGCAGCAGAGCTCAGAGAAGGAGACAGGGAAACTCTGGGCAGCACAGGCCCTGCAACAGCCACGTCTCCAGAGACTGAGACAGAAAGAGCCTCTGCCCCCGAGGACTTACAGTTCAGGGGACCAGCGGCGGTGGCTCAGAGCTCCCAAGGGCCTGGGAAGTGCCTTCACGTGCAGGTGCCAGGTTTGAGGCATCAAGCACTGCTGATTTTGCTGGGAGTCACCTAGAGCAGCCCCTCCCCAAAAGAGCTGCCCTTCCCTGAGTTGCAGCTCCCCCCCCGCAAATTCTGCAGCAAGAGTTTCAGCTTCCCAGACCTCCAGTGGGGCCAATATTTTTCATATAAACACATCACCATTTGCAAGCTGTGAGCCCAAGGGGTGTCCAGCAGCCTGGGCCTGCTGTTCCCTTCATCTCCCCAAGGACCCGGGTGCCCATAACCACATCAGAACTGCAATTGCCCCTGGGACACAAATACCACAGATCTAGGACAGCAGGCACCCGGGCATGATGGGGAGGGCCAGGCAGATCGGCTCTCAGTTGTGGGCAGAGGAGACCAAGGTCTATGGCAGGGATAGGGGCAGGAGGGGGACTGCTGTTGGGCCACGAGCAGGGCAGAGGTAAGAGGCTAGTGTGAGACTAGCGAGCAAAGAGCAGCCCGGCGCCGAGCCTGCGCACAGGCATGGGCCACAGCACCTGTGGGCTCCCCAGGCGGGCTGAGGCCTGGCAGCTGCTGCCCAACATGGCTCCTGTTAAGTAGGTTGCTCCTGCCCAGGCACTGCCTCCCCCACAGGATGCCCCACAGCATGCTGAATGCGTGGACACATGCCCACGAGCAGGGATCCAAGGCAGCAGGTGCTGGCACAACCACAGATGCTTTCCCACGGCAGCTGGACACATGCCAGCCATGCCTTGCTGCCCTGCCTGCTGCCCACCCTCCACCAATGCTCATGCACGGAGCCATCAGCCAGTGAAAGGGATGGTTCTCATGGGGCTGGGCAACAGCACAGTGCAGTGCGAGTGGGTAACGCCTCCCTGCCTGGTTAACAGGAGCTAGAATGGAGCTTGGACACTGGCGTCCCCGTCAGCGGAGTAGGCAGACACTGGACACCTGGTGCATGGGGGGGTGGTGGTGGGGCTCCCAGCGCCCACCTGGAAGCAGCTGGGAAGCAGCACTTGGCTCTGGCTACCCTCAGCCATGCCAGGCTCTGTGGGCACCGGCTAGGCCATGGTGCAGCACTAGCACTGGCCCAGGTGCCAGAGGGAGGCTTGGCAGAGCTGCAGCTCCAACCCTCAGCCCCTGGAACATTCCCAGCGTCAAGCAATCCACCCCCAGCTACAGTCAGGTGTCCAGCCCCGTTGCTGCCCAGCGTGGGGCCCAGCTGCTGACACTGCTTTTTTTCCCTGCTCCAAGCCAAATCAAGTCCAAATCCATGAGTCAGTCCAGAACCATAAATGACCCTACAACCGGCAAACATGCTCCATGCATGCCGGCTGACACTGCTTGAGCGGGAGTCAGAAAGCCTGGAGCTACCAGGCCCCATAGCAGCAGCAAGAGAAGGCTCAGACACCCGCTGGACTGGGCCTGGCTCTATTCGCAGCGACGCTGCAGAGCAGGCTGCAGCAGCCAGAACAATAGTCCCTTATAATTCCCACCACCGCCGTCCATAGATCCCTGGCAGTCGGGCTCCCGCCTCACTCGGGTCTGTTTAAACAGGACTTAGCAAAGCCCATTCAGGCGCGGCTGATCTCGTTTGCTAATCCACATTAGTGTCAGCAGCGTGCACTAATGCCCTGATGCAGGCACGGATCTCATTAGCACACACCGCAGGCTGGAGCTCCATCTTGCCCATCCGTCCTGGCCCCAAAGCAAGGAGCCGGGGCCAGCAGCACTGCTGCCCACACACGGGTGCCCCTGTGGACAGACTGCCCTGCTCAGCTGCCACCACTGCTCTGCAGAGGTCTGTGCCCAGCACTCTGGCAAAGCAGCACGTGGTGGAGGTGGGACAGAGGGGGAGCAGCTCAGAGGCCCAGCACACTGGCCTGCTTTCAGGCTGCCTTGTCCAGGGGCCCAGCTGGCTCACTGAAGACAGCAACCGCAAAGCTTCTTGTGTCTGGCTGGGTGCGGGGATGTGCTGACCAGGTGCTGGTGGCGGCTCTCTCCCAAGGACATCCTGATGAAACACCAGTAGGAGCTTCTCCTGGGGCTGTGCAGCCAGCTTCCCCCTGCCCAGCACCCTCCCCACGTGGGCTCTCCATGCTGCCTGGCTATATTTAGCTGCCTCGAGTGGCTGCTGGCCTGGCAGGAAGGACCATCCTCCCTGCTCTGCGGCAGTGGCTAAGTGCTCTGTTGCCATGGCCACACAACCAGGATCAGAAGTCAAGTGCAGTCATTTTCTCAGCTTAAAACCTCCCCAGATGCTGCCCTGAAGCTACCACCATGGAGACGCGCGTGTTCCGGCAGCAGCACCTGCCACGTGCTCTGCTCCTCCACGTGGCTGCTTGGTGGGTCCCAGTGACAGCTCCACCCACATGCCAGCATCCTCCTGTCCTCTCGGGTCTGCCCCATGTCCCTCCAGCTCAGTGCTGAAGTCCAACCTCCTCTTCCCTCCAGGATGGAGTGCTCCAGCTGGAGACACTTGCTGCCAGTTCACAGGTGGGTCCCATGAGATGCCGACCTGCACAGGTGCAGCCAGAGGCGCAATGCTCCCAAGCCACGCCGGCGCTTTGTGGCTTCCAGATGGGGAGGAGCAAGAGTCACTATTGCAGCTGCTGACACCTCCTGGGAGCCCCTATCCAGGGTGGCACTGCTGGGCCATCCTCCTCCAGGCCAGCTGCAGGCAGGGAGGGAGGGGAGCAGAGACCAACTGCAGAGGCTTCGGCCAAGTCTTGGCCACTGGGGGACAAGTTCCAGGTTCCTGCTGTCACCCTCGCAACTCCCCCCCACCCTGCAGCCATTTCAGCCTCCCCACCTTGCCTCCTCCCTGCATTCCCCATGTCAGGTCCCCCCTCTTCTCCCTCCTACGTTGTGTGCCCATGACCAGGGATCAGCTCTCACTCACCAGCCTAGGAATAGCTCCCCAGGTCTTCAAAGGGCAAAGACAAGACCACAGAACTGGGCCTGTTTCTCCAGCCACCAGGGAAGCTGCTGTTGCTGGCACATCTCCCCGACCGCACTTCCTCCCTACTTCCCACCCCCCTCCCCTGGCACCCCTCCAGGTTCATCTTGGAGAGAACAGGATCACACTCCAGCAGCAAGGGCTGAACACCATGCCGAGGGCCCCCTCAGCCCTTGGCCTGCCCCACTGTAAACACCCCACAGGGGACAGAGAACAAGAAAAACCAGGAAGGGAACCTTTTCCCTTAATGGCACGTCTGCCCAAGGTCAGCAGTGCTCGCGGGGTGGGTTTGGATGGCAGTCTCCAGCAACGAGCTGACGGGAATCCGGAGACCCTGCCTCTGAGGCTCACAGCAAGCCATCGACTGTCCCCCGCCAGGCTGGAGGCATGCGAGAAGGCCCAGTCTCCTCTGCAGGCCCAGCACACAGGCTTCCCACAGCTCCTCTCCCCAGGCCCTGGCCTGCTGCCCTGTTTTGCCTTGTGCAAAGACAAGACCTGAGCCCCCGCTGGGCTGTCCTAACACAGCAGCTCCAAGCTGCGCAGATGCAACTGCTCCCCTTTGGGCAAGACGAGCTTTGTTCTTTTGTGCAGCTCACCTGGGCCTGGGCACCTCCAGCGGGCTGCTCTCGACACGCAGGAAGTGGTCAGAGTGGTTGGATGAGGATGAGCTGGAGGACTTGGCTTCGAGCGACCCCATAGTAGCTGGCCCGTCTTCAGACAGCTGCACCCGGCTCCAGAGAGCAGCATATGGTGATGAGGAGCGGTTCTTCTTCCTGCCCAGAAGATGTGAGCTTGGGGTGAAACAGCTGCCTCACCTGCGTGCTTCAAGCACAGCTGCTCAGATCACAACCTCCAACCCTGCCAGGCCCATCAGTGCCCACCAAGATCTGCCCAGCCAGCCTGTTGCTCTGCTGGAGTTCCCTGTCTGCACCGACACAAGCAAGAAGCAAGATGCCCACTGGCTCCATCCACCCACACACACGCTCTGACACGCCGGTCCATCCAGCATCAGCCTGGCCCAACCAAGAAGCTCCCTGCTGGGAAGGGCCACGCTGGTCCATGGCCTACTTCAAAAAAGGCCAGAGCAGACGTGCAGTCACTGAGAGCATCACCCTAGGCAAGTGGTTTGGATGGGGGGATGGCCAAAAGCACAAGCCCAGATGCCGCCTGGTGCCCTGTGCAGTCCCCCACACCAAGATCCTGACAGCTCTGTTACTGCCTCCATGCCCCTGGTGATGGGCAGGGGTGCAGATCATGGCAGGAGCAGCGGTGTGGCTGTGGCTGCAAACTGGCCACCACTCCTGTGTCAGCCCAGGCACTACGTGGTCCCCTCCCCCACAACCCGACAAGCCAGCTCCCTTCCCCTCCCCTTGTCGCACTGCAATGGGCTTTCAGAAGGCCACACTGCCAGCAGCTGCAACTTCCTCTCGCCCAGAGGAGCTCAGCTGCCTCCCAGCACGGCCCAGATTTAATTGAAACTAACTGCAGTGTAAAATGGCCTCAGCGCTTGTGTTCAGGGAGAGGAGAGGCAAAATTAAACTGAGCAGGGCAGGCCCACAGAAAGGCTCCGAAATCCCCAGCCCAGCTCAGCGTCAGGCTCTCCCGGCAGGCTGCCAGAAACACCACCTGAAGGGGGCTCAGGCCAGCATGGCCAGGACAGCCCCGTGCTGTCTTAGCAATGCCACACAGGGGGTCCTTCGCTCAGCGCCTCCTCTAGGAAGCTCCAAGGAGTGGCCAGCTGGATGCTGCCCCAGCAGGGAGCTCCTGGGCCTCGAGTCCTGACCTGGCCTTCCAGGTCACCCTCCCATGAGTGGGTCCAGCCACACGGCAAAGTCTGGCAGGGCCAGGCGAGGAGGATGGCCCAGGGGCAGGAAGCTTCTAGCTCCCAGGCTGCATTGATTCCCAGCCGCTTTATCCCCGTTCTTGTTGACAGCAGAGTGCGGCTTGCTTGGGTAACCTACATTCCTGATTAATCCCCCTGCACCCAGCTGGCATCTCCAGCACCTCAGAGGAGTGGGGGAGGGGAGACAACTGCTGCTCGTCTTCCTTCTACCACACACATTCTTCCCAAGTCGCTGGGAGCGGCGGGCCTGACGGGCAGGCACGGCTGTGTAGCATGGGCTGCCAACGGGGCACCAGTACCCAGCTCTGCCCCAGGGAGTGTCCCCAGTCCTAGCGCATCTAGGAACCAGGCGAGCAAACTGTGTGAACAGCTGCTCTGCCCTGACCATGGACTCAGGCCTACCCCAGCAGCAGGAGGCAGCCCCAGGTAGGGATCTCCTGCCTTTTCGGTCAGACCCCAGTGTCCTGTAATGCTGACAGTATTCATACTGCTTGCAGCTCATCTCCCCCTGGCTCCTGACCGGAGTGGAGAGCTGCAGCAACTAGCCATCAGCTACACTGCACAAGCAGGGCACTGTGGGGGCATGTGACACCTGTCTCCCTCGGTGCTCAGGCCTGTTCTGGCCATGCTGGCACGGCCTATGTGCCAGGCCAGCTTCTTACCAGGCTGCCTGGGCCTGGGCTCCTGCTGGCATCAGCTCCACAGCCTCATAGGTGAAGCTCCCAACCACTCCGGGAGAGCTCTCCACGCCCAGGGAGAAGTCACTGCTCAGGCTCGTTGTGCTGCCCCGGTCCCTCTGCTCTGAGAAAGGGAGACACGAACAACTGATTTCCAACGAGGAGCAGAGGAACGCATGCCTCTCACCCCCCTCTGCCACCACTTTGCTGGCCAGGGCCAGATCCGGGATGAGTAAAGAGCAGAAGGGAATGCAACCTGAAGGGCAGCCATACTGAAGAGGGAAAGCACCTTTTCTCTCTTGCTGCAGAGAGAGACGTGGACCAATGGCTGGCAGTGGCAGCAAAGCAGGTTTAGACTGGATATCTGGAAACACTTCTTCACTGTCAGAGCAGTGAGGCAGCAGAATAGAGGCCTCGGGAAGCTATGGACTCTCCATGACTGGAGGTGTCCAAGAGGAGGCTGGGCAGCCACTGGGCAGGGTGATCTAGGTTTGGCAATGCTTGTGCTCTACTATGGGGATTTCCCAGGCTTCTGGGCTCTGCTGGTTGTAGCATGGGCCAGAGGGAATTGCTCTCCCCACCCCCGCCTTCGCTACTACATGTCGGGGTTCTTGAGTCTCTCCATGACAGTGGGTGTTGGCTGCTGCCCAGGCTGGGGATGGGAACTGGGCTACACCAATGTTCCTGTTGGGACAAAGCTGGAGGGTCTTGCCCCTCTGCTTAGGGTCAGGCCAAATGCCATATTTGGGGTCAGGAAGGAATTTCACCCAGTAGACCATGGGGCTTTTGCCTTCATCTGTAGTGGGGGCCATGGCCTCTTCCTTGGATCTCTCGAACATAAGTTAGCCACCTCTACAGCAGCAGCAGGACATTGGCCACTATGGTCCCCATGCTCTACCTGCAGCAGGTTTGGGTGTGATGCCTGGTGCTGTCACGGTGACCGTGTGGTTTTGCTCAGCTGCTAGACAACGGATTTGTCCAAGCTGGTTTGGACAGGGCTAATCCTGCCACAGGCTGGGGGTTGGACTAGCTGTGACCTCTGCAGGTCCCTGACAGCCGCACTGCTCTATAACTATGAATGCCAGGGATGTGACCCAACATGACATGCTGGGCACCAAGGGGCCTGCCCTGAGGGACCCAGCCAGCACTGTGGTAGTACTCACGGAGCATGCAGATCTCCTCCAGAGTGAAGCCGGGGGGCAAGGTTTTCCGCCTGGGGACAGAAGAACAGTCAGCAACACAGTGTAGACCCAGAGAGAGGGGCTAGTCTGAGCTGGATCCTCATGCCCCTGGCAGGCTTGGAAGGATGGAGACCTCTGCTGTCACCCACCAGGCCAGGGAGGGGGGCCCAACATGGTCTGGCTCTCCTCAGAGTTGCTGTGAGACCCACTGTCCCTTCAAGGGGCAGGGACAACAGGCTCCCTGGTTCACCCCCAACCCCAGATGGGGCTTGAATTGGAAGGGACCCAGCCACAGCCACAGCATGCTGGAGGGCTGGGGCAGGGGCAGGGGCAGGAGAACACCAGCCAGTGGCTGCCCCAGAGCAGAGAGAAGCCTTAGGGAGGGCTGGCAGAGCAGCAGGGGACACTGCTCAGCAGTACAATAGCCCCCAACCTCCTGGATCACACAGCACCTGGTGGCCCAGGCAGCCCGGAGCCCTCGTGCTCCAAGGCCCATCTGTGCTCAGGAAGCCTCTGGATGCGGCATGAAGCAGAGCTCCTCCCAGCCCGGGCAGCCTCGGCACCTCCCAGGCCTCGGCCCCATTTTGCAGCCTTCTGAGCACAGAATACATTAAGGGAAAGTGGGCCAGGACACCAGGGCTTGTATCCCCCCGCAGCAGCAGCACTAACAAGCTCTTCTGGCAGGCGCGGGTTCCTCACCTGGGCGGCGGTGCAGCTGAGAACTCCTGTGAGGTGATGTGCTTCAGAAAATTGAAGCAGAAGAAGAAAATCTGGAGGAGGGGGAAGAGCAGGTGAGGGGGACCTACGGCTTGGGGCCACCCACACCCCCGCCCTGCTGCTGGGGTGGGCGACTGCAAGACACCAGCAGTAACCAGACCCTCCCAACCTCAACATCAGCCAGGGCCCCTTCTGGGGCCTCCTGTCTGCTGCCCCTGGGTCATTGCCGCAGAAGACGTTCTAGCACATTCCTGCCAGACTTCACCCAGCCAGGGGATGTGCCCGATCCCAGGACATCCAGCTGCAAAAGCCTCATGGGCCAGGGGCTATGTCACACCCAGCAGCAGCTTGCTAAGACTAGACTGGGGACAGCTGAGAAAGCAGGAGCCCACCCCGGCATGCCAGCTGGGCTGGTTCAGACTCCCCGACCGGCAGGGGGAGGGAGGAAGTTCCCACGTGTGCTAGAGTGACCCAAGGGTCCCCTACTCTCTGGCTGAGCACCGTGTCTCTGAAGCACTGCCGCCTTGGCTAACCCGGGCAGTGCTCGACCAATCTGCTCCAGGGCTCAGAGGATGCCAGAACCCAAAATGTCCCTGAGCCAAGTTAAACAGCATCTCAGTGCATGTGTGCCAGGGCACACAGTCAACATGAGCGCCGACTCCCTGAGATGCAGCCTGTGCTGAGGCAGCCCCCCGCCCTGGGGGCACAACCCCATAGTGCTGGCCAGCCCAAGGGGCAGTGGGGACTGCTCCTCAGAGGGATGCTGTGTGGACAGAGTGAGCACTGTGCTTGAGAGCTGCCCCCCAGCCTGAAGTATATGCTCACCTCCTCTCCTTTGCTGAGCCGATCCGCCAGCATGTGCCTAGAAAGAGCAAGGGAAGGCTGTGAAGTGCCAGGGACACAGGCAAGAGCAAAGCAGGGTCACTGGCAGTGTTGACCGGGATGTAAGCAAGCCCTTCCCACTACAGAGGCAGCACCTCCAGGCCAACAGACTACCCTGCCTCCCCCAACATCTTTCTATAATCCTCTGGCCTCAGGCAGCTGGCCTGGTCACAGGCTAGAGCTGGCCCTGGAAGGAACCAGCCACCGCTCAGCAGATTTCTGGCTCCTACCCGAAGAGGAACCAGTCGTAGGCCACAGTCAGGTACAGGATCTCAGCAGGCTCCAGGGATGCGTGAATCAGCCCATCCTGCAAAGAGATGGGCAAGGCTCAGTGCCACAGGCTGGGCCAGCCAGGTGTCCACCCTGCTGTGACCCTGCGTCTGATGCACATACAGCCAGAGCATGTGCCAGGTCACCATGTCAATGCCCAGCTGGTGCAGGCACAGGTGCCCAGCTCAGCACCCCAAAGACAGCACACCTTGCCTACTCCACCCGCCAAGCCAGCAGGGCAGCACACCCAGCTGTCCTTCGACCCATGCCACCAGCCACCCCAGCTGTCACCCCTAAGCCAGAGTGCACGGACTGGGTACTCACAGCCCACAGTGAGAGGCGCAGGAGAGAAATGAAGAGGGGGGTCCGATCCCAGCCAGAGATGCAGTGCACCAGGAGCCCACTGTCATCTGCTTGAAAGGGAGGATGAGAGAGTGCTTTGTAGTGGGAACAGAGCCCCTTGCTAGGGACAGATCTGCAGTGAAAACTCTCTGACCCTGCATGCAGGTGGGAGGGAACACGGCCCAGGCAGCCAAGTGCTGGGGATGTGGCAGCCCAGGTCTTCCACACGTGCAGCCATCCTGGAGCAGGAACCTCAGCTCACAAAGGTGAGTGGCATGGCAGCAGTACTGCCCATCCTGGCCTGCCCCGTCAGAGCTCCATCCTCACTGGAGGCTGAGACCCAGCCGTCACCCCAGGAGCAGCGGGTCCCCTCCTCCTGCCAACAGGGCCACTGAGCAGTGTGGGCAAAGGTCCCTCCCACCACCTAGTTAGACAGGGCAGCAGCAGCAACAACACAGCCTGCTGTTGGGGCAGTGAGCTCTGAGGCCCCCATGCCCACCTGTACACGAGAGGCGGTGCTGAGCGCAGTACAATGGTGCCCACGTCCAGAGGCAGCGTGACAGTGGCCGGCCTAGGCCTAGACACACTGCCCCCTCCTGCAGGACACACGAACATTTCTGGGACACTAGGGGCAGGTCACAGGAAGGGAGTAGCAAGATCCTGCCCTCCGCTTGCCCACTTGGTGCTGGGTTGGGCATTTAGAGGTTCTGGGCCCAGGGCCTGCCTGGGCCCTTCCGGTCTCTTCTACTTTTGGGATACTAGTCCCCCCAGGGAGCAGAGGGGCTGGTAAGTGTGCTCCTTGCAACAGCCCCCTGCCATGGGGGAATGGAGGCCCCACGAGTGGCCCCAGAGAAGCGATGCTTCAGACAGGGCTGCAGACTGTGCCCAGATCGGGTGCTGCCTGCTCATCCTGCCGGGCTTAGGGGGAGGGGAAATGTGCCCTACATCCCACCCGCTGGGGTGCAGCCTCACCATCACTGTTGATGAGCGAGATCAGCAGCCTCAGGTAGTTCTGCGTCTGCTGCACCAGGTCCCAGCTCTGCAGAGAACACGAGAGGTGAGAAACTACCCTGGGGCCAGATGGCACAATGGATGCATGACCCTCAGTACAAACAACCCCCCAGAGCATTGCCAAGGCCAAAGCCCTGCTTTGCCTCCTACCAATGTTGGGCCAACAGCTTCACCCGCAAAAACTGCCCAGTCAGGAGGAGACTGGGAAGGAGTGGCCCAGCCTCTGGACTGCGGGGGCACAGTGTGGAGCAGGGGAAGGTGTAAGTTGGCTCCCTGGCCCTAGCAGAGCTGGAGGCTGCAGGCGTGGGAGCCTGCCCATGCACCAAAAGCTGAGCAGCGCCTCCACACACCCTGCTGAGCCCCGACCCAGTTCTGTGGCCCCGGGTGTTGGTGCTGGGAAGTGCTTTGCAGCAACGCAGTTGGGCCAGATTGGGGGTTGGGCACTGGCCCTGCAATTGCAGCAGTGAGTTCCCTCATCTTGGACTGGACTGCTGGAGACCTGGGGGCTCCTGCTGAGCTCTGACCCACTTTCTGCAGACAGCAGCAGATTCCTGTTCACCCACACAGGCAGCCTCCAGGTCCCAAGCTCACAGGCGGCAGGGGCTGGGGAAGCAGGTATTCTTCCTTCCTCCTGTGCCCCATTTGCATGAACACAGCACATCAGTGCCAGGCCCCCACATTGTGACTAACAGCAGGCCAGGGCTCTGCAACCACCTGCAGCACAACCTGTGCTGGGAGCAGGGAGAGGATGCGCGACCAAGTCTCTGAACCTCCATGCTGTGACTTGAAGCAAAGAACAGGTGCTCTCAACCTCCAGAGACAGTAGGACAGGCCACTGCTAGCTTGTCCTGCTGCCCCACACCTGCAGGGGCAAAGTGGGGATAAGATACTCCCTGCCTGAGAGCTGCCACAGGTTGAGAAGTGGGGAACTGTGATGCACATGAGCCTGGGACCTCCTCCTTCTCCCCAGCCTTTGCCAGAGTCCATGAGCCAAGAGATTCCCAGGCAGGGCCACGGAGAAGCCGGAAGGGACAGCGCAGCATCCTGTTCCACCAGCCAGAGGCCCCGCCAGGACCCTGGCACCCAGCACTCGCCTAGAGCCTTCCCATCTCTGGCTGCTGTTCTGGAGCTCTCTCCCCCTCAGTAGCTGATCTGTGGTCAGTCGCTCTCAGTGCTCATTAGGATTTGTGTGGCCCCGGCCTCCATCTCTGCCCTTATTAAGCATATGGTTCAAGCTGTACTGCTGGCTCCCTACCTCGGTCCCTGCTTGCTTGCCCTGCCCAGGCCAACAAACCAACCTCTGCTGCTTCTTTTCGTTGGTTCTGTAGCTCCTTCCTACCCCCACTCTGCTCTTCCAACATCCTTTCCCAGGCAGCTGCAGTTCTGACTGCTCAGGATACTTAATGAATGAGGCATGTGCTGCAGGCTAGCTGGTCCTGGGCCCAGTGCCTCACAGGTGCTGCCCTCTCTTGAGTGGCTCCGCTTGGCTTGGCTCATGCTGGTGCTTTAGATCAATTTTTGTGGACTCTTCCTTGCTGTGTGCTACAGAGGTGGGTGCACTGCTCCATGCCCAGCACTATGGCCTGTCCAGGGAAATCCCAGGGATCGATGGCTCCAGCAGCATCAGGCAGGCAGGACAGAACAGCTTGCTCCTGCCAGGGAGCACCCCTTGCTGTGCCAGCAGGACACCTGCAGCCTGCAGGAGCAGCAGGGCACCGGAGGCACCACATCAGCACGGGGCTGCAGAAGGGAAGGACGTGGGGGCCCAGCAGAGCTGCCATTTCCTGCCTTCTTCTACAGGTCTGAGAGCACCTGCCAACCCCAGCAGCATGCAACAGGAAAGCCTGGCACCATCTCGGCCTTCCAGCTGTGGTGAACTCTGTCCAAAACCCCAGCAGTGCCAATGGCAGCAGCATGCTCCTTCTGCACCTGCCAGCTTGAGCTGCAGGGAGCAGGCAGGCACTGGGGGAGGGAACGTCACCTAGCACTACTGCCATTCACTGAGCTTCAGTGCTCCCTGATCTTCCCCCGTGACGCACTGCCACCATGGGAAGCCAGCTACATCCCACAGCTGCCTGCAGCTTGCACTGTACATTAAGAAAAGCCCTTGAGGGTCAAAGGCCCACACTAAGCTACTGCTGTCCTGGACAGTCAAGCCCCCAAGGCCCTGGGGCCTTCGTGGAGCTCAAGAAATCATCACTGCAGCCGCCTAAATGTAGAAAGCTCATGGGGGCCATGTGTGCACATGCCCCTGGCACATGTGTCCATGCACCCTCCTGGGCTGGCCTGCACCTCACTGCAGCTACTTGGCAAGCATGGAACACATGTAGCAATTTCAAACCCAAAGCACAGCCCATTTCCTTTCACAGGTCACGCAGGAAATGGGGCTATTCTTGGAACAGGGAGCCATTTACCTCACTCCAGGGGTGCTGCAACACCCCCCACCCCAGGTTTTGTGACAGTGGCATTCATGCTGGCAGCACAACCAAGGAAGCCAGCACTCTGGCTCAGGAGCTCAGAACAGTCATCCTTCCAGGAAAACAATACAAAAATATGGTATTTGGGACAAGGGTGGAGAGGCAATTCCACTACTGACAATGACAGGCACCTGGGGCAGGGAGACAGCCAGCAGCTGGAAGAGAAAGGACCTTAGGGGTAGAGGCTGGCATCACAGGCAGAGCAGAGGGGACCTGAAGGGACACACACTCCAATGCAGGGATCACACAAGACTCAGCATGCCATTCAGGAGAACCCAGTGAAGCAATCGTGGTGGGCAGAGAAGGCGAGAGGCTGCAGCCACAGGCACCATAGAGAACAGGGCTGGATTTGCAAGTGCAGCTGCTTGCTGGCAGAGGGAGGTGCAGCCTCAGGAGACAGGCTGCAAGGCAATAGCCACGAGCTATGAGCACAAGTCTGCTGGAGCGTGGCGCTCAGGAGAGCCAGTGACCCAGTGCAGCAGCTCCTGCTGCCTGGAGTGTGGGATATCATGCATGTGGTTAGTCCAGGTGACCTGACTGCTCCCATCTGCCTGTGGCCTACCAATTCCCCAGGAGCCCCAGCACTGCTCACCTGGTATTCGCTCCAGTCAATATTCAGAGCCTGAGTCAGGGAGACTGGGATACTTAATGGAGCATCTACATAATCCTGCAAACAGACACACAGATCAGCCATGAATCAGTTGAGGGGAGGGGGAGCAGCTCCAATGGAACTGGTCACAGAAAGCAGAGCAGTGGCAGCGAGTGCTGCCTCTAGCCTGGTTTTGGGGTACTTCTGGACACAGTGCGTTGCTGGAGGGAAGAGGCTGGTGCACCACAACAGGCCCTTCCTCCTGAGGGGAAGAGTAAGCAGCTGGGGACAAGGCACTTCAGTGTGAGGATCTCTGCAGGGCCCTGGCCCTCCATCTCCCCAGCAAGCAGACCAGAGAAATGCAAAACTGAGACTAGAGGCCACCTACAAAGTACTAGCTTCAGGTCACAGGTATGTGGAGATCAGGATACCAGGCCAGCCACAGCAAGGTCCAGCTTCCCATAGGCAGCCAGAGCATCCCAGAGTGCAGGATGCTGATTTGCTACAGAGACAGCCCCTTCCTGTTGGGTTCCCTCCCCACGGCAAGGAGGGACATGCACTGTTATGTAACTGTTTGCAAGGTCCTGCGTCAAGGATTAGGCGCAGCAAAGCCCGCAGCTTTCCGGTTAGCAACATCCTTGTACCTGCTTCCAGTTAAACACGAGGCCTTCAGCAGTGTAATCCCGATCTTTGTACTCCTTAAAAAATTCACAGCCTGCAAGACACAAGGCAACGAGTGATTGTGCAGACAATTGATCACTAACTGCTGGAATCCCCAGGGGGACAAGGAGCTGACAGCCTCAGCGCCAGCCGGGACTCCAGCACATGGAGTGAATCCACAATCAGCCTGCCTGCGGGAGGTCAGGGCCAGCCATCAATGCAGTGTGCAGCCTGGTCCCCGAGTGCCGCCCTGACGAGCCAGTGGCAATGCAGAGGAGGCTCCCAAGGTGCTAACCCTGTTGTGACCCTCAGCTCTCCAGCTCTCAGGGACAGTATCACCACACATCTGGGGTATTCCCTTCACATCAGAGGAGCATGCACCAGGTGTTCCCCACAGTGCTGCCCTGGGGTTGCAGGCAGCACTGCAGAGCGCGACAGTAGCTCTGGCAGAGCTGAAGCTGTTTCTCTTTGGATACTAGGAGTCTGCACCAAGACCCTGCTGCCGCCACCATGAGTGCATGGAGATGGGTGGTTGTACCATGCACACAACCATCTGCACGCAAGTGCCTCAGTGCAGTGGCAGCAGGACTTGGAGTCTGACTGGAGGGAGGGGGAAGAGAGGGGGACAACCCAGAGCTTCAAAACTCAGGGGGGAGGAGGAGGAGGAGATGGGCTTGGTTTTCAAATGGGAAATGTCACCTGGAGCAGGATATGGCCAACCCAACCCCCCATTAGGGAAAGGCTCCCACAGGCCTCTGCCCAAGATGCTAACTGACTGCTCAAGCCCCGATTTCAAACTGCAAGCTTAGACAAAACCTTAAGAACTGGGGCACTGAACACGGCACCTCATTGCACCAGCAGGAGGCTTGGTGCAGATGCCCACGGGAAGGGAAGCGATGAGAACTGCAAGAGCACAAATGTCCATCCCCTTTTTCCCTTTAACACCAGCCTCCAGCCCAAATGCTCTCCACCTCCTGGAAGTGACCCCTTGCTCTGAGAACAGCGAGTTCTCTGCAGTTTCAGCTTGGAGCAATTTTACAGCCCAGTTCCGAACAGGAAGTCCTGATGCTGTGAACCTGGATCCAGCCGTAATTAGAGCATTCCCTCTGCGCTGCTCCATCCATTACAGCTGCTGCACTCGCTTTAATGTAACACCGTGGCCTCCTCCCCCTCCCGCCGTGACCAGGCTGTGCTCGGAGAGCTAGGCAGCCTAGCAAAGCTCTGCCCTGGCACAGAAGTGAGGAGCTGTCTTGGGCAGCAGCTGCACAGGCACTAGGCGATGCAGGAGTCAGGTGTAGCCATGTGCATTATGAGCCAGCAGCCCCCAGCCCAGAGAAGCACCAACAGCCAACTGCAGAATCCCCCCTCTCCCCAAGCCCTTCATAGGACCAGCTGCCTAGGGTAGAAACAGGGGCCTAGGCAGTGGCACAGGCTGGAGCTCTGCTGCGCATGGGCAGCCACGTGGCTCTGATGTTGCAGTTACAGGGGTTCAGGCACAAGCTATGGAGGCCTGTTGTCAGCCAAGCAGCTGCGCGTGCTGGCTATCCACAGCAAGTCCAATGCTGACCCGCACTGCGGAACAAGATGCCTTGTGCCTCCTCTCGGTATCAAAACAACGCTTCCCCACTGCAGGTCTGGGGCCAGGCAGGGCTCACCTAGGGGGAGGGCAAGGAGGAGCACTGGGGGCTGGTCTTTTGTGACCAGCAAATATGAATCTCTCTCTTCCCTCTCCTTTGAAGGGTCAGAGGGAGAGACTTGAACTCCTCAAGTGACCCCCAGCCCCAAGAAGACATGGAGCAGTGGGGCACTCAGGTTCCATCCATGCATATCTGCCCTGGGCCTAAATCCCCTGAGACTGGCAGTTTAGGGAGGGCTGTGAGCACAGCTACTCCCACTGCAACTTGGCCCTGCAGGGTCAAGCCCTCACAGGATGCAACTAAGCTGCCTGGTGCTGGCTCACATCCTCTAGACCCCTTCTAGACACGTGCACATGCTCCTGCTGGCCTAAAGAGCTTCCTGCTCCAGAGACTAGGGAACATGCAGGGAGTCCCAGCCTTTACCCACCATACACAAGGAGCTCCCCATCCCCAGCAGCCCATTCAGCCATCAGCCCTGTACCTGGGTATGGGATGGAGAGAAGGGTGAAGTCAGCATAGCGCTGTGCTTTGTCCACCTTCTCCGAAGACGTAACACTAAGGAGGATGAAAGAACAGGGTACATATTCAGAGCACGGGGCCCCCAGGCACTGGGACACCCAGGCTGGTCACATGGTACACAGGCGCATCCAGCGGACAGAACGGTCCTGACTCCAGTGGCAGCCTAGAGCCCCACTCAGATCCAAACACTGCAGGGATGCTCCAGCCCAAGGACAGTCGCACCCTCAGCCCAGATGCATCTCAGGGAGTCGCCCACCTTCCTCAACCCTCTGCTCCCCTCCTCTGAAGTCAGGGTCCTCACACCTACCTGGCCCCTGCCGAGGAAGTCGCTACACCTGCAGTCGCAAGGACCAGGGTGTCCAACCTCCGTCCCCAGTCGGGACAACTGGGAACCCATCCTGGCTGCAAGAAGGGTGGTGGAGCTGAGCCAACCTTCAACCTTCTGCCACAGCCTTCACAGTGGCACTGGCCAAGGCCAAATGGACCTGATATACAGCCCAGTGTGCCCTGAGGGCTACATTTTAAGGCAACAGTTCCCAAGCTGTGGTACATGTACCACCAGTGGTATGCAAACAACTTGTCAGTGGCACGCATTAACAGATTTATTATAATTACTTTGCATGACAAAAATTTGCTGGTGGTATGTAAGGTTGCATCATTTTAACTTGGTGGTGCACAATCTGTCATAGTTTCGGAACCACTGCTTTAAGGCATTGATGAATACCTCCTGGGGCCTCTCCAGTGCCCTGCCAGGAGAAGACAGCACTGCATGCAGGTCAATGCAGTCCGAGCCCTGGGCTGGCTCATGACTCTGGGCAGCAGGTGCAGACCCGCCATCCCCCCCTACACAGCCCAAGGGCAGGCGCAGGTTCTACACTCACTTCAAGCCAAACTTCACCTTCTTGTTCTCCACCATCAGGTCACAGATGTACCGAACCGACAGGTACCGCAGCAGCTTGATGTCGTGCCCTCTAACCTTGTCAAACAACTGGGAGTCTGCATTTCTGCAACAAGCGCAGGAGAGGCAATAGGCCAGGGTCAATGCAGACACCTGCTGGTCCCCAGGCTGGGCTGGGGAACCAGACTGCACCCGTGGAGACCTCTCCCTACTGGCAGCCCTGGAACAGCTGCTTGTCAAGGCACCCTGTGGCCCCACAATGCAGCCCTGCCTGTGCACGTCTGTCAAGACACCACGTCACATTGGTGCTGTTCTTTCTACAGCAGTTCACCCAGTGCTCAGCAGGGTCACAGGGGCTGGTTTTGTGGCAAGGAGCCAAGCAGAAACTGAGGCGAGCTCTCGGAGCCCATCTGCAGCGCGTTCAGGAGAATGAACAACCAAGCAGGAGAAGGAAGTCTCGGTGCTTTAAGGGCTGGCGGCTTGGCACTGCCAGACGCAGCAGGATCTCCTGGACAACTAAGCATCAGCTGCAGCCTGCAGTTCCTTCCCCCCTGCAAGGTAGCACCTGCACTCCTGGCATATGCCCAGGTCACCCGCCTCCACACACGTACACTGAGCAGAGTGCAGGTAACAGCCCCAGCATGCTGCAAAGTGGGAAGCCCACAAGACTAATGAGTGCCAGAAAATCCTGGCAGTTTCCCAACACTGTGATCACCTGCCTAACTGGCTATGTAGCACAGGCCACACAACATCCCTGAATAAACTGCAGCACTGAGGCCTCAGCTTGTAGGGTGATGCAGCACAACCAGCACACAACCAGCTTCTCCATGCACTGAACATCACTCCAGCATTGTCGTCCCTTCAGACACAGCAGCTGCCTTTGGGAGGGAGGAAAGTGTCCCCTCCCTGGCCCATCCCACCCCCTCAGATCGTGGGAGTCATGCATGCAGCGTGCTCCTCTCTGTGAACGGAGATCCAAAATTATCCCTTCCGTCCACATTATCTTTCTGGACTGCCTACCCACTCTGTACAGCTCAGGACCATCTAACAGGTGGCATCTGCTTGCCCCCAGCAGTGAAACAGGAGACTTCAGTTACACTGGGCTCAGCCAGGTGATAGCATCAGCAGGTTCTGGTTTTTGTAACCATACCAGGGATAACATGAAGGGCTTGTTTTTGAGAGCAAGAAGGAGCTCATGGCCTGCAGTGGCCCCAAGACATTGCTATGGCTCAGACTGGAGACGAAGGGTTGAACTGGCTGGTCAGATCTGAATTCCTCTCTTCCTACCCAACTGCTGCACACACACCTGAACGCAGGATCTTCCTCTGAAAGGTCATCGGTATCAGCCCAGGCATCATCAGAGCCCCCTGCAAGGAGAGCACAATGTCAGGGGCAGAGCTTGTGTAATGCCCTCATGCTCCCCCATGCTGCAGCCCACACACACCAGGGTTGTCACCCTGCCCACAACTTCCTTCCCGCCTTCCCCAAGTGGTGTCAGACCCAACCTTGGTCTCCCACCCCTGTCAGAGACTATTATACTCATCAGACCTGGGCAGCAAATTTAGCTCTTGTTCCATGTCCCTCCTTGGATGACATCCTTGGAGGATCTACAGAGGATGCCCCCACCCCACCACGCTGCTCTTTGATGAATGCTCAAACAGGTCAAAATCCCCCCAAGGGACAAGGTGCTTTGAGGCCGACTTACAGCCGGCCTATGATGTGCCCTCCACCCACCCATACACCGTGCCCACAACAATGCACAGACAGATGTTCTGCTGAGCTGACCATGCAGGGTCCCTTACTCACCTGAGAAGATGTAGTTGTATCCAGTACGGCCGTACAGCTCCCCCCACCCTGCCAGGGTTGCTGACCTGCAGATGTGCTGGAGAAAGCAACTATCATTAACCTCTTGCAGGTCTCAGAAGGGCTGCCCTTGTACATGGGGAACCGTGCCCAGCCTCCTGTCCCCTCCAGGGATCTCAGCTGCCACCTCTCTGTACCCAGTCTCTACAGTCTGTTTACCTACCTGACCTCCAATGGGCAATTCCTACCTGTTCTGGCCTCCAGCTCCCCACACCCTGCTCACCCATGTCAATTCTGTACTGCCTGCTAAAACAAGCAGCGCCTGAGCTGTGTTCATGTTTAGGTTGACCCTCATCCTTCAAACTGCTGCCATAAAGGCTAAGGACTGTCCCTATATTTGTCTCAGCAGCTCCCGCCCGGATCCCTCCACAGCAGCCTCCCTGATGGAGGGCCAGGGTCTCAGCCTGCATGGGTGCCTGACCACGCCACCTTAATTCGTGCCAGGTGAGACAAGCAACCATGGCACACATGGCTGCCAAGGGGAGCTACACAGAACTACAGCCACTTGAATTCTCCACAGGAGTGCCCACACCAACACTTAATGCAGCTCAACTCATTCACTGTAAAGTCAATCGGGATTAACACGCCTGCATCCCTCCTTGTAAGACAAGCTCGGGGATCCACTCAGCCGCCTAAGCAACCTCAGATTGCTTCCTGCATGGCTGCAGAAAAGCACTTTATTTAGTTGGGCAGCTTCTCTTCAGGGACAAAACAGGAGAACGAGAGCTAACTGCCAGATGGTTTGGGGCTACAGGAGGGGATCCCTTCCCACAGCTCTTCCAGGGGGAACCCAGAGCTTGGCAAGGTGGTAGGCAGGCCTGTGGGGAATACCCAGGGCACCTAGGGAGAAACAGTCTTGTGTGGTTCAAGTTGCCATAACCCTGCTTCCGTTGGTCTCCAATGCAGTGGAGACGCCAGCTTGCAGGGACCCATCACAAACCCTGCCCCAGGCTGGTGAGTGGATGCACTCTACTGTAGTGCCCCTCCACTCCCAGGCAGCCCATCTGCCTCTTCAGTTGGTGTCTAGGAGCAGGATCTGGCCTGCAGAAACTAATGCTGCCAGGTGATGAGGGCAGCTCAGAAAGTGGGGAGAGGGACGCCCCTCACATCAGCCAGGCACGTTCAGGCCACCTTACCTTGCCTTTGTACAGGATGACCGGGCAAACGAAACGGCCTCTGCACCTGGCCATCTTGCTACGGTGGATGAGGTCCTGCAGCTTGCTCACCTGTACGGTGCTCTCAAATCTGCCAGACAGAGAGAAGGCGAGATCAGGGCACAGGGCCTTGCATCCACACAGCCCAGATCAATGGGATGCCTGTGTGCCTTGCCTCTACCCTAGCACCCGCAGCCCAGCCCATCAGCCTCCAGACCAGCTGCGAAGCCTAACAGCAAGGATGCAGGCCTCCTACAGTGCACAGACCAACAAGTGAGAGAACCACACCAGGGTCTTTCCTGGTCTAAAGGAGTCCACTGCTCACTCCGGCAACACCAGGCTTGTAGCAGAAGCCCCATCAGCAGCTGGCAGAAAGGCCTGCATGAGCCTGGCAACAGCATCTTGGGTCACCAGTCTGTGGCTAACACGCTAGAAGACAAAGGATGGCCTGGGTGCCTGGTGGGAGCTTAAGACTAGGTTCTTCTTATGCCGAGCTCCATTTCAGCTGCCCAGTTCCATCGAGTCCTGGGCACAAGGGTTAAGACACGAGTGCACAAGTTCCCATCGGTCCTTCAAGGGTGCATCAAGGCTGCCCTGCAGTGAGAGGGAAGCTTGCCTGTGTGGGGTGGGCTGTGACACATACTCTGACTCTTCATCTCCCAGGTTGGGAAGCTTCGCTGTTGTGGAGGGGCTGGAGGCAGTAGTCACTCCATGTTAATGAGCTCTCCAGTACCGCATTTTCTACATGCTGCTTCTTTTTAATGAAAGAGAAGTGTTTCTCAGTGCTCGCGTAGGCGGTTCTATTATATAGGTTTGCAAGGAGGCCAGTACTGTGGCTAGGTAAAGGCTGTTCCCTGCCCCACGCTTTGTTCGGATGGAACCACAGTATCACTGCACACAGAAACGTTTGAAGCATGTAGCTGCCATCAGGGCCAGCAAGAGAGGGGACAGAAATGGAGCTCAGGTCTCTGATGTTCCTGACAAGGAAGGAACAACTCCTGTACAGGGAGAGGCAGCTAGTGTTATGCTGGAGAGGGCAGATACTGACATCCCTTAGAGGAGATTAAAGTTGAGGATGTTAGCTCTGGAGGAAGGGAGGCTGCAAAACTGGCCCTGCAGGCTACCAGCACTAGTTTTGACAGTGCAGTCTCAGAGCAAGCCAGGTTCACATCAGAGGTGGGAGGGAGCTCTTCTCTAGATGGCTTGAAAGCTGAGACCCTAGTCCTGATGCAGAGGGGAAGAATGCAGAGAGGTTTCCTGAGAGCACGCGGACCAGAGCAAGGAGACCCCAGCAGATGGAAGAACTCAGGGAAAACCTCAAAGTGCTGGCAGTGCCAGGGAAGAAGGATGCAGAGCTGCTGCAAAAGGAATAAGATTGCTCTGCTCGATGCAAGGACAATGCAGGGACTTAAATAAAACCAGCCACTGTCCATAGCCAGGTGATTCAAGATGATTTGGAAGTTCGTCAGGATAAAGGACAGGAAGTAGGAGAAAGCCCAGGTGCCAACTGGTCTAGTGAGGATGAAGGATGCCCAGGGCAGTGGTTTAAATATGCGGGCATGAAAGGAGGGGGGGTCCCCTGCTGCTGCTTCCTGCTGCCCTGCCATTAAGGCAGGAGTTTCAGAAGCCGCCAGCCGCAGAAACCGGCGCAGGCGGCGGGCGCCCTCTGCTGCTGCGTTCCCAGCACAGGCTGCTTCTGGAAGGCAGCAGACTTCACGATACCCCTGCACCCAGCCGCCCCCCTGCAGCCTAGGCAGGTGCTCCCCGCGCACAGGCAGCCCGCACCACAGCTCTGTACATCTTGGCTCAAGGTCCGGGCTGTTTTCAGGGCTCCCCATTTCTGACTCGCAGGCAGCAGACAGGAGCGCAGGGGACACCTCACAGGCCCCAACAGTACGTGCTGGAGCAAAGTCCACAACTCTGGCCTCCAGATGGGGAGTGCTGGAGGAGTTTATGTCTCCCCTAGCCCCACCCTTCCCTGCTCCCAGAGGAGGGATGCCCAGACTACAGAAAGTAGCATTTGGTGCCACTTCCTCACAGCAACACAGGTGCTGAGCACAGCTGAGGTAAAGCAGTCTCAGTCACCATCAGTAGCCCATGTGCACTTTGAGGATCGGACCAAAGTTGGGAGAACTCATCCACCGTACAGCTGCAGGGTGCTTAAGGTTAAAAAAAAAACCCTTACAAGACCAAAGAACCAGCCACCTGCTCACAGGGGCACCATGTTTCAAGGGACCTGTCAAGGACAAGCACACAACTGCAGCCCGAGGAAATGATTCTCTGTGAGATGAAGTGACTCAGTGCCATCAGGGGGAGGAGGGGACGGCACCTGCAGCAGGACGCCCCAGGAGGCAGGCTCCACTGGCTGCAGCAGATGACCTTGATCCCCCACCCCACTCCACCCATGTGCCATGGGGCTCATCCTCAGCTCCACCTGTCCAGAACAGAGCTTCCCCACCTGCTAGTTCACACTGGGGCAGAGGGGCAAGCCCCAGCACAAGTAGGGATGGCAGCAAGTGGGGCACAGAGCACATCCCACCCCTGCCCCAGACTCACTCCCTCAGAGCAGCAGGTCTCCTTGCACCCTAGAACACCAGGGCCTGGGGGTTAATGAATACCCCACCCACAGGACCCCCTTGTCCCAAACATCCACCTCTTACCAAAGCCACCCCTCTCTCCTCAACCCTCCCACTGCTGTCCTACAAGCCCGGGCCTGGGGAGGAGGCGGCACACTAATGAACTGCCTTCTAGGGGACAGTCAGAGCCTGCTGGGTTGTCTGCTGCACTCACTGTATCTTCCCAAGTGAAGAAGAGCTGAGGCAGAGGAAGACCACGGGAGCCCACCAGCACCCCATCCCTACCCTGAGCCAGCCTTTCCTAGAACTGTGCCTGGGACCTGAGCCCAGCTGCACTGGGCTGCATGGAGCAGACAGGACATGGGGTCCTTCAGCCTTGGCCCAACCAATTCACCCAGAGATGCTCCATACTGTGCTGCATGTGCACAGGCAGAGGAAGCCAACAGCGGCAAACTCCCTTCATTACACAGCTTAGTGATGTACCACCTAACCCCACACCCCCTGCACCCAGGCCACCTTCCTCCAAGGGCAGGCTGGCTACTCCCCCACAAGAGTGCTATATTTCTTGGATCTGAGGTTTACATTCTAGGGTGCTTTCAGGGTTCTCTGTTTCTGACTCTCACAGGAAACTCAGGAGCACCCCACAGGCCTCCCTACAGCAGGTGCTGGGGCAGAGAGACCCACACAGCATAGCAAAGCCAACACTTCTAGCCTCCAGGTGGGCAGTGGTGGAGGGGCCCCAGACCAGTACAGAGGAACCTGCCATAGGGTAAGCCACAACAGGGCTCCTTTCCACTGCTGCCATTTGATCAGCATGAGCAATGCCAAGGACTGCTGGGAGCTTCCCAGATGCAAGAAGCTGGAGGGTGAAGGACAAGAAATGCCCTCCATCCTGGCTGCAGGCACTGGTGAGCTACTCATAACCAGACTACACCTGCTCTAGCTCATCTGCTCAAGAACCAACTCATCTCAGCCCGGCAGCTGCTTTTGCCAGTACCTTTGTCACCCAGCAACGTTCTGCTGTTTTTAAGCAAGCTGCTTAGTGGTAGGAAAGTAGCACCCGAAGCTCTGGGAAGTCAGCTGTAATTCTTCACCATTTGAACCCAACCTGGATCATCGCAACTCAGTCGGACTGCTTTGCAAAATAGTGTTCTTCACCACCTCAAGCCAACGAGCTTGCACACACAGGACAGCGGTTGGACCACCGCACTGACATGAGAAGCATGCAGCAAATGTTACATGACCAGTGCTGTCCCTTTGACAGCTGTAATTTTAGAAGACAACAGCTGGCGGCAACAGATGCACCTACTCCACATCCTCCTGTCAGTGTGGTTTTTACACATCCTCTTCCTACTTGAGCAGGGGAGGCCGACTGTACAAGTGCACCCTTCTTATGCACCTTTAATTTGCCCCCTGGCAGTTGTCAGTACCTGTTTGTATGCCTGAGACAAGGGCAACAGAAGCTCCCACCCTCCTGCCGCTCTACACCCCTTAGAAATGCAAGGTCTCCTATGGTTTGTTCTCTACTTGCTTACCTTGTGGAGGTGAGGGGAGGACAACTGTGGCCTCCTCACTTACTTCAGGGGAATTTTCCAGCTGGCTGATCACCAATAGCTTCCTTTCCCTCACCAACACTATCGGAAGTGGAGTGGCCATTCCTGCACAGCATGCCAGATGAAACCAGCTCCTGACCGCAAGGGTTGCGACACTCTGTTCCTCCCCAATCCGTACGCACCAGAACCCAGGTGGGGGAGTTCTGGCTTGATTTCTGCTGGGGCAGCTGTGCACCGGTCAAGGACACACTGGCTCTGTACCATCCAGGTCAGAGCCTTTCCTGGGCTGGCAGAGTTAACTTAGAGCCCAGGAAGCTGCACGTGCAGTTCAGATGCTGTCTCCTACTGTGCATGACTTGACATGCTTGAGGGAACACTCACCTGCTGAGGGCCTCAGATTTCTACATGACCTGGCAAAGGGGTGGCTGTAGCCAGCTGCAGAATTTTGAGGCACCATCAACAAGCCTTTACAGGATGCAAGTTGGCCTTCTGTGCCCATCCTGCTCCCCATCTGTGTTTCTGCCCCAGTCAGCACTTTGCCTCCTCCCACGACTGTTTACATTCCCTAAAAGGAGCTGCTTTTAAAAGAGACCCAGCTAAAGGTCTTTTGAAAGCAGAAGTTATGCTGAACTTTAACTTAGAGAACATAAGCCATTGGCCCGAGACTCCGGCAAGGCCGCTGTTTTACAAGCTTGTAAACTGTCAAGTGCCCAGATTCTGTGTGGGGTCTTAAACACACACCGTGGTTGCATACATGGAGATGATGGAGTACAACACAAGGAACACACCACCACCATGGTGGGGAATAAGGCAAGTACCGCAGTCTAGATGGCTGTGCTTCTTGTTACGAGCACAGAGTTGCATTCTTTAGAAGACCTCAGAGAAAACACTACAGTAATACTCGGAGACAAGTCCAACCAGGAAGTCTTCCTGCGTGAAGGTTTAGGAAAGGATCCAAACATGTCCAGAAATACCGGCATCCAAGCAGCTCCACTGAAGTTCACTGAGTTACTCCCAGGCTTCAGTGTGCACTGAAAACTTCCCTACCCGACTCGGCTTCCAGCCCTGCAGGATCAAGCTCTTCTCAGCACTCCTCAACCAATGCCCAACTGCAGCGCCTGTGGGAAGACATCATGGGCTAGATCTCCCTTAATTACCAAAGAGCAAACACAGTGATAAGAAGAGCAGGGGTGTCAGCTGCAGGCCACAGAGGCAGACTGCAGCAGAAGAGATTTATACTGAGTGTTGCAGAAACTTCCAAACTGCAAGAGCAGCAGAACAACAGAAGGAGCTGTCCAGGGATGCTGGGGAACCTCTTCATTGGAGGGATGCTGTCCAGGATGGTAAGGACTAGTGCTTCCTACATGTGTGATGAGACGCCCTCTGAGGTCCCTCCCAACCCTGAGATTTAGCTGCTTATCAGACTGAGGTGCCATGTGCAAGTCATGATGGGGAGGGGAAGGGGGGGGCAGGGGGAGAACCAAAAGGCTGGGTGGATTCCTGGATTAACAAGGAAGCATACTGTTTTCAGACAGGGAACTGACTTTCAGCCTAGCTGGCAAATCATTCAGCCAACGCTCTTAACTCTTCCCGAGCACTCTTGCTTCTGCCACGCAAGGCCACTTCCCAAACCATCTACTTCTCCCTCCAAGTGCTCACTCCTCCAGCTGTGGCAGAGTGCTTGCACAGGCCACAGAGGCTTTTTAAAGCCTCCAAACTTCAGGACAGTGGTTTCCAAGCTCCAAGTGGCCTCACACAGAAGCACTGCTGTGAACACACGTGGAATTGGCTAGGCAGTAGAAAGATTCATGCTTCAGAGAAGCGCAGCCCAGGCTGCTCTGAGCCAACAAATAGCATTGTTTGTGCATCTATGGCTCATCAGCTGGCATTCACAAACCCCCAAATTCAACAAGTGTTAGCAGCAACTTCTTTTTCAAAACAAGTCTTCAGTTAGGCAGCTCCAAGTTTTGTAACTGTTCATATTTATGCAGCAGCTTCCCATCATGAGGCAAGGGAGCAGAAACACCAAGAGGGAACTTGGGATGTCAGCGACAGCAAGAACGCACCCGTGGGAGCGATTTGCTCGCACCCTCACAGCCGTCACGCTCAGGGCCCTCAATACTGAGCAGAAGGCAGGACTGACCACGTAAGTGTCTATAAGGTGGTGAAGCAAAGAGTAGGATGTGGAATCCTCTCTACTGCAGGCCTGGCTGGGTCTGCCTGACCCTGCCTCAGCACAGTGGGGGAACCATGTGCTTGAGCTCCCCCCAGATGGACCCAACACTTTTCTGTCAGCTCACATCAGTGCTATAACAGCACATTTCTTACTACCAAGCAGCGGAACGCCACAGCTCAGTACGTTGCTCTGCACTCCTTCCCATGCCTCTTCTTGGCCTTGCCTGTTACTTCACCCCCAAGAAAGACTGAAAAAAGCAGCATGTAAATAACCGTGTTCAGCCCTACAGGTGAAGTGCTGTGGCTCTGCCTTTCTGGACTCTAGTCTACCCTTAGCTTCTGCGAGTGTGAAACCAGTCTGCAACATTTCCTCCCGTCTTCACCCCCCAGAGACGTCTCACTTATCTCCTCTCTCGCAGGGCATTTGAGAGAGCTTGAAGGAACAACTACTTTAGAAGGGCCAAAAGGCAGACAAATCCCAGAGTGCAGGAAAGCAAAGGGAAGCAGTCCTGACCCTGGCACAGAAACACCCGAGCTGCAGACGCAATCCAACAGCAAGCAGTGAAAGGAACTTAGCACCAGACAGGTGACACAGCTGGCTCAAAAGCAGCAGCGCAGCCTCCCTGCAGGTGCCAAGAGCCCCTTCCAAGACGCACGGAGACCCCAGAGATGACGAGACGCGGCAACACGAGATGCAAATCACACGCTTGGGAAACCACCAGAGCACCAGCCCCTGCAGCTGCATGCGTGTCAGCAGGAAGGAGGCTCGAGCACAGCGAGCGATCGCAGGACACGAACCAGCCGCCCAGTGCAGAGAAGAGGAAGCCATATGGCCATGCCTGAGTGCATCAGCCAGGATGTCTCCACTGGACAGCGCCCCTAGCAGCATGGCCTCACATGGAGCCACTGAGCAATGCCAGGCAGCCGCGCCGCGCCGCAGGAGGACCAGAGCGGGCGAAGCGCTGTCAGGGCAGTTGTGGAGCAGGTGCAGCAGGCGGGGGCTGCAATGGTGTCGCTGAGCAGGGGGCAGGGCGGGCAGAGGGGCGGCGAGGCGAGGCAGGCCGGGCGCGCGGGGGCCAGGCTCTTACGCGTGGTGCTCGCGGTCGTGGCTCTCGTAGTCCAGCAGCACGATCTGGCGCGGGTAGTGGCTGCAGATCTCGCCGTTGGCGTTAGGCACCAGGCTGTAGCAGTAGTCCTGGCCGAACAGCTCCAAGCAGCGGCGCTCGATGCGCTCCACCTGCAACGGCCACAGCTTCAGCGCGGCCGGCCGGCCAGCC
>NW_017728917.1:15562241-15566058 GCF_001723895.1 Crocodylus porosus
GGTCATCAGAGGGGCCTGGACATGGCTGTTGTGGCCACCTGCTCCAGCTCTGGCCTCCCAGGCTCTGCAGCACCGGTGGTAGCAGGGGCCCGGATGGGCAGGTCTGCCCAAGCAAGGCTCTGCACAGGCACCCCCCTCAGTGACCTCCCTGCTGTCCTCCGGCCTCTCCGGGCCATGCCTTTCCCTGCAGGCTGAGCAGGTGCCAGCGCCCGTCTCCTCTGCTGGGGCCTGCCTGGGGCTTGGTGTCATTGTGCCCCGTGCAGCCCCCTGCTTCCTCGCCGCGGGGGCTTTCTGGGACATCCTGCTCAGGCCAGGCCTCTGCTGTGCCTGGTCCCTGCGAGCACAGGTGGCTTTGGGACTCCCATTCCCAAGGGTGCTTTCTAGGCCCCGTGTGCCCGCTGCCAAAGCCAGACCCTTTGGAGACCACAGAGGCTAAGCTGGCCTGGTCCCAGGGCAGCTGGAAGGTGCAGCTGGCTTTGCAGGATGGGGTTGCAGGTCCCCAAGCTAACAGCGGTCCACATTGGGACGGGGGGGTTGGGGTGGAAACCCTCCAAACCTTCAGCAGACATGAGAAACAGCGCGATCTGACCCAGATGAGTTAGCAGCCCCGGGCCCGCAGCAGGGACGGGCAGGCCAGGCCTGGGCCCCACACCCGGCTCCTGGCTCTCCTGGCCCAGGAGCAGGAGCTCTCTCGGGTCCCACAGGGTCTTGCCAAAGCTGAACGTTTCCTGCAGGAAGGCGGGTACTGAAGCAATGACCTCGTGCGACCCCCTGGCAGCAGCTGGGAGCCCTCCTGTGCCAGGGGCCACGACGCTGCCCTCGGGCCCTGTAGCCAGGCCAGGCAGTAGGGCACGGTGGGGCTGGCTAGCAGGAAGCTGGTACGCAGCAGCCCGCGAGGTCCCAGGCAGGCGTGCTGGCAGCTGGCCAGTCGGTGCCCACAGCCGGCCCACGAGGGCCCGGCGAAGCTCCCACTGGGTCGGGGGTTGGTTCGTGGCCCAGGGGAGGCCTCCCCTTCCAGCAGCAGAGAACCAGCCACCGCGTGCTCGGGACTGGGCTGCGGGGAAGGCCCGTCGGGTGGTGCAGCCGTGGGGGTGACTGGCCACAGCCAGGGCCCCCGATTGCCAGCGCGCTGCACAGCTGTGCTGGCCAGGGTCCCAGGTAGGCTCCAGCCGCCGGCGCACGGGCAGCATCAGCAGGCGCTCACGCTCGAGGCAGCTGCAATCTCTGGATCAGCAGAAACCTGCTGGCCGCCCTTTCTGTGCAGCTCGGCTGTGCTTCCCCCGGGGCTCCAGAAATAGGCCGTACCTTTCCCCTGGGGATGTGGCTGGCAGGCAGCGGGGCGGGCGGGCCAGGCAGGGGGAGGCCGTCTGCACCAGTGGCCTGTGCCTGCAGGAGGTGGAGGCCGCAGCTGTGGCTCAGTGCTGGAAAGCTGACATTTATTTATAGCCTGGTCCAAGTCACAGCACAGACGGGGGCTCCCCTGCACGCCGCGTGCATCTCTGCATGCGTCTGCCTCTGCATCGCCAAGGGGCAGATGGACGGGGGCAGGAAGGGGCCAGGTCCTCTGCTTTTGGGGGGTGGGGGGCAGCTGTCCGGCTTCTGCCCTCTGCCTTGCGCGTTGCTGCACATCTTGCCCCACCTCCGGAGCCAGGCCCATGGTGGGGGGCCTGATCCCTGCTGCAACCTGGTCGCAACAGGTCAGGTCTGGTCTGGACCTGCCTCTGTGCACCTGCCACCTCTGCGGGCTGCAATGGGGCAAGTGGCTGCGCTGCCCCAGCCCTGCCGTGCGCTCCCCCATCTCTCCCCACATCATTGGCTCTTCCCGGGAAGGCTCTGCATCCCTGGCCCAGCTCCTCCCCGTGCCTGGCATGCTGGGCCTTGCCCTGGAGAGGTCCCACAGGGGCTGCTCCCTCGGCTCCAGCCTCACCACCCGCCCTGGCCAGGCGCTTGTTTTTGTGCCACATGGCTCTACGGCACCGGGGCCACAGGAGGCTGGGCTCAGCACATGGGCAGTGCCCGGGCACGCAGCACAGCGGGAGCCCATCCACGAGTGGGGTGGGAGCAGCAGGGAGCTGCGGCTGGCCTGCACGCGGGCGGCTGTCTCTGCACATTGCTTCAGCGCGGGGGCCAGCTCACCACAGGGTGCCCAGCGGCGAGGCAGCAGGGCCGGCCCGACGAGGAGCGGCGACGGGACCTGAACCTGTTCAGCCTCCACAAGAGAAGGCTGAGGGGGGACCTGGTGGCCGTCTATAAACTGGCCAAGGGGGACCAGCGGGGAATGGGACTATTTGATGTCCTCATATCGCGGGGAATCTGCTTGAAACTGTGGGCCGCTGTCGGATGGCGGCCGGTGGTGCAAAGTCCTCTGGACCGCCTTGCGGGAGTCCAGAAACAGTCCAGAGTGAGCCGCCCCGGCGGGGGGCAGAGCCAGGCCGGCCGCCACCGCCGCTGCGTCAGGCAACCAGTGCTGTGACGACATCACCTAAAACAATCGGGATGGGAAGTCACTTGGTGCTCGGCGCTCGCTGGTCTTCGTGCGGGTAAAAAGGCTAAAAGCTTAAAAAGTTAAAAGCCCAGAACCGCAGGATGAGCCGCCACTGGGCAGGGCGACCAGCACCTTAAAACACCAATAAATTATGAGGGACAACAAAAGAGAAAACAGGGCGTGCGCGTGCAGGGTCACGGCCGAAACAAGCGCTCCCTGGGGGAGACTGACCAGGGACCCCGGATCGCGCGCACCGGCTCGCAAACCTGGAGAGCTTGCTGGTGGCTGCCGCCCAGCCGTGCTGCACCCAGAGATGCGCGCAAAGGACACCAAGGAAAATGCCCCGAGGTCGCCAGGAGCCTTCCCTGCCAGAGCCTCCTGCCTGGACCGCCAGATGACCAGCTTGGCCAGAGGCAGGAGGAGGTTGACCAGGAGGTCCTGGGCCTTGAATGGGAGAGGCCCTGTTCCCCTGAGCAGCGCTGGGGTAATGAGGAAGAACGGCCGGAAGCTGACAGAGCAGGTTCAGGCTAGGAAGTGGTGCTGGCTCCTGCCCTGGGGGTCTTCAAAAGGAGGCTGGACAGCCACCTAGCCGGGGTTTTTTGACCCCAGCATCCTTTCCTGCCCATGGCAGGGGTTGGACTCGATGATCTGCTGAGGTCCCTTCTGACTCGACCAACTATGAAACTATGAGACCTGGATGGAGTTGGTCACCACTACAGACAGGACGTGTCCCAGGTAGGGAAGACGGAGGCCAAAGAGCTGAGCAGCTTCTAGGTGCCAGGGGACGGGCCGGCCGGCTCCGTGACTTGCTCCTCTGTTGTCTGAGCTGCTTTGGTGCGAGCAGCAGCTGCCCCTCCGCGGCCACCACACGTGAAACTCCCAGATGCCAGTGCTTGCCTTGGGGAGAGGCTCAGCCGGTGCCCGCCGACCAGCTCCTTTCTGTCTCCAGGAGGGCAGATTTCATGCGCCATCTACAGGGACTGCAGCTCCAGCCTCTTCCCAGGGCACACGGAGTCAGGGGCTGCACGTGCAGGTCCAGCCGCCCCGGACCGCGCTGGCTCAGCGGAGCCCTGTGCCAACGGGCCGCAGGGCCGGGCTGGGCCAGATTCGGCGGCCTGCGGGCAGAGCTCCCGGGATGGGCGGCGGGGGTGGCTGTGAGGCCCTCGCGTCGCTCTGGCACCGTGGCCGAGGGTGGCGGCCCAGCGACTGCCCGTGCCCCTCGGCTGTGGCGCGGCTCCTGCGTGCCAGCCTCGCACGAGGCCGGGAAAGGCGCTCGTCTGCCCAGGCCCAAAGGGCCTGCGCTCCTGCCGGGCAGGGCCCGAGGCGGGGCAG
>NW_017728917.1:15566158-15579957 GCF_001723895.1 Crocodylus porosus
GAGGCACACGCGAGGGGCGCAGCCCAGGAGGGCTCCCCCAGGGCTGCACCCAGTCCCCCTTCGGGGCACGCACCACCCCTCCGCCTCGCCTGGGAACCTCCACGTGCGCTCGGCCCGGGCTGGCGACCGCAGCACGGAGCCCGGCATCCCCTGGGCGGCGGCCTGGCCCCAGCCACCGCTGGCTCCGCCAGGGGCTCTCGGCACAGCGGCAGGACAGCCGCAGCCAGGGCCTCCCTCCTCCCGCTGCCCAGCCCTGGGGGCCTCCGCACTCAGCAGCCCGCAGCAACGGGGACGAGCCGGACAGCGAGGCTCACAGGAACGGCACCAGGATCCTGGCAAGAGAGGCCCGGGCCTGGCTCCCGCCTGGGGGAGGGTTCCCCGCCGAGGCCACAGCCATGCAGAGGCTGCAGAAGAGGGTGGCGAGGCCGAGCGAGGCTGCCCCCACCCTGCCCCACGAGGGCCGCGAGCCCCTTCCCTTTGCTCCATAGCGCTCACTGCTGCGGGGCTGAAGGGGCTTCTGGGGCTGGCGCTGGCTCCGGCCCACGCCAACGAGGCAGCGCGCTGAAGGGGCCTGGGAAACCTGGTGGGCGAGGGGCCACGCGCCACTGCCCCAGGCCACGCTGCAGCGCAGGCCGCTGGCAGGGGCTGCTCTCATTCGGGCAGCACCCAGCACCGGGCCCAGCTGCCCCCCAGCATGGGCCTGGCCTCCGGGGAGCAGCAGGGAGGGCCCATGGCCTGGGGGCCCTGGGCCTGCAGGCGTCCTGTGGCCGGCGGTTGGCCAAGGCCAGAGACGGCGGGAACGGGCAGGGAGGGGTGGGCCCAGAGGGGAGGCTGAGGTCACCTCTCGGTCCCCATGAGACCCACCGACCCAGTGCACAGGGCAGGGGCTGGGCCCCGAGGCAGCCCCGTGGGCCAGAGCTGGGCTGGGCAGTGGCTGTGCCTGTCACAGCCGCAATGGGGCCCAGCTGCAGCCCCGCCCTGCGCACCTCCACCCCGCAGCTGCCCCGGGGCTCTGCCGGGAGACGGATGCTGAGCTCCTGCTCTTGCCCCCACCCCAGCTCAGTGCCCTGGGGCAGTGCATCGGCCCAGGCCTGTACCTGGCTGCAAGGACGAAGCTGCTGACAGGCGGTTGGACTGGGTTGGGCTGGTCCTATCCTGCAGCGCTGCAGGCTCCCTCCATGAGGAGCAGGTGCAGGGGCTGCAACCTTCATACCTGAGCAGGTGCTCAGCCTGTGACCTGGCCCAGGGGATCCTGGGAGACGTAGTCCAGGATGCAGGCAGCCAGCTTGTCCTGGGACATCTCTGCACACCGCAACTTTTGCTCATTGCTGGAGAAATGAAGCAAAAGGGTGTGGGGGAGATGGTACACAAAGGGGGGGGGGGTGCTGGGGGTGCTTGCACACAGACTGCATGTGTGCAGGTGTAATTGGCTGGGGAGGGGCAGGGGTCGGTACGCGTGCCGCTTGTGAGATGCTGCAGAAGTGCTCCGGGCCCATATTTAGCCCCTCTGGCGCTGCAGTTGTGCCCTGGGGGCAGCAGGCACTTGCTCAGGCCAGTCACTGCCCCACACCGGCGGGAGGGCAGAGGCTGGGCTTTGGCCCCTGACCAGGGGCTGTAGCTGGCCGTGCCTGTGCGCCTGCACCGGGCCATGCTGCCCGGGGGCTTCCTGCTGCACTTGGTGCTTACCCACTCCCAGCCCCTACCACATGCCTGGATTCAAAGGCTAACACTCACGCCCGGCAGCCAGGGATCCCCTCAGGGCCCAGGGCCCATGGCTCCAACCGGGCTTGTCCCTTGTCGATGCGGGGCCTCGTTAGTCTGGACTCGTCACAGAGCCCTCCTGGCTCCTGTGCCTTGCTCGTAAGGAGCAGGGGCAGCGGGGGGCTGGGGCCATTGGGGCTAGCAACAACGACGGAGCCGGTAACACCACGTCTCCCCCGGCCCCTCTCTCCCTGTGCAGCCCTCTGCCTGGTGCTGGGCTGCATGATCTTCCCGGACGGCTGGGACGCGGAGACTATCCGGGACATGTGCGGGGAGAAGACGGGGAAGTATGCGCTGGGCGACTGCTCCGTGCGCTGGGCCTACATCTTGGCCATCATCGGCATCCTCAACGCCCTCATCCTCTCCTTCCTGGCCTTTGTCCTCGGCAACCGGCAGAACGACCTGCTGCATGAGGAGTTCAAGACAGAGAGCAAAGGTGAGCACGGCCCACGGCGAGGGCCTCGTCAGCCCCGGCCCTGCCCCGGGCACGGGGGCAGGATGTGCCCGTACTGCGCTCTCGGGGGCGTTGGCCAGCCCGGCCTGACAGGTCTGGGGGACAGCTGCAGCCCAGCGGCGATAAGGGACAGGTCCCCGCGTGGCCGAGGTGCCTGAGGCCCCGTGGGCGGTGCCAGGGGAGCTGCCCCCACCGGGGCCCAGTCGGTCTCTGCGGCCACGCGTGGAGGGAACGGGGCCGAGCGAGCAGGAGCCGCCCCAGGGCGCCACGGCCAGGAGTGGGGAAGCAGACGCTCGCCTCTGTGCGCACCCTGCACGGCTGGAGCTGGCGCAGCGGTAGGCAGCGCGGCAGCCCCGGGTGCGGTTGAAAGGGGCGGGGGGCGGCCCAGCGGAGGTGGAGGCAGGTGCAGGCTCCTGACGCTCTCTCTCTTTGTCTCCGACAGATTTTGTTGGCACTGCGGTAAGTTCTGTGCGTCCCCCAGCGGTTCCCCCCAGGCCGTGGGCCACGCCAGGCGCAGCGTGGTCTATCTGTCCACATCGCCCCCATTCCCCACTCCCCCCGCCGGGTCCGCCCTGCTCCTCCCCTGCCCACTGGGCCCGGCCCTGTGGCCACGGCCAGGGACGTGGGACAGCTCGGTCCTACCCGAGCACAGGGGTCTGGGAGAGGGCCCAGCTCCGTGCACCCCGGCCCGTGGGGGGGAAGGCGGCCACACAGGGCAGGGCAGGAGCTCTGTGGCTGTCCCCGCTCCAGCTGCAAGGGAACTGCGTCACCCCCCGCTGCCCCGGGCGCCTACGGCTGGGCCACAGCCCCCGTGCGGTGCCACGGCAGCCAGCGATGCTTTGCAGGAGCCGGCTGCTGTGCTGGGGCCTGGCTCGGACGAACGCGGGGCCTGCCGGCTGGAGCGTCCCGGCGGCGCTGCGGGTGCTGGAGGCTGAGCGGCAGGGCGGGCCCGGAGCTGCCGGGCAGGGTGCGGGGCCGGCGACGCTGATGCCCACGTTCTCTCCACAGAGGATATAATGTAGTGCGTGCAGCTGGGCCCTCGCAGCGCTGGCGCCTGGACTGGACCCTCCCCGTCCCTGCCCTCCCTTCTCTGCCGACACCCCGTCCCAACCAGCTCTGTGCCTCAAACGCCACTGGCCTCGCCAGGGACCTGTCGGCCACATGGCTCCCCGCCCCTGCCGGGACCGGGACCGGGACCAGGACCGGGACCGGGACCGCCTGCCCGCCCGCCACCTGCTTCAGGAACAGCAACGCACTGCAGCTTTGTGTCCCGGAGACAACCACGGAGGTTTGGATGGATTTCGATGCTCCTGGGAAGCATCGAGGCCCCTGCTGCCCCCCAAAGTGCCCCTGTCCAGCCCCTCCATGCCCTGCCCTGGCGGTGGAGCCAGCACCAAGAGGAGCCCCTGCCTCCACCCCTACACCTCTGGGCAACAGCGGGGCTGCAGCAGACTGAGCTGCTGGGGGATCCCAGCCCTGGCCCGGTGGGCCGACACTTGTGCATTTGCTCATCTTTGCACAGGGACCACAACTGCACCCCGCAGCCCTTCTGGGCTCTGGCTGAAACTCACTCCTGGGCCCAGAGCCTCCTGCCCCTGCTGGGACCAGCTGTGGGGGCATCCCGGTGCCAGATGCTGAATGTAACCCCTGGCCTGGCCCTTGATGCTGGGGGCTGCTAAGGATGTGACCAGCACCCAGTGCCCTCCTGCCCCTGTTCCACCACGTGCGTCTCATGCTGGTGCCAAATGCCACAGTCCTCCCCACACGGTGCTTTACCCCTCGCCAGACAGATCCACCCCCCTCCTGGCCGGGGGGCGGCCACACCGCCCTGCTGCGGCAGGGCCCCAGCTGCGGGGGCAGCCTGGAGGGGGCCGTGCCTGCTGCTCCACACCCACAGCCCAGCCTCAGAGGCAGGACAGCAGTACGGACCTGCACCGCGGGGACCCCTGTGCCGCTGAGAGCAAGGCACCTTAACTGCCCCCCACAGCCAGCAAGGCTGCCCCTGCTCATCGCAGGCCCATGACTCCAGGAGGCAGTGACAGTCCCCAGAGCCTCATTGCTGCAGGGACAGAGCTGGCCCTCCGCCCCTCAGAGCCCCTGGCTGGAGTGGAGCTCGCATCCAGCTCAGCCCCAGCCCCTGCCCCCGAGACCAGATGAGCCAGAGCAGCCCACGCCCGTGCCCAGCAGACACAGGCTGGAGGTGAGAGTGCCTGGAAGCACGCAGCACGCGGCAGCACAATAAAGTCCCGAGCACTCATGCTGAACGCATCCCAGCGCCCAGCTGCAGGTCACCCGGGGACGTCTCTGCTGCTGGGCCCCAGGCAGCAGTTGGTCGGGGCGGGGAGCATGGGTGCAAGAGGTAAAAGGTGGGAAGAGAAAGTCATAGGGGCTGGTGTGGTGCAAGGCAGGGCTGCGGGGGCCAGGGCTTGTGCCAGGCTGGCGGGACCAGGGCTGCAGTGCGCAGGGACCCGGGCATCCTGCCGCGGCTGCTTCCTGAGAGCGGAGCCAGGAAGCAAAGACGTACATAGCGCCAAGCGCCAGGGTGGGGAGGGGATGCTGGGAAGGGAGGCTGGGACAGGCCCGGGCGCACAGGAAGGTTGGTCTGGTGGTGGCGCACAGACGCTGTGGGGCAGCATGGGAGAGGGGCCAGAGCAGCAGGGGAGGTCTGGCCTCCACCGCCCAGGCGGGCCCTGTCCCCTTAGAGCAAAGGAGCAAGGATCGAGCCACATGCACAACCACGCAGCACCTCCAGGGAGGGCCACGGCATTGTCACGAGTCCTGTCCCCCACCCCCCACCCCGTGATCACGACACCCTTGTAGCAACCACGGCCCCTGCCCAGCCAGGGGAGTCACGCCAGGAGACGGCTGGGCACAAGGATGCGCTTCTCAGTCACTTGGCAGCAAAGGCCCAAGAGGAGCTGCCCAGCCCCGCGCTGGCAGATACTACAGCAGGGTCACAATTGCAGATGGTGCCACAGATGTGGCTGCTTTTGTCGACTGAGATGCAGCACCCGCGCAGAGGGAGCCGTGGCTGTAACATATCTGTATTTTAGTACAAAGTTTGATACAGTGTTTCACAAACCTTATTGGAAAATATAATTTAAACTGGACTGGGTCTGAACCCTGTCGTGTGGGAGCAGAAACCGTGGCGTGGTGCTTCTCCAAGGGACGTGCCCCAGCACCCAGCCCGGGGTTGGGCTGGGATTGGTTGCAAGAAGAGGCTGCCAGGGGGACGCGGCCTGCAGCAGTAACGGGGCAGGTAGCTGCGCCACGGAAAGACGGAGGAGCTGTAGCAGGAGCAGAGACCCACCACCCCCAGCAGGACCAGCCCAAGAGCAGGGCAGGTGGCAGGACCAGAGCCAGCAATTGTGGGGGGAGTGAGAGGGGCCATGAGGGATCCCAGGAAGGCTGAGGTCTGCCAGACCACATGGCTAGACCCAACTGATGGCAGCGGCCAGGATGGACGTTTTGCCCCGTGGGCTGCCAAGAACCGTGCTGGGGGAGTGGGCCCTGTCTGGCAGGACCAGCCAAGAGGCTGCACACATCCAGGGGCCCCGCAGAGAAGCCCGTGAGCTGACGCCTGCCCTTGGGTGCGAGGGCCAGGGCAGAGGGCTACGGGCTTGGGCCCACTGCACAACTCTCCCTGGCCCTGCTTTCAGCCCCCCGACAAACAGGGCAGAGCTCGGAGCTCCCCGAGACCCCGGAGCTGCTGCAGCGGCTCTGCGGCATCTCAGGCAGCTGTGGTCACACCTGGACCAGGAGTTGGGTTGCAGCGTTTTGAAACTGTTGCCATGGAAATCCTGCTGGCGTAACCATGGAGATGATGCAGCTGGCACTGTGCAGGTGCTAGCGTCGGGCACTTGGGAGGACAGGCGAGGACAGGGCTCAGCCGGGATTTGCTCGTGGGACGTGGGCAGGAGCAGCCCCATCAGGCACCAACCCCAGGCCAGACGCCACAAGCCTTGGCCAGCGACAAGCCAGCACGGCTCAGCCTGGCCCCTCGTGGGCAGATGTCCCGTGCCCTGGGCTGGTGACCTCCCCAGGGATGCGGCAAGGGGCAGCGCACAGTGCCCTGCTCTCATGCATGCTGACAGGTGCTCAAGCCGGGGCAGGCATCGGCGACTACAGACGAGCTGCGCCGGCTCCCTGGGGAGAAGAGCGGGCGGGGGTGGAGCCGTTTTCTCCCTCCAGCTCCACCTGCCCCTTGGGTTCCCGCTGCAGGGGGAGAAGGCACGTGGAGCCCCTCCTGTGGCTTGTGCTTGGCCCGAGGGGACCGGCGCTGCTGGGACAACGGGGAGGAAAAACCAATAGGCCACTCTTCAAGTTAAGTATTTTTATTATCAAAATTATTACGTCTCTTGTGAAAGTCCAAATGTTACAGCATGGTGTAAAAACGCCACCAGAGCGAGACGCTGCAGCCCCTGCCTTTCCAAGAGCTTCCCACGGTGCCACCCTCGGTGCGCGGAGCTGCTGGGACCTCTGCGTGCTGCACCCCTGCCCCAACCCCACGCTGCCCCAGGGCAGAGCCTGCCTGCCCCATGCTGCACGCAGTGCCAGAAGGGAGGCTGCACCCCCAGGCGCGAGATCAGGGAAGTTTACACCTACTTTGTACAGCACACAGCCACCCGGCTCTGGGGTGGCAGCTCCCCCTGCCCCGCTCGCAGCCAGACAGCTTGAGAAAGTTACTGATGGTTTCAAGATGTTACAAGTCTCCCCTAGGTTAAGCAAACACCTGATTTCAACTGCAAGTTGGAGCAAGTTGCAACAGTCCTGGACGAGGAAGAAGACTGTGCACTGGAGGGGCAGGGGAGACAGACTCAGCATCGGTGCATCCGGGAGCAAAGGAGAAGGTCCACGGCAGCACCAGGGTCACACTTGTCGGATACTCGCTAACCTACTATGGTTATAACTGAATATAAAATTAGATAAATAAAAACACGCCCAAGAGTACAGTAAACGAGTGAGAAAGAAGCTGGCAATTGCATGGAATCGCACAGACTGCACCCCCTGCCGAGGGGCCGCCCTGGAGCCACGGCAGCCCGTGAGCACCCTGCACAGGCCCTGCGAGGCCTGGGGTCCCCACCACGCCTGACCCGCGCTGCAGCCGAGCCACAGGCCCCGCGGCCAGCATGAGTCAGGCGTGCCAGCAGGCAGCTCCAGGGCACCCTGGTCTCGCCCTCACTGGGAGGGGCCCCTGGCACCCTCTCATGAGAGCCACTGTGAAGGGTCAAAGTCTGGGGACAGGCTCCGCTCCCTGGTGCGTGGCAACAGGCACTGCCCAGCCAGTTCCAGGTGCTCACAGACTCCTGGGACAGTGGCTTTCAGTGACCTACCCTGTCACGCCAGTCAGCAGCGTGCCCGCCTGCTCCCAGCAGCGCCAGGTGCGCACTCACTCTCGTCCCAGTGCCAGCTCCCCTACGGGCTGCGGCGTCCCCATCGCTGGAAAGGGACCTGATGGTGGCAGTCGCAGCCCAGCCCAGGGCAGGCTGTATACGCTGGTCTGTTTGTGACTGGAATGATCGTAACGGATTCAAGCCCTCCCCCAGGAGCCACCAGAGCCGGACCTACGAGGATCAGTTTAACTTGCCTGATTTTTCCTTGAACTGTTTCTTATTCAGATGTCCTTACTGCACGTGTGACTACAGCTATGGGCATGGACAGGGGACAGAGGCTGCGTCAGTCATTGCACTTAGAACCGTTTGCTTTCCTGTAATGTACCCAGACGTTAGGGAGAAGCTTTGCTACAGTCTCTGCCTCAGAGAAATCTGCTTCCTTCTCCAAGCCAGAGGCCAATGCGGCGTACGAGTCTCACCCAGGTGTCCCAGACCTCAGCCTCCGACCCCCTGCACCCCCAGTATCAGGTGCAAGCTTCTAACACCGGCCCCGGGGCCGCTTCCAGAGGGGGCTGGAAGGGTCCGTAGGCAGCTCCGTCCTCCACAGGTCCAGGCAGCCCTAGGAAAGCCCTGTCTGAGTCTTTACGCCCGAGCCTTGCAGCTGCTGCAGTCTGTACTGGTGGACACTGCCTCCTCCACGGTGCGGGTAGTGCTGGGCACCGGGCACCGTGGTCCCCCTGGAGCTTGGGTGGAGGGCCGGCTGCCCAGGGCCGGGGGGACCAATAGTCCGCAAGTCCGATTGCAGTGCTCGAGCACTTTGGGGGGTGCAGGCGGGGCCCGATGCGCCTGTGCAGGGCTCAGAGGACAGCGAGTCCGCGGCACTCGGCTGCGCGGGGCTGGCAGCAGCAGGACAGCTCTTCTTCAGGAGGCTGCTACCGCCACTGCTGCCAGGGTGCTGCTGGCTGCTGTAATAGCCAGAGTTCCCGGCAAACAGCGCCGAGGAGTCCGTGGAAGCTGGGGGAGCAGGGCTGGAGTAGGAGGTTTCCGAGGAGCCGAGAGAGGTGGCGTGTCCTGTCCTCTGTGATACCACTCGGTAGCTGTATCCTGGGGATGGCGCAGGATGCCCTCGGTAGGGGGAGGAGCTCTGTGCCTCTGCCCGGGGGCTGTCTGACTGCAGCAGCTGGAGGGTGTAGAGACAGGACAGGTCAGACATGCTCCCACCTGCCTCACTCACGTCAGGTGGCAGCCCATGTTCAGCAATGCTGCATGAGACTAGAAACCCACCCGAGTAGCTGCCAGATGCAACCTGAAGCTCCAAGGCTACCCACGCCCATCATAGGCAGGACCAGTGCTCCTCTCACCTGGTAGCTGTATCTAGAAGGACTGTACACTGCTGGTCCTTTGAGTGTGGAGCTGAGAGCCTCTGGCGTGTCCCCCTCCGCTGCATCTGGAAGGCACATCACAGTAAACCCTACGTCACCCCTGGACTGGAGCATGCTGCCTGGCCATGCTGCAGCCAGCTAGTTCCGCAGTCCTGGGACAGGTCAGTGGGCAGTGAGGCACAGATGGGCTCTCTGAAGCCTGAGATGGTGGCAACCTAGAAAACCCTAGTCCTAAGGCACATGAAGCATCATCATGGACAAAGAGCTGCCACCTCTCCCACAATCCCTGGAGCTCTTCAAACTGTGGACCCTACTGTACACACACATCAGCTTCGTATGTGCAAGACCAGGTGAGGGAGCTCCTACGTGGGGGGTTTTTTTACCCAGCAGCTGCGAGCAAGGTCCTTCATATGCAGACTCTATCGGGTGTGCAAATGCAGCATAGGCCAGAAGCAGAGGCTAACTGGGACAGCCTGTTGTCCCCCTACACTGGGGCCATCACTTGCTAGACCCCCTCAGCATCACTCTTACTGCTCAGATTCGTAGGTCTGGAAGGGACCTCGAGGGTCACCTGGTCCAACCCCCTGCAGAATGCGACTCCTAAGCCACCTGTGTCCAATGCGCACCCAGCTTTGCTGGAAAACCTCTAGTGAAGGAGACTCCAGCATGCCCTGGGCAGCCTTCTCCACTGCCTTAACTGTAAGGATGTTTTTCCACAGATCTAATCTAAAAACTGCTCTGCCACAATTTAAGGTTAGTGCTTCATGTCCTGGTCTCTGTGATAAAGGAGAACCATCTTCTCTCCCTTCTTTAGGGCAGCCTTTCAGATATTTGAAAGCTGCTATTCTGTCCCTCCATCTCCTTTTCTCCAAGCTGACCGTTTTGCACTGCACTCACGTTGAGCCTGAGATGCACTAAGACTCCCAGATCCGCCTCAGCAGCACTACTGCCTAGCCAGTTATCTTCTACCCTGTCTGCATTTCACTCTTCTTCCCTTACACTGGTCTGCACTGAGCTTCATCCTGCTGTCTCTAGCTCAGCTCCCCAGCCTGGCCAGATTCTTATGAATTCTACTTCTATCCTCCAAAGCGTCTGCAATTCTCCCCCTCCTGGGTCACCTGCAGATCTGATCAGGAAGCTCTCAACTCTGGGGTCCAAATCTCCACCAAACATGTTAAACAGCATCAGACCCATGACACTCCCCCCCAGGGATTCCCGCTTGAGACTTCCTGCCGTTCCAGAATGGATCCGTTTACAATTGCCCTCTGCCTGCAGTTATCGATCCAGTTACTGGTATGTACCCACCTGACTAATTTTATCAAGTCCATGCTTCTCCAGTTTGCTTCTGAGGTCACGTGGGCCTCTGAGGCCTTACTCAAGTCCAAGCCCACTGTGTCCACCGCACTCTCCCCACCCACTGGGCTAAGAACGTCAGTGTCTCTATCCTCAGAGAACTTCACCGAGCTTAGCCAGTTAAACCAAAGGGCCCTGGAGATATGGGGAAAACTAAATCCCAGGGCAGTAAATCTGTGGTGGAGCCTAGATTTAGTTCTGAGGTCCAAACCTGTGATCAACTACAAGACTTGATAGTTGCAAGAAGAGACAGGAAGAGGCACTGGGCCTTGCTCGCTTCAGGAGGAAATGTGCCCGGGATGGGTCTCTCAGGGTGCCAGTGATGTTCACTGTGAAGATGCCACTTGTACTTAAGAGCCGAACCCATTCTGCTCCCAGGATGAAATGCAGGTCCCCTGAAGCAGCTCAGCTGCTTACCTGGGTCTCTCTCAGCAGCACCGTCACCAGAAGGCGAGGGTTCGCTTCTCTGGGATACCTTTGCACCGCTGCGCAGGACCTTCTCAAGAATGCCACGGCCCTCCCGAAGCCGCTCCACCGATGTGGGAACCATCCTGCAACAGAAAGCAGTCAGCAATGAGGCCCACCTAGGAACAGTGCGTGAAGGGCTTGTGGGCCCCTGGCTAGCGCTACAGGAGTGGTATCTGCTCAGAACCTGTGGCGTGACGTCCGTGGCAGAGCGCAAGGCCCCGCCCTGAAGAACGGCATCTCCAGACCAGCGGTTCCCAAACTCTGACAGATTGCGCACCACCAATTTCATAGAGTCATAGATTTTTAGGGAGAGAGGGGACCTCAGCAGATCATCAAGTCCGATCCCCTGCCCTGGGCAGGAAAAAGTGCTGGGGTCAGATGATGAATTTAAAAATGATACAACCCACCAGCAAATTTTTCAGTTCAATCTTAAGTACCACCAGCACATTCTCTCATATAAAGTAACTATAATCAATCTGTTAACGCGTACCACCAAAAGACTGTCTGCGTACCACAGACTGGGAACCGCTGCTCTAGGCAAAGGCTGCAAGGGGCATGGCTCTGCACTGCTTCTGCAACAAGCAAACTGCAGGGGATTTCACTGTCAGAGCCTGTCTGCCAAGCACAACTGCTGTCAGGAAATTCCTACAGCATTGCCGTGGGACAACAGGATCTCTCCTCTTAACTGTCAGAAGTGACTGGAAGATGTCTAACGTGGTCTAGTGAGACTGAATCCTCTTCTCCCAGGAAAGGGATTCAGGACTTGACAGCATGTGTGAAGGTGTGAATACATACAGCCAGATGCAGTCACTTGGCAGAAACGAGTTTCTGTTGTACTGAAAAAGCAGCTAAATGCAACAAACTATGATGATGAAACATTGTGGTGGCTCTGTTAGAGCATGTGCCAGAAATGTAAGGTTTCTGGAATAAGGGTAGTTAGACTGCTTCTCTCATTAATGCTCCTTTCTATATCCTTTTCCTTTGCTAAATTTAAAACAATCCGTAATATAGAAACCCTGCAAGACTGTACACAACTGCTGCCCCATCATGCTACACACTGTCCAAAAAATGCCGGAAAAGTTCCTGCTCTGAAGATGGAAACCTGTGGCAAAGAGACCTCCCAAGGTCATGCTCAAGGTCAATAGCTGGCTTGGAACAGAACAAACCTACTTCCACTGGACCATCCGGCCTCCTACTCTTCATGCTTGTACATGAAGTAGCAGCACCTAGATTCAGCACCACCGTATGCATCAGACTGTTCATGGTAAAGAGCGAGTCCATGCCCTAAAGAGCTTAACCTCTTTCAGTATCTTTTTTAATGCTAAACATGTAGTATAAAACAGATGTGTAGCATGACTGAGTTAACAGTGAACAATAAGAGAGAGCTAGGAGATGCAGTAATTAAACCACACCTTTTCAATGTTATCGTAACAGTGTTAGCATCTTTCTTTTTAAAGATAAAAAAAACCAGACTTGACATGAGCATTTTTACAGTCCAAATGCTGGACTGAGTGAGAGAAAGGGGCAGAGTTCACACCTCCTGGAGGTGAATTCACACTTTCATTGCTGCTATTGCTTGGCTGGGGACAATTTTCTGCAAGGCTGGGCTAACTGGGCAGTAATACATCTGTTTATTCTGTAAAGGCTGTTTCTTGGCAACTGAAAGACAGAAACTTTTTTTTTTTTTTTTTTTAAATGGAAGCTGTTTGCAGGTATTGTAGGATTCAGCAAAATTCTGGAGAGCCCTAAAAACCAAGGCCAGTCAATTCTGCTCCCACTGTGCGTGCCATTATATGTGCCTGGAAATGTACTGGAGAGCTGAGAGCAGGGGAAAGAGCTCTAGAGATGAAGCTGTTTTACCACTCTAGTACTCAGTAGCACAGTCTTCATAACGCAAGGTCAAACAGGATGCTCACTTATAACAGGAAAAGGCAGAAACACTGGCCAATCCTTTTTCAAGACACGTGACAGTTCACATCTCAGAGATTCATAGATGCTCGGGTCGGAAGGGACCTCAGCAGATCAGAGTCCAACCCCCTGCCCCAGGCAGGAAAGAGCGCTGGCCGGGGTCAGACGACCCAGCCGGGTGCTTGTCCAGTCTCTTCTTAAAGACCCGTAAGGTAGGGGACAGCACCACTTCCCTTGGAAGCTCGCTCCAGATTCTGGCAACCTTCACCGTAAAGAAGTTCTTGATGTCTCACCTGAATCTGCTCTCTCTCTCTTTGTGGCCATTATTTCTAGTTACTCCAAGGGGTGTCCTTAGTAAATACAGCATCTCCTACCCCTTGCTGTTCCCCCTGATGAATTCATAGACGGCCACAAGATCCCCTCTCAACCTTCTCAGAGGGCCCCGAATCTCTTCAGCCTCCGCAAATCTTTCCTCATAGGGCCTTGCCTGCAGGCTCCTGAACATACGAATGGGCTCCTCTGAACCCTCTCGAGGTTGTCCACATCCCTCTTGAAGCACAGTGCCCAAAACTGGACGCAGTACTCCAGCTGCAGCTTGACCAGTGCCGCATACAGGGGAAGTATCACCTCCCTGGACCTGTTCGTCATGCAACCACTAATGCACGATAAAGTGCGGTTAGCTTTACTGATCACTTCATCACATTGACGACTCATGTTCATCTTGGAGTCAACTATGGCTCGAGATCCCTTTCTGCTACAGTGCTGCTGAGAGGTTCATCCCCCAGCCGGCGAGCGTTCTGGTGATTCCTTCTCCCTGGGTGCAGCACTTTGCATTTCTCCTTGTTGAACTCCATCCTATTCTGTTCTGCCCACTTGTCCAACCTGTCCAGATCTGCCTGGATTCGTTCCCCACCCACTAGTGTTTACTTTGGCCCATAATCTGGTGTCATCCACAGATCTGGACACAGAGCTCTCCACACCCTGTTCCAAGTCACTCCAAGCACAAAGGAAGGTAATCCCAATGAGGATCAAAGGGAGCAGGAGAGCACACAAGCCTCCATGGCTCACCAAAAGCATCCGAGATTGTCTCCTTGCTAAAAAGGAGGCGCATACCCAATAGAAGGAAGGGGTCATCACCAG
>NW_017728917.1:15582022-15601482 GCF_001723895.1 Crocodylus porosus
GCGGCTAGGGTCTGGAACCAGCTTCCAAGAGAAGTGGTGCAGGCTCCTACCCTGGGGGTCTTTAAGAGGAGGTTGGATGAACACCTTGCTGGGGTCGTTTGACCCCAGTATTGTTTCCTGCCACAGCAGGGGGTCGGACTAGATGATCTGCTGAGGTCCCTTCTGACCCTAGAAACTATGAAACTAAGACAATGCTGAAGAGCACTGATCCAAGGACCGAAGCTTGGGGAACTCCACTGCCCACATCTTTCCACATCTGGTATCCCCGTTAACATGTCAGACTCCAGTCCGAGGCCGAGATGAGAGTTTCTGAAACAAGGCCTGAAGCTACTCCAGGGCAGTGGAAGGAAGCATCCTGGAGCTTGCTGCCATGTGGGGTTCTGTGGCCCCACCCTGCATGTGGTCTGGAGGGGCTGCGTGTGCCTTGAAACTTTTACCAAATGGCTTGTAAACTGAGCAGTCCCCCTCCCCCTTGCCAGCCAGCCCGAAACCCCTGCAGGAAGCTCCACTTCCTGTGGAGAAGCCCCTGCTGTGGGGCTGCAGAGAGCTACGCTCATCTCCTTTTCCAGCAAGAGTCAGAGTCCTGGCTGCCTGAATTGTGAGGGCAGAGGCCCAGCAGCAAAGGGCTATGGTACAAGCCCTTTGGCAAAATCAGGCTCCTGGAGTGTGGAGAACAGGCTGGTCACAGGGAACACGAAAGGTCTCTTCATACCATTTCATTTTTACTTTCTGGCCTCTGAACCCTCAACAAGCAGGAAGTGCTGAAAAGGCTCCTGTGAGTCTGTGATGTAGAATCAAACTCCTACACCGCTGGCAGAAGGGCCCAAACCAGCCCCAAGAACGGTGCTGTGGCCACTGTGATCAAGACTCAGGACATACCTGGGGTAAGCAGGCTGTGCCTTCCGCCTCTGTGACTACACTTAGCTTGCAGGTCCTGATGCACATCTCAATGGGAGAGACCCTGGGAAATAATCTGGCCTGTTTCCTGCAAAGCACCTCTAGTTGTGCACAGACAGCTAACACTCACCACCTGCTGCTGATGCTGTCCTGGGACTTGCAGAGCAATGTCGAGGAACTAGCTCCTCTTTGGTCTGGCGGGCTGATCTCTTCGACATGAGGCAGGGAGGGATGAGAAGGGGAGAAGCTGCTTTGAGGGGAGGACGGGGTCCGATGTGCTGAGCCCTGCAGGCTGCTGGCATCCGCGTCAGTCACACAGCTGCTGCCTTGCCGGGTAGGAGTCCCTGTGCACCGCACTGAGTCACCACCCTCCTTGGCTTCTTGTTTCCGCTTGCGGTATTCCAGCAGAGAGACCTAGGAGAGACGCAGCCGTGAGCCTGGGAAACAGAAACCAGCTACCCGGAAGGCCCCTGATGGTGCATTCCCCTGACCCCTCAGACACTGTCCCAGAAGCACTGACTAACTACACAAATACACATGGCTTGGCTGCTGAGGCCTGCAGGACATAGGCTGTTGAGCTGGTAGCACAGTGCCCCACGGAAAACAAGTGATGATTTGCAAGGGACCTCAAAGCACTTTGCAAGCACGAGTGAAGCCAGCAGGAAAAGCCGTGGTCTACGTGAGGGGACAGAGGCAGAGACTGAATGACTTATGCAGAAGTCACACAGCAAGTGTATCCCAGAGCAGGAAATAAGCCCCATGCGGCAGAATGCATAGATGCTGGAAGGAGTAACAGAAATTACTTTCATGCAAAAGATGTAACTGCTGAAAGAGCCACTGCTGTGGCTCGGCAGATGTGTACAGGCACGCTCCATCAATATACGTTCTGAAAAAACCCCAAAGTGCCACCCAGCTAGCTATGCCCCTTTCACTTCATTCCAGCTGTGTCAGATGCAGACCCATGTGGTCATTAACCCACCACCCAGAGAAGCATTTGGTGGTAACACTGACTAGTGTGGATCTGAGCACCCTAAGACCACACAATGGGGTTGCCATCCCTTCCCCGGGAAGACCATTCAATTTCAACACCAACGAGCATCCCAGAGAAGCAGCCTACACCTTTCTGAACACTGTCCCATGGCTGCTGGCTCCGGCCCAGCTCCTTCCTCTCTGCTCAGTAACTCTGGCTCCTGTTTCCCCTCTCCAGCCATCCCTATGTGGCTGTGATCCAGTTTGATCACCACTAGCCAAGCTGTCCCTGTTCTGTTATTTTATCACAGAGGGGGGCTTTCCTCTCTCCTTGCTCCAGGGCCATCACCATGTCATTGGGCCCACCTGCAGCTCATTAAAAAAAACCCTCACCTAATTTTCTACCCCCTCCCCTAGAGCCTTTTCACCTTTTCTCCTCAGTTCGTCTCACTTAGTCGAATTCTGTCTGTAGATCTGCTCTCTCAGCCCTTCTGGGCTGTTTTTTTTTGCCTTCACTGGTATATACTATTTCTCTCAAAGCCTGTCGCCTGCAGATACAGTCAGCAGGGGGTACTTGCCTTTTTCCTTTGTGGGGGGTTCTGTGGGGCAGATTTGACTCCTTCGCAAGCCTTCTCACCACAGGGAGACATAGATCCATGCACCATTTCTTTAAGCAGCCCAGGCTCATGTCTGCTGAAGTATCCATCCGCAGGAGAGCTGCAGCAACCCGCTTCTGAATTGGAAGGCTTTTTCTCCCCGACCTGAGCAGACCGCCGCAACAAACTGTCTACACGGGGCATTGCATTCAAGGGTGAGAAGGCATACATTAAGTTAAACTCTGTCCGAAAAGCCTGATCTGAGCTCCGTAGCAGCAGCTGTGCTTCTCCACTCTTCCCAGGGAAGCTGGTCTCTGAAGCGGAGCTGATGGAGGCCTGTGAAGCCAGATCAGAGTGCCCAGTGCTGAGCAGCGACGACCTTTCTGGGCAGGTGTTTGCACTGGCATCCGGGTATCCGCCCTTTGCCAAATCCATGTCCGTTCGAAGGCAGAGCTAGCAAAGCCAATGAGAACAGAGGGGTGAAGGGGAGGGGGAATCGGAGACACGGGCAGACAGGTGGGAGAGAAAAAGGTCAAGTCCAGAAGCACTTGATGCAATGACAACACTGCTTTCAGCTCCTCGCCTGCCCCAGCCCTTCCCTGCACTGCTCTGAAGTCTTTCTAGATGTACTCAGCTGGGAACTGAGGATGAGAGGCTAATTCAGAGCTGTCCAGTCTGCAAAACCCTTTCCCTTCAACTGGTCTTTCTGTAAATGGAGCGATGACCCTAGCACTCGTCCCCAGGCACTTGCTGAAGAAGCATAGCTGATATCTTCAATTTGCCTGTGCCCTTCGGCACCGCTGGGAAGACGCAGTGCTATCTGCCACCGCCACTGCGGAAAGGACAGCCCGGGTCACGGGCCCTGATGACTCACTGGCTGCCCCATCAGCCACCTCTCTGCTGTCCCAATCCCTCCCCAGCTACGCGCTGCCTAGGAATGCCATGCTCTCTTCCTCCTACTTGCTCTATACTGGCCCACAGCAAGATCTGGCCTCCGAGGCCCCTTCACTCCATTCACAGCATCTGGCAGTCCCTTCCTCCAGGACAACACCCTCACCCCCTGCCCCAGTGCATCCCCTCTGAGGAACCTCCTGGCCAGACACTTGACTGCATCCCCTCTGCCATGCTGCAGGGCTCAGGAAAGACAACATGCAGCTGTGTCCTTCCTCCTGCACCACAGCCCCAAACACTCAACAGCTTCCTGGACGCTGCTTTATGAGGACATGGGTGCACCCTGTGCTGCGTCTGGAGCACCAGCTGGGCTCCGGCACTAGGGAACCCCCTGCTACTGCTAGACCTGCAGGAAGGGCCATGACTGCTTCCCCTCCTCTGACCCTTTGACCGCTAGGCAGTCACCTGGACTGCCTTTCCCTGGGACTGTACATGCACCAGTTCGTGCTGAACAGAGCAGGTCAAGAATGGCACCACATGCTCCGAAGCTGGTCAAAACACCAGGCATGAAAATACAGAAGGCTCTACAAAGTTCCCATTGCTCCAGGGACCTTCAGTTCAAGCCTGTGAGGGGACCTCCCATTCCAGCACCCACACTGCTCCTTTATCGCCGGGGCGAAGGTACTACACAAACCACACCTGTGGCGTGGAGACTGAGGCTGACTGTGGTGTTTGTGGGGGCCAGCCCTTTGCCCTGGACCTCAATAACTGAGACAATAATTCTTCACACTGCCTCCCTCCCCGCAACTGCAGGACGGTCTATGCATGCCTGCTCCTCAAGCCATTCCAGCTGGCTGCTTGTTGTCTCCAACAACCCTGCTGTCTCTCCTCAGCTTTGCTCCCACTCGTGCCCCATCTGGCCCACTCCCATCCTCTCACTCTCTTCACAGACCCCTCACCCTCCTTCCACCCTCCCTTGTGCGCGCGCACACACACACACACCCACACACAGCCGTGAGCACGATTGAGATGGTGTGATAACTACCTCCGGTGACAGGGACTCGGGCCTATGCGCAGGGGAACTCTCAGGGGAGGATACGTTCTAGAGGAGGGAAAAGCATCTTGTTATTCATCTACTTAAGTCAAGAAGCAAAATAAAATAAAAATAAGCAGCGGTTAGCCACAGCTATTTGACATGAAGGCTGCCCCGAAGGACCTGCCCAGGGATTAGAGGGCAACTCAGTGGGTTAAGGAGTTTCTAAATCTTCCTGGAAGCAAAGACAGGATGGGGTTATCATGTTCCATGCCAAAACTTAGTATCCAAACCAGAGAAGAGATGTTAGACAAAGAAGTATCTGCTTCCTTATATTCCCACTGATGCTGCCAAGGGGGCTGGCACCAGGAAATATAAAGCAATCCATGTATGCCTTTAGTCCAATGACATGAGGAGGCTGGTGTGCAAGGTTTGATCCTGCCTGAGCCAAAGGCGACTGAAATGAGATTCCACACTGGAGGAAAATGAAGACGGTGCCTTCAAATCACCCCAAGCTTCCTCTTCGGTTAGGTCAGGTGCCAACTGAGCGAGACAACTGCCAGGATTGCCACTGCGTGCAAACGAAGGACAGCAGGCTACCTAATGCAAGGACATTACAGAGCACCCCTGCAATAAGGGCAAAGAGAGGGAGGGCCACCACCAGGGACATGGGGAAAGGCTGGCCTGACCCTTGCAACCAGGAATACTCTACCAAGTGCTCTCACCTTCCCTGGAAATCTTCAAGAGGAGACTGGCCAGGCACCTGGCTGGGGTCCTATGGCCCCTCCCACCCCCAGCGCTCCTTCCTGCCCACGGCAGGGGGTCGGACTCGATGATCTGTCTAGGTCCCTCCCGACTCATGATTCTGTGAAGTGCTGCGAACTGAGAACTCGCTGGCCAGCTAAGACAATGTGATGGGTGGGTTGCACGGGGGCAGAGCACGTGCAGGTCCCCACTCTCAAAGTCCCTATTATTCCAATGAAGCCCAGAGAGGCATACTTCTAAGGCCAGGGTTGGGCAAATATTTTGGGCGGAAGGCCACTTAGTTTTGGCAAGCCAAAGGGCTGCGTGACAGGCAGCCAGGGGCAGATAAATATTAATTTTTCTTAATTTTTTTAGTGGCCCCGCGGGCCAGACAGAATGGCCTGGTGGGCCACATCCAGCCCACGGGCCGCATTTTGCCCACCCCTGTTCTAGAGTTAACTCAGCCTCTTGCCTCTGAGCACCTGACCCGCTAGTGGCTTCTGGAGTTTGTGGAACAAGTTCCCCAGAGGAGCAGCTGTAGCTGACCGATTCAGAAAGTAGCTCTGCAAAGGTGGCACTTTTAGCCTAACCCTTCAGGACTCACACCAGGGTTTAAAAAAGGCACCTGACTCCCCCAGACCAATGGCTCATCATCACCATCAGCTCTCTCACAAGGAACCTGTCCCACTGATAACAGATTGAAGACCTGCCTGCAGCTCTCTTCCCCTGGAAGCTGTGGTCATGGGACTGAAGCATGCAATCTGTATACATGGCAAGATGCATTCTCTCAAATTAGAACTGGTGACACGAAGTGTTATAAATGAGCAGCACTGGGTGGGCCTTAGAAGCCTGAACATAGATGACTGTGGTCTACAAAGCTGCTAGGCTCCTGTCCCAGAGGGAAGGAGGCTGCCTGGGAAGGTGGAAGGTTTCTATCTCTGTGGGCACACTTCTGCTGCACACTCCACCAGGAAGAGACAACAGCACTGAACACGAGACTGGAAGTCTGTAGCTAGACTCCCAGTGCCTGGCACTCACCCTCAACTTCCACCTCAAAGCACAGCAGAGCCCAGGAGCAGTTTCCAGCTCCAGCTCCATTCCTGAATCACTTCCAGCCCCCTCTGCAGTGCTCAACAAGGCTGTCCGCTAAGTTGTGAAACACCCCCTCCACAACAGCTCCCAAGAAAGAGCTCTCAAAGTGAAAATGCAAGCACTAAGCTACACAACTTCAGCAACGGAGGCTGCTTGCCCTGCTGCTGGGCAGAGCAGGGATCTCTGCAGAGCAGTCTCACACCAGTGGACAGGTGGGCATTCACTGCACTGAGTGCTCCTGGGTGGGCTTGGAGGTGCATGCTGGAGGCAGCAGCAGGTTTGGGGAGTCCCGCTGCTGAAGGAGAAGCAATACTGGAAAGAGAGAACTCCAAAACCCTGGCACCTCCTGCACTACTGCTGGTCATGGCCAGGGGTGGAGCGTGACACAGTAGACAAGGAAGCTCCAGACAGGATGGGCACTTATCCTGCTGGGCTCCAACACCTTCTACAATTCTGCAGATGGAAGCCACCACAAAAATCAAAAAGTATATATCGAGTGGGGAAATACAATGGGACCCTCAGTGCTGGGTACAGAGAACTATACAGGCAGTCCCGGGGCTGCTGGGACCTGAATCTCCAATACCCCCGGGCCTGGGAAAGTGTATGGTACACACAGAAGGGAGGGAGGAGGGGATGCCTGATGCTCACCGGGAGCTTGGGGGTGTGGATTCTCACAAGGCAGGGAGGAAACCATGGTGTTTCACAAGGCTGCAATGGGAAAGGGGCTGCAGCTGGGCAGGATGCAGGGTGAGTGGGTGGTCTCTGGAAAACCTGACAGCTGCCACGCTGTGTCCAGAGAAAGGGAGCAGAAACCAAGGTGTTGTCCTGGGAGAGTGAGGGGCTGCTGCACAGCAGAGGGGTGTGTAAGGGGGGAAGAGAGAAGGAGCCCACACATCTCTGACAGCTTCCAGGAGCAAGAGTGGCTACAGCCACAGGTGGAACAGAGGATAAAGGCACCAGCTGCCCTGCAGTGGGGCACTGGGAGGCTTAGCTAGGAATCCAACCACAGGCATGAAGGCAGGAGTCCCCCGCGCAGCTCCAGGTACACATGCTCTTGTCCACCCCCTGAGTGGGCAGACCTCTACCCAGACTTACCTCAAACTGTAGTGGAGTATTGCAGCGACTCGCAGCCAGGGAGGGAATGGGCGAGAACATCATGCCATAACCATTGCGACATTCCTCCTCTCCTGGCACAGATGAGCAGGGTGTGGGAAGCTGTGGGCTCATGGAGCCAGGAACGGAAGGGACAGGAGACAGAGGCCTCAGCAACTTGGTAACGTTCTGCTCCATCAGATAGCGGGACTTCCACTTCTTCAGGGGGCTCAGCAAGTCTGCAGAACATGAACTGCATGCAGGATCGTGCTGCACTGCCACTCTCCCCGCCCCTCACCCCGGTGGCAGCCCGCCCATTCCAGACCCCTACGGCTGAGGCGGCACCAGCACCCACGCTCCAGCCCCAGAAGAGGTGGCGCTACGCAAGTCTGCGTGTCAGTCACGAAGGAAGACTAACAGTCCAAGTGCTAGAAGTGGAATGTGGGAAAGGTCAAAGCTCACTGGGGGAAGGAGCCAGAGAGGCTGGAACAAGGAGAGAGGTTGCCTCTGAGGGCCTCCACCTGACAAAAGACAAGAAAAAATCTACTCTGGCATGTCACAGATGAACCACGGTGCAGCTCAATTCTCCCCAGCTGATCTCAGCAGCCCGGATAAAATACAGCCCCAGGAGCGCTCATTCCCACTGAGAAAGACCCTGACCCCCCGCACTGCTCTGAGGTGCAAGGCCTCTTTGTTTACTCCACTGCCTGTGAACTTCTCAGGGCACAGAGCTGGGCTGCGCTTTTCTGGGAAGTGCCCAGCAGCCTTTGGGGGCTTAAGACCTATGTGGCGAAGGCAGAAGCAAGCTGCGCAGCTGTGATGCTGCTGGAACTGCACGGCTCCTCAAGCAGCGGGCCAGGCAAGGTTTCGGTCAGCTCAGCACCACCTCCCACCGCAGCCTCCCCCGCATCAGCATGCTACGCCCACCCCGCAGCCCCAGCCCGGGCAACTTCTCTGCCTTGCTCATGCTGCCTTGCCGGCTCTGCTGTACCCAGCCTCTGCTCCCACGCATCTCCCAAGGAGCCTCCCACTGGCCCCCAGCTCCCCCATGCTCTGCACCTCTCCCGTGTCCAGGCTTTTGAGCTCCTTCCCAGCTGGAACAGGTCCTGACCTGGCGACTGCGAGCCTCCTCTGTTCCGGGAGAACCCCCAGGCCTTCCCTTCCTTCAGGGCCAGGCTCTCGCACAGGTGTTCAGGCTGCCAGTTCTGCCGCTTCCTCACCTCAGGCCCCGGTGCACCAGGCTCAGTGCAGGCAGCCTGTTACACCGGGCGCCGCTGACCTTCTTTCCCACGGTGACCCAGTGACCCCTCCCCCTCCCTTTGGAAACCGCCTGCGTGTCCCTCGCTCCTCACACGGTCTCATGCAAGGGTCACCTATACACTCAGCCCCTCGGCCAGTTCAGCGCTAATACGAAAGAAGACTCTGATCCACTAGACACTGCTCCCAACCCCTTTGCCCCTGGGTCAGACTACAGCTGCACTGCCCTCTATTTTCTGCTCCCAGCTTCCTACTTCCCTTCCCCTGGGCTCAAACAACAGCCACTTGCCTGCACCACCGAACCCTGTCAACCTCAACCTACACCATCTCCAAGCAGCAAGTCCCTCCTCATGTTCCAGCCACTTGACAAGGGAACTTCCACACACTCCCTTGCCAGCTGGCTCCACAGGGCCTCAGCTACCAGGCTTGAGAGAGAGGAATGCCAGTCTTGGGGAAATCCTAGGAACTGGCCTCTCCCAGGTTGCTGGTCTTGTGACTTTTGTGAAGGGATGCTGTTACATTTGACCTTTCCCAAGTCTCAGACTCTGACGCCAAACAATTCACTCGGCTTTGCCCTTTAGAATTTCCCTAATGGTCTTGCTCACCCCTTTCAGGTCTTGCTCAGGGATGTACATTATTCAAAATCTCCTGCTTTGTTCACATTAAATGCATCTAACCTTTTAATAACCAACTCTGTTGTTAATTGTACACTGTCTAACTGCTCGTCTGTCGTCCTTGGAAAACTGATTCCTGACTTGGGCAGATCTCCGCCCTCTTCCTCTGTAAAGACAGATGCAAGTGAACTATTTAACAACTCTGCTATTGCTTTTCTCAGATATAAGTGCCAGTATTTTAGGTACCTGCTGCACAATCCTCTACCGACTTAATTCTCAGCACAGATTAGACTGTCCAGCTGCCATTCTAATGGCATCACACTCGGAGGGATGGCACTGTTCTCCTTGGCACTGTACTATACAACCCTGGTGATCGTTTTGCAAGGTTCAGTACCATCCCACTGCCGTAAGGTGTTGGGGCAGTGCAGGCAACCTCCAGCTAGAAGGGACTTGGGGAAATGGAAATGGACATGCAGCAGTGCAGCATTTCTCACCAGCCACTGTCCTGGGCCAACACATGCTAGTGCATGGAGCAGGCTGCTAGCCTGCTGGGAAGGAGCTGCACCAGGCAGCTAGTCCAGAAGCTGCCACCCAGCTGTAGACAAGCAAGGGGACTGCAAGCCTGCTGAGGAAAGCTGGCCAGCTGACATGGGTAACTGGCTGGCCACAGGAAATAAGAGGCTCCCCAGGAAGGGAGGCTGGGGAGAGGAAGGAGAGAGGAGGTGCAGAAGGATGGACATGCACCACACCAGAGATGCCCCTCTCCCAGGGTCTGTAGAGACAGGGGCAGACAGAAAGAGGAAGGCTGCAAGGCTGAGGCCCGTGGCCTGGGACAGAGCACACTTTGGGCCTGAGGCCTGCAGAGGAGCCAGAAGCTGGTCTACATGTTCACGTGAAGAGAAGCCGCACACGTTTCCCCGCACGTGAAAGGCTGCGTGTTCTCTGGACACAAACCAAAGGGATATAACAAAGGGCCTGGTTCAGATGAGGAAAAGGGCTCCTGCGTCTGCCAGGGGCAGTACACCCTGCTACAGCACACACTTCCAAAGCCTTGCTTTCAATCCATGCATCAGCTAGCCTCACCAGCCTATGAGTTCACCACATGCTGGACACGTACCTGTGTTGTCCTTGCAGATGCTGGAAGAGTTGCTGCTCTCATTGCTTTGGTATAGACACTGGGTTCTGCTTTCTTGTGGAGCTGATGAGGTCTGAGTCATCCCTTCTTCCAGGGCTTGCTTCATCCAACGCTGCAACAGAACAAGACCATGTCATTATGCTGCTTCACAGGAACTGCTGCAGGACTCACACAAGAGCGCAGTCTCAGGCTCCATCTTCTTTTTGGGAAGAATGCTTGGTGTGATGGAGATGTGAAGGCTGAGCCCAAAGACTTATGAATGGCTTTGAAGAGGAATGCTTGATGAGACAGGTGCTAAAGGTTATAAACCTGTCTGCAATGGAAGGGTAAAGAAGGTAGGAGGCACGAACCCAGCAGTTAGGGAGTTCTTAAGGTCAGGTTTTATTTGAAAAATTGAGCTAATGGAAGTGTAAGTATTTAGAATTTGCCTTAAAAATCTGCCTTCTGGACAAGGCCCTGCTTCACGTATAGGAGGGGAATCCTGGCAATACAATGGGACAGAAAAAAGTGCTACCTTGACTGTCTTTGAGATGAAAACATCTGTCTCTTGGAGTAGCCAGAAATGTGCATTAGCAGAGTCTGAAAGAAATGGTTCTGTCACTTCAGTGCTGTCAAGCTCTAGATGTATCCAGAGGTGTTCCTTCCCCAGCATACAGTACCACTTTGGGAAGAGCACAGGGGACCTCACCCACTGCTACAAGTGTCGTTCTGAACTGCCCAGGGATGCAATTTTCTGGCAGGTCTTGGTACCAGATCTGTGCAGAATACGGTGTATGGGAGCTCCATCACGAGAGCCTGAAGCTTGCTTCTCTCCTGGCTAAGGAGATGGCTACTGTTGTGAGAGCAAGAGCAGAAAGAGCATCCAACAGGGGCTCCTCATAAGCCAAAGGGGTGAGGCTGTGGTCCCACAACAGAGCCTGTATATCGAGGCTTTTCAGAAGTGTTGTGCCACCTGATAAGAATCATAGAAATTAAGGGCTGGAAGGGACCTCAAAAGATAGAGTCCAACCCTCCCGCTCTGGGCAAGAATACTGCTGAGATCAAATGATCCCAGCAAGGTGTCTGTCCAGTCTCCACTCGAAGACTTCCAAGGCTGGAGACTGCACCACCTCCCTGGGAAGTCTGTTCCAGATTCTGGTCACCCTCACCATAAAGAAGTTGTTCCTTACATCCAGCCTGAAACCGTCCTCTAACAGTTTATGGCCATTGCTCCTTGTCCTCCCCTGGGGCACCCTAGTGAACGTTTTTTCTCCCAGCTCCTGACAGTCACCCCTTACACACTTACAGATGGCCACTAAGTCCCACCTCAGTCTTTCCCTCCCCAGGATGAAAAGTCCTAGATCCCCTTAGTCTTTCCTCATAAGGTTTGTCCTCCAGCCCCGTAATCATTCGTGTGGTCCTTCAAACTAGAGAAGACTAGTCTGACTATGGTGCTGGGTGACCTACTTAATGATGCTAGATGGACCCACATTGAGCTACATTAAAGTCTAGAGAATTTTAGCTGCAGTTAATAGGCCCTAAGACCAAACGTGCTGGACTAGTTTACCCTGTAGAACCCCAGGATAGAAGACCTGCCATCTGCGACAGGAGGTCCTGAACCTGCAAGGGAGGAGCTCTCTTTCCACAGTTCACTGTGGCAGTCGCTGCCTTGGTCAGCAGGGAGACAGGCAGGTAAGTCTGACCTGGCTTCTCCTGGCTCTGGCAGACACCATGGGTATTAGGGGGAACCCTGAGAAGGTGTATAAGAGTTTTCAGTTCCACTGCAGAAGAAAAGCAACCCGCCATGATCTCAAGGCTCACGGCCTCTCTGGAACCCGGTCGTGGATATCCGCTGTCATTCTGGATGACAAGCCGGTCAAGCAGCAGAGTCCCCACTGATGGGATGATGACCTACGGCTGGATTTCTACAGCAGCCACTTGTGCTCAGACAGACTGCTTGCTGAGGAAGTCCATCAAATGGCTGCTGACTCCTGGAGGGACAGAATGCAGCCCCTGGCCTCTCATGGGACTCCTGCAACACTGCACAGTGCGTGTGGGCTCCTGCACTAAAGTCTCTGAGTTCACACGCACCAGATAGGCTGGGCCTGGGACAGAAGCTTCACTGACATGTACACGAGGAGAACAGAAGAGTTGCTCTGCAATACCAGCGATTCTTTAAGAAGCTGCAGCTGGCATGGACCTGGCAGGAGGGCACGGGCACTAAGAATCAGAATCTTCTGAACCACCACGTCCACTGGGATAGGCACGTGCCCTGCCCTGCGCCGATCTCTCAGTCACAAGGCACGTGCACACCACACAGACATGTACTGAGTGTCCCTGTTGCCCAGACATGTAAACTGAGACACAGCAAGGAGCTTGCCTCAGGTCACTTTGCTGTTTTGTGAAACCTAGGAGAACTGCAGGTCTGCCTGGGCCCCAGCCCCCTGTGCAGGACAAGATGCACGAATCTGTCTGCTTGCTGTCTTTATAAACATTATCAGACTGGATGGGAATTGAATGCCCTCTTTGGTGACAGAGAAGGCTTGGAGACTCAACAGCAATGCACATGCTGATGCAGCTGAGGACATGTCTGGATTCTCCAAGGGTGGGGCAGATGGAGTGGAAAACAGGCAAAAGTAAACTGCTTCAGTGCTAAGGGGCCAGAGGAAAGGAACCAACGGAACGAGAATACAGATAACTGGTAAATGTTTAGCAAGAAAGAACCAAACATATGAAGAGACAGGGCTGCGAAGTGGATGTGGCAGCCAAAAAACCAAACCAAACCAAAACCAAAACAACAAGGGGGGTTATGAAACACTACAAAGAAACGCTTGCAGGTGACTGGTCACCACTGCCAGCAGCAGTAAAAGCAAAAAAGAAATCGTCCCCACTACCCCAAGGAATAAATAAAAAGACAGATAGAGCCATCACTATTAGGAAGGCCTCCTAACAGAAATCAGTTATGGCAATGTAGGTAAGATGGAAGAATGTAACAGTTTGCAAGGAAGTTGCCTTGCAAGAACTTAAAGCCTGCTCCAACAAACTGAAGAGCACTCAGACAGCAGGGCCAGGATGAAAGCTCTTCAGATCTGCCGCACTGGAATGAAAATGCTGCCCTAGCTCTTCAGCTGAGTGCAAGGCAGCATCCACCCCAGACAGGTGTAAAATATGAAGCATTAGACAACTACCTAGAAAAGGGATCTGAGCAACTGCCACTGGTATGGATCACATTACCGTCCGTCCCAGGGAAACTCCTGGAGACAGTTTGAACAGAAGCTGCAATACCACCAACAGCAAGTTTCAAGCACAAGCCTCTTCCTGTACTCGATGGTGTAGACAGAGTCCCTGTGAAACACACTGGAAATCTATGCATCTCCTCGTTAAATTACCAGATCTTCCAAAGTCAAGATGCCAACTGTGCTGCGTTCTCCAGCCAGCACTGGACAGTTAAGTCATTCCCAACCAAGCAGGAGAGGATAAACCCAGGTAATTTTAGTGGTAACTTTAACAGAGTGCCCCAGAGAGGTAATGGCTGCTTTTTCAGGTGGCCTATCTGTGTGACAAGGGATTAACTGAAGACAGAAGCAGCAAGGTAAAACTTCTCTGAAGGACCCAAAGAGGGGGAATTCCCCACAGAAAGGACCAAAAAGCATGCGCTAAGTGCTGGTGCTGACTTTTAAAGAGCACCAAGACTGGGAAAGCAGAGAGGACCCTCAGGGAGGCACTGAGATGCCCAGAGAGAGAGAAAAATAAATCCCAAAGGAACTGGGGGATAAGCAGGGACAGACGGTTCTGCTAAGAGGGACTGCAAACGAGGTGCAATCTGCCAGTCTGTCTGAAGGTCCCGTCCACAGTCACTAACTCAACTGGAACCATCCTGCTGGTCAACAGGCAGCTGCTGTAGCCCTGACCATGCACATCACCAATGCTGACAGACAGGACCAAGTCCCATTTCACAACCCCTTGCATGGGAGAGGCCTGCAGGCTTGTGGCAACTACTCTCAACACAGACTTGGACCCAACCCTTAGGGAAGGCCAGTCCACTAGAGCCATCTATCCAATCCAGGGGCAGGCAATTATTTTGGGTGGAGGGCCGCTCGCTGAGTTTCCGAAAGCCATTGAGGGCTGCATGACAGGCAGCCCAGGGTAGATTAATCTTAATTTTCTAAATTTTTTAGGGGCCCCACGGGCCGGATACAATGGCCTGGCGGGTCACATCTGGTCCCCGGGCTGTATTTTGCCCACCCTGGATCCAGTCTGCTGACCAACACCCATCTTTCTCTGCTGGGGCATGGCCTGAAGTTACACTGAAGGCTCAAACACCCACACGCTCCAGCTGCTGCGGAGCTGCCTGAGCCACCTGTTTCCCACTGCCACGGAGGGAGAGGTGGGGCCAGCTTGAGGTGCCAGGCCTTTCAGCTGGGCTGACACCTGAGCATCAGAGTGACATCTAAGCAGGCACCCTGGGACCGGACCCTCCACACCCTATTTCTGATCTAAGGGGTGGAACCGGCCGACTCCCACTGGAGCTCGGAGGCTCCAGAGACTAAGCTCCAGTGCAACAGAAGGGATGAGCGAGCAAGTCGCTGGTCAGAGCTGGAGAAGCCAGGCTCCCTGCCCTCAGACTGCTTCCAGGGCAGCTTCTCACTGTGAGTGCATGCAAGAAAGAATGCTCTTCTCTGCTTCTCCTCAACCCTGTGTCCTCCCTTCCTCCGCTCCCCCCTGTCCTGGGGACACCCCAGACACATTCAGCTTTGTTCTCTGCTGCCACTCGGTTTTCTGGGAGAGGTGGAAACTGCCCACAAGGAGCCTAAGCACATGCACCATTGCACAGCAAGCCCCTCCTCAGCTCTGTCAGCCTTGGCCTACATGCCCATGCGCCGGGCAGGCCTGACATCCCAGGAAGACACCAACCAAACTGGACTGGACTCAGCAGGCCTGCAGGAGCACAGGAAAGGGGGCGCGTGCCAGAGGATCAAAGGAAGATGAGGCAAGCACACGCACCTTTTTACAGGAACTGTACATCCCATCCAGCAGCAGAGGCCTTCGGCGTCTCTCGGGGTTGAAGGGGGAGCCAAAGCGGATGTAGTGTTTGGGGGTGGTACAAATCAGCGGGGAGTGGGAAAGACCAGGGAGCATGTTGAGGGTTGTTGCCAGAACCGTTGGGTCCGTGGTAATGCGCAGAGGGCACTCGATGGGGCACTCCTGCTTCTCCGCCTTGTCGTTCAGCCACTCTGTAACTAGATACTGAAGCAGAGAATAGTCCTGAGTATGGGGGGGGGGGGGCAGCAGGATGGGATAGGACGGGACGATGACAGAAGTAGCAGGGCAGGTAGGCAAGGTGCTGTGTGGGGAAGCTGCCCTGGACAGTTCAGCTCAGCTCTGCAGCAAGTGCACAGGGGTGACGCACTGATATAGTCTCACCACAGACAACACAGGTCTTGGGGAACAGGCTGGGAAATGTCTGAACAGGATGTGCCTTTTCCCCCAGACAAACCTGACACAATATTGACCTCCTACCCCCAACCCCCAGGTTCACCTCTCCTCTGCCACAGCTCTCTCCGCAGCCTGCTCCCCTCCTGATCGCCTCATGCCATCTCCTCAGAGACCTCGCCCCTCACCTCCAGGCCTTCACTCCTCTCCTCTGGCCCTTTCCTCTCAACACAAGCCTGATTCAGGTTCTTCCCACTGCAAAAGTCCCCGCTGACCCTGCTTTCCTTTCCCACTGCTGCTGCATCTCCCTGCCCCTTCACCTGGAGCCTTGCTGAATCAGCTGCCTACAGCCTTGCTGGAGCTCCTTTCTGCCAGCTCCGTTTTAGACACTGACCCAGCTTCTGACCTCATGCTCCACTGCCCTTACTTAAGTCTTCAGTGGCTTCTCAGCCAAATCACAGGACTAGTACATCATCCTCACCTTGCCTCTGACAACTGACCACCGTCTTCTTCATGAAACGTTCTCCTCCAACCTGCCCTGGCCTCTGTGACTCCCCTCTTTCCTGGTTCTCCTCCTCACTCCACGGGGCTGTCCTTGGTCCCCTTCTCTTCTCCCCCTGCACTCATCTCTCGGCAATCTCACTTGTAATACACATTCAGTTACCACTACCAAGCAGCGGACTCAGACCTCTGCTCCAGACCAGAATCCACATTGCACCTCTAGCATCTCATGGAGGAGCAGGTGTCTATCTCAGCTCGAGAGGGCAAAAAGAGCCCCCACTCCTCCATCCCTGCCCCCTCAATCCCTCTGTACTGGCCATCACTTCCACCAGTTATTCAAGCCTGTGGCTTGGGACTCTTCAGTCTGGACCTCTGCTGATGTGCTCCCATCCCAGCTACATTTAAGGCTTGGAGACTCTTTCTGCATAGCCACTCCGGCACAGCCTTTCCCGTCCTGCTGCATCACTAGAGCTTTCCTCCAGGCTTTCAGCATTTTGCCGATTACTGAAACCTCCCTGGCCCTGGCCTTGACAAAAGCACCTTGGCAGCACCAATTTGGAGGTATGCAGTTCTCAGCTCATCGCCCTTGCTCCACAGGCCCTCCCCCAGGCTCCCCCTTTTCTCTCTCTCTCTCTCTCCAACGTGCTGCGTGTACTTCTGAAGTGCTTCACAGCCTGCCTCGACCCTACTTATCACTTTATCTAGCAGAGAGGCATCTACTCCCTCCTGCCTTTGGCATCACATTTGTAAACACACCACTCAATACTTTCCCCCACGCTGCCCTCGCGCTTGGGAAGAAGCTCCCTGTGAACACCCACAGAGCTGTCTCAGTGTCTTCCTTCAAATCCCTCCTCTGCTTTCATGCCTACAAAACCCTGACAGAGGCTGGGCTGCTGCTGTGTGCTGAGGGCACTGCCCATCCTGTGGACCCAAGCTGTCGCTGTTTTCTTGGGCTCCAGTCTGCATCGATCTTTCCGTATTCTTGTCTGATACTTCCATTATAAGCTCTCTGGGGAGGGGAACGTCTTTGTTCCGTGTTCGTACAACGCCCAGCACAGCAGGGCCCTAGGCCACGACTGGAGCTCCCAGCTGCAATGGTAATACAACCAAGAAGGATAATTCCACGCATCAGATCAATTGCGAGCCTCCCACAACTCGCTTTCCATTTCCCAGTCTGTCTGAGGGGCCCTGCAGCACCCAGCCCCTCCCAGTGTAGGAGTCTGGCTCCCCACTTACCTTTTTAGTTTTGGGGTATTTCCCTGTGGCCCGGCTGGACTGAGCACCCACAGGCAGGATCACAGCTGGGTCAGGCCCCACCAGGTGCCTGTTTTCTCCTGGACCTTCTGTGGTGCTGATGTCTGCTGTGGTTAACAAGCTGACACTGCTTCCCTCTTCAGGAACAGCTTGGGAGAGCTCAGCTTGCTGGGAACTGGCCTGCTTCTGCCTTCTCAACCTTTGTGCTGAACTAGTCCGGTACCGGGAAAAGCGGCTTTTGGGACGAGGCCTGGAAGGTTTGGCTGGAGCTGGTTTAGTGACCAGCTTCTCTGGAACTGCATCCTACAACACGAACCTGCCATCAGTCGCAGCACTTCTATGGCTCCTTCCCCCTCCCACCTTCTTTCTGCACACACAAGTGAGGAACGATGGGGTTACGCGCTGGTGCCGATGAGGTGGTCCCTACTGGCACTAGGCAGGGCAATGGCTCTGAGAATACCTAGGAAAGGCTGGAAAAAAATCACGTTTGTGCCGCAGTTGACTCCCCCCATCTGCAGGAAAGGGCACCTAGGGACTGACATAGCTAGGCGTGATCTCAGTCTCAGCCAGAGACACATCAGGAAAAAGCAACACAAGGCTTGCCTCCTTTTAGCAAGTAACTGCCCAGCTGCGGGCTTTGTGGGCAGAGATCTAATCCCAGATGATGCCTCCGGCTCCCACATGGGAGACCTGCGGCCAATTGGCCAATGAGCATTTAGAAGCAAATACTTTGTTGTTCCAGCTGGACGTCACTTCAATGCACTAAGATGGAGGTTTCCCGACAGCAGGTTGTAATGACGCATCTCGGGTCTTAGGTGGGCCGGCTCTAGCACCCAGCCACTGCTGCTGTTGCTCCTTCTCTCTGCTGCCCAGCTGCAGAGCCACATGGGTAAAGCCCCGTGTCACCAAAACCCCCACTCCACGGGCCAGACCCGGCCCACGGACTATCTGAATTAAAGAAGGTAAAGCCCCATGCTCAGATATGACCCCTTTAAAAGGCCTCAAGGGGCAGGGGTTGGTGGAAGCTACAGAACATCCATACCCTCCTCTTACCACTGCCTGGGCAGACCTCCGTGTGTTCACCCCAACACTGCTGCTGCTATTGGAAATGTTTGGAGGGGCTGCACTCAACGCTGGGCTGCTGTCTTCAATTTCAGGAGTGTCTGTTTTTATTTCCTCCAGCTCAGCGGCCTCAGGGTTAGCAGGAAGCTCCGTGTCTGTGCTGCTCCTGTCTGAGGGCTGCTCTCGCCTCCTCTTCCTCTTTTCCAAGTTTTCAAACATGTGCATGATGGCTTCCACTTTCCTCTCTTCCCGGGACTAAGGCACAAAAGAAAGGGTCAGATCAGCTCTGTGGGCAAGAACAGCATCCTCACACGTCTGCTCAGTGACCAGGGGCAGCAGGGTTGCTTGCCCACATTAGGCTACGTGGCACCTATGCTTATGGTTCAGAAACGTAACGCAAGAGTTATCAGGGACACACATGCTGGTCTGAATAACTAAAGTGCATGAGATGGAGAAGACAGACTGAAGAGGCAAGGTAGAGAAACCAACAAGTATCAGAGGCTGATGGAGAGAAAAGGGGAAAGGGCAAGTGATATTTGTGTCCCGAAGCAATGATGCCCAGACCAAGAAGACCTAAATAAAGTGAAGATACTTTGATTCCCAGAGGACAAGGGCCTTATGCAGCAAAGGAAGACAAAGGCTGCTACTCCAAGGGGCAGACAAAGACATGAGTTAGCTGGAACTAGGTCAGCAGTGGAAGGCCAAAGCAAGGAGGGAGGGGGGAGATATTTATTAGACAGGTGGAAAAGAAAGTAAAAGCTCCATTGCTGAGTTGCCTTATTTTCACATGCAAATATTTCTGGTTCAGGAGCAGAAATGGAAGATACAGGGCAATGCTGGGACTAGGGGGTCAGTACACACTTCCACAGTGCCTCTACACAAATGCTCATAGTATGGGAAACAAGCAGGAG
>NW_017728917.1:15601493-15610454 GCF_001723895.1 Crocodylus porosus
AGTACTCTTTCCTGCCATGGCAGGGGGGTCGGACTAGATGATCTGCTCAGGTCCCTTCCGACCCTAGAAACTATGAAACTATAAATGGAAGATAAATAAAAAGGTAGGCGCACATGAGGTAGGCCCTGAAGGAGAAACAATATTTAAATAATATTGCAGGGGCAAGACACCCAGAGTCTTGCCCCTGCACTCAGGTTCAGACTGATCACCACATTTGCAGTCAGGAAGGAATTTTACCCCACGGTCAGACAGGTACAGACCTGCGGATGGGTGGGGGTTACCCTCCTCAGTAGTGGGGGGCATGACCTTCTACTCGGGACCTCGGGGGACCATATATCGACAACATTTCAGAGAAGCAGGACATTGGCTGCCGTGGTTCCCCTGCTTTACCTGTGGCAGGTATAGGTGTGAGGTCTGCGTTGTGTCAGGGCTGAGGGTAGTTTTATGTAGAGTTTAGATTATGGTTTGCCTGGGACGGTTTGGACAGGGCTGATCCTATCTTAGGCAGGGAGCTGAACTAGATGACCTTCTAGCCTCACTTTTCTATGACACCATGACGCCAGGGGTTTGCTCATGTCAGGACCAAATGGACAAGTAGTCTGATACCACTGGAAATAAGTTTTGTGACTTGAGAGTACTAAAGACAAGTTAATCAAAGATGTTTCTGGTGCTAAGTGCAAGCAAAGAAAACAAAGAATGATTTGGGAGACCAGCTTAGAGAAGAGGGGATTGATTGCAAGTTATTGGGACCCTGAAATATTTCATAATGAGAGAACACTGCTCGAATATGATTGTCTCCACCAAAGAGATCAACATCCTGGCTTTAAAATTGGCCTTACGCTAGGAAGAAGAGGAGCTTTTATTTAATCCCCAAAACTTTGTCTGCATCTCTGACTGATCACTTGGCATAACCATGTCACAGGTCTTTCACCATGGAGGACTCTTTACCCTGGAATTCAGTATCTGTAGTCCCAGTTTAACAAAATGATCTTTTGAGCTTGCTACAAAACCCATCTGCTTGAGTAAACAGCCAAGGCAGGCTGCATCTGGGGCGCATGAAAAGTCCAAGCTTTTGAACTGTAATCTGCTGGCTGGTGGAAAACGAACAGCCACTACAGACTACACACATTTTTCTTTTTGTCTTTAGTCCTTGGCAAGAATGTAGCCCAGGAGATGTCCATCCCATGTCCATACATAAAATAAACAGTTCTTAATTACGCAGAAAACTTTATGATCCAGAAAACCACCCCAGATGCTACAACAAACAGACTACCACTTCTCTGGAAGAGTGGCAAGGAAAACAAGTAGACTTCAGCATTGATTCAAAGGGTTCCTCAAAGGCTTGAAGATTAAGAGTAATCATACCATAAATCATATCAGTGAAGGCTGCAGTAAGAGGGTAGCAAAACCAGCGTACGAACGGTGTGTTATCGAGGACTAAGAACTTTTACAGGTATTTGTGACAAAACAGGACCTACTATTAAAAGAGATGGGGAATTCCTGAGGACTCCAAAAGTACTGAGAGAAACATGTCAAACTATTTTCTTTAACACAATAATGCCCAATAAAGCATGAATAATCTGAATGTATATGGATAACACTGTATGGACAATCTTCAACCTGGAGTATTAGGTAGCTACATAAGGGCTGTGCTGGAGGGAATTTAGAGAAAAAGATGAGCTCAGGGCACCAGAAGAACTAAAATGTGAAGGAAGACTAACATAGCTAAATGTGTGCATGCTTGGCTAGACTACAACCAAGGAGGAAAGCAGAAGAACAATGTGAGAGTCACCTACATTTTTTTTTTATTTGAGGTGCTTATGTACTAGGAAGGAGGACTAGCTCTCAAAAGAAGATCACAGAATCAATGAGTTGGAAGGGACCCGGACAGATCATCTAGTCTGACCCCATGGGCAGGAAGGAGCACTGGGGGTGGCAGGGGTCATAAGACCCCAGCCAGGTGCCTATCCAGTCTCCTCTCCAGGGAAGGTGAGAGCACCACCTCTCTGGGAAGCCTATTCCAGGCTCTGGCCACCCTTACTGTGAAGTAGTTCTTCCTAATATCCAACCTAAACCTCTCCTCCCTCAGCTTGTGACCATTGTTCCTGGTGACCCCAAGGGGGGCCCTGGTGAACAGACTTTCCCCGAGTCCCTGCTGCTGGCCCCTGATAAGGTTGTAGGCAGCCACAAGATCCCCCCTCAGTCTCCTCTTGTGGAGACTGAAGAGATTCAGGTCCCTCAGCCTCTCCTCATCGGGCTGGCCATGGAGGCCCTCAACCATACGAGTGGCCTCCTCTAGACCCTCTCCAGGTTCTCCACGTCCCTCCTGAAGTGCGGCGCCCAGAACTGGACACAGGACTCCAGCTGCGGCCTGACCAGCGCTGCACAGAGGGGGAGCAAGACCTCTCGGGACCTGTTAGTGATGCCCCTGTTGATGCAGGACAGGGTGCGGTCGGCTCTGCCTATTGCTTCGTCGCATTGGCGACTCATATTCATCCTGGAGTCAATCCTGACTCCAAGATCCCTCTCTGCCTCTGTGCTGCCGAGAGGGGCAGCCCCTAACCTATAACCATAATGCTGGTTCCCTCTCCCCAGGTGCAGCACCCCGCACTTGTCCTTGTTGAACCGCATCCTGTTCAGATCCGCCCATTTCTCCAACCTATCCAGGTCTGCCTGGATGCGGTCCCTGCCAAAGATGAAGAACAGGACAAAACTAAATTTAAAAAAATAAAAAGGGGTTTGCTGATGGAAAGTTTTAGCTCTGGAACAGCCTCTCTAATTCAGTCCCCCCGCTTGTTGTGCATGGGCATCCTGGGAATGCAGAGGGTATTTCTGTTCTGTCAATGGGCAAGGGCTGCTCCGAGTTCAAAAACACAACACAAGAGAAGCAACCCATCTTCGCAGGAGGACCTGCTCCAACTGTCACCAAAATGCAAGACTCAGATCAGAGTGGAAGAGGTACTTGCCCGTCTGCTGTGTGCCAAGGCTCCCTGCTCATCTGCAGCTTCCTCTTTCTCCTCTTGCTTCTCTTCCTTGTCTGCAGCCTGAAAAGCAACATCGGTCACAACCACAACATGAAAATAAGGCCATATGAAACCTACAGGGTATCCCACTACCCACTAAGTGGTATCCCACTAAGGTAAGATACAAGCACAGGCCTCTGCCTCTGGTACCAGACTTCTCCCTCGGGAGTGACCATGCCTCTGACACGCTAAGTCGTCAGGGAATTTACCTCAGTGTCACTGGCTGCAGCGGGTCCCTCGGGAACCTCCTCGGCCTGCTGACTGCTGTTCTCATCAGACGCGATGCCCTGCTGCTCCATCTCCAGCTCCTTCCGACGGGCTTTCCGACGCCGTGTTTCTGCCCCAAGCAGCGTGCCTAGCACAGGTGGAGGTAGGTGTTCCGCAGCATTCGGGCTTCGCTTCTGTACCGGGCAGTTCCGGTTCCCCTTGTGACATGCACAGTCCACTTTATAGTTGCTGCTCCAAAGACACAAACATATCAGCATCACTCCACTTCTCATACCCCAACAGGGATATTCAAAGTATCCCCTACCACGGGTCACACCTTGTTCCGAAGCAGAGACCCTGCCACCTTCCGGCCTCTGCTGCAGAAGACCGCAGCATAACTAGGTGAGATACAAACCCAGGAAAGTGCAACTTGGTAGAAAATGGAGCAAAATGTAGGAAGTGAGGAAGGGGCTGTAGGAAAAGGAAGATATCCAGGCCAGAGAGCAGTGCAGAGTTTCTGGGTGAGGAGGCACTCACCAGATGTTGTACTCGTAGTCAAAGGCAATGGTGACCTCTGCATCCTTGGCAATGGTGGCAACGGCATAGATACATAGGTGGATCATTCCATCAGCAATCACATGACGAACCTCCAGAAACAAAGCAGAGAGAGAGACTGACGTCTCCACAAGAGATGTGATCTGTGTCCAGGGGGTGGAGGTCTCCTCCCCAGAAGAGTTCCTGCCTGCCACGCTACAATTACCACTTTCCTTGACCTCGCTTATCCTCCACCTTTTCCTGTTTTAGCCCAATTCCCAAGCCCTGGCCAGGGGGAAGCTGTAGCGGGAGCTGTTCCTTCCTGAGAAAGGCTCTGCATTCCCCGACCTATTTTTTTCTTGCTTCCAGCCTAAGAGCCATGCAGCCCTTGGAGGGGTGTTCTCCCTTCTTTTCTTTTACTGGCACTGCTTGGGGCTGTTGAATACATTCCGAACCCGGATGCTTGTGTAAGTGATTCCAGTAAGCCTAACAATGAAGTCTGTGCACTCCAGACCCGCACTTCCACTCAGGGGAGCTGGAGGCTTACCTCTGCATTTGGTGTGCAGGAACGCCTGATGAACCGGGCATCATTGCCAAAGGTGCGGGCATCCACACACATCTCAACACCGTTGAACTTGGAGTAGAACAGCACGAAGGGGTATGGCCTGGGGGAGCAGCAGAAATTCTCATAACCCCTCAGTCCCAATTCCCACCGCAGCCATGGCCACTACCCCCTGCTTTACAGGGTGTGGACACAGGTAAACTGGGACCTCTTCCAGCTTTAACCGTGGACAAAGCAGTGTTAAAGTTGAACCAGTTTTGTTTGAATTGTTCTTGGCTCATCGCATGTAACAGCACGTGCCCTTCTGGAACTTTCCTCTTTTCAAGGGGACAAAAGGTACTGTGTGTCCACACCCAAAGGCACTGCACAGAGAGGACCCCTTCCCATCGCTTTGCTCATCCAGGGGTGACGCAGCTCCTAGCTCATGACAAGGCACCTAGCCCAAAGAGGCTTGTGTTCTGGAAATGGGCAGACCTGCCTGCATTGCGGTACCACTGCCAGCCCCTCCCAGTAGCACCCACAGTCTGATGCAGGGTGCGCTCCTGCCAAGGTGCCCAGTGAATCGTGCCCCACTGGTCACTGCATCGTACTCTTACTTTTTGAAGAAATGCCCATTGACCTCGAATTGCTGCCGTAACATAACCTTCCCACGATACTCAATGATCAGTGTGTCTAGTGCCAGGTCTCTTGCTGCCCTCAGGATCTTCCGGTGCTTCTGAACTCGAGTCACTCTCCCCAGCTGCAACTGCAAGGGAGACCAGAACAGTGCATGGGAATGCAGAACAAACCCTGGGCCACAGCCCTGTGGCTGCTCTATGATCCACATGAGAACAAGCCTGTTGCCAGTACCAGCACGTGAGCTCTGATCACCTCAGTACACAGGATATCCCAACACAGACACCTGCCTATAGACAGCAGCCATGAGACAACACCTGCTCAGCCAAGTAGGGAACCGTAACCTTGCTTACCTGACACACTCTAAGCAGGTTCATTATACAGAGTACTTCAGCCTGCTTGTGGCTTGGAGGCAGAACCAGGGCTGCCAGTCACTGGCAGAAAAGCACCCTACCTCCTGAGCATCTCTGAGGCTGAGATCCCTTCCACAGACTGGATGCCTCAAGTCTTTCCCACGTTACAGATCAGGTGAAACATGCTCAGAGGAAGATGCACATCCCTGTCTTTTGCAGAGCATGGGCGACTCCACCTGACAAGCCCAGCACTTTGGCTGGCAGTTTCTATCTTCGCTATGGATTGTTTGTTTGTCTCCGGTGAGGCTGGATCTGTGGACATTAGTACTTGAAGAAAGAGGATTTTTTTGGGAAACATTAACCAGTCTCAGTGGCAAGGTACACAGATCCATTACCGTGGGATATTCACAACCGCAGGGCTCTGGCAGGGGCTTGCGCTCATAAAATGAAACTAGTAGGTAGTAAGTTAAAAAACTAAAAGGAAGTTTTTTTCCCCCCCCCACACGGCCTGGAACTCGCTGCCACCCGACGCGCTGGAAGCTGAGAATTTAGCAAGATTCAAAAAGGGTTACGTGGCCTCTGAATCAGAACTTCCCAGCCCCTAAATGCCAGAGTCTGAAAGTGGGAGAAGAATAGTGGAAAAAGACCCTGTTCACTCTCCCTTCCAGCACCCAGTCCCTGCCATTGGGATACTGGCCAAGGTGGACCTATGGCCTGACCCAGTACATGACAGTTCTTTCTTTTCTTACATATAACAGCAAAATCTTTCTTTAACCATGGACTTCATTACAAGATAGGATACATCTAAACATCCCCTTTACCTTCCTACAAAAGGACAACAAAGGCGTGGGGAAATGAAGGGCCATCTGAAGCAGGATGGTTGTGGGCAGAGCCTGGCGAATTTCTGGTGACTTTCCAGGCCGAGGACTGTGTCCCTGTCTCCATACAGCTCCATACAGGAGACGGGCCTGCCTGCCCAGTTTGTCAGTCCTCCTAAGGATTCGGTTTTGATCTCAACTGAATCAACAACTTTGCTTCAATGTATAAGGGGAAAAATGTCATGATAGCTGTCAAGAGTATCTAGCCAAACAAAGAGCACAAGACTGGGTCTTACTGAAGAAAACTCTGAACTTTCCTCATTAAAAAATCCTCACCCAATTGGAAGTAGACCTGGGAAGGTCTACTGCAATGGCTAAGCAGCATCCCACTGCCTTCTGCACAAGTTCAATTTAGTTATTGCTGTATAAAGAATAAGGCGAGATGAAGGCCTATGTCCCAAGACTACATGTCATGTTGGGATGTGTATGGCAGCATTCCTTGACCGTGCTGAAAACACTTTATTACAGACAATTCTCTTTATTGAACACACTTGTACACTAAGAAAAATCTCTCCTTGAAGCGCTCATGGCTGAGTTTCCCTGAGTAAGCATGGCAGTTAAACCATGGCCTCTGCCACAACCAGAGGCCTGCTGACTTCTCTTATGCATCCTGAGAACAGTTACGATTTGTTCAAATATTTATCAGAAGCCTGTCTGGTTCCAGGAGGAGGACTGATCTTGCCATAGCAGACCTCCTCCGTGCAACAGCGCCAGTGCTAGGTTATTCAGGCCTAAATGCCACAACTTCTGTCACTAGACAAGCACACAGTGTCCCTCTGCACACTCTTCCATCCACCTGGAGGGAACTGGAAAAGGAAAGACACACAACACAGACCCTGACCAACTTTGCAAAATTCAGTTCACCACCTCAAAGCTCTGCTTGTCCCCAGCTCTCTGAGGCTAGAAATCAGAAGGGGAGTAGCGGACAGTTGTCACGCTCCGATTTGAAATGGAGGAGAGAGGATTTAATTCCTGTTGTGGCTTCTTCATGGATTACTGACCCTGGGAACAGGACAAAGCTGCCTGCGAAATTCATCTCCAGAGGTACGCCTTAGCCCTCTGTGGTCTAACACCCGAGACCTGCTTGGCAAGCCTGTGCATGCCAGGACAACACAGAGCAGCTAATAACCCTGTCTGCACTCTGGGCAAAGAGGCATTTTTCCTTGTCATTTATGGACTGCTTCGACTCGTCAAACGGCTTACATCTCTTTCCGTAATGCCTGCTAGGAGCCAGGACTGCGAGTCAACTTCGCTGATGACTCTGAAAAGTTTCTGCCCTCCACAAGGTTCCTGGTGTGCCACTGAGAACGTGATCTGTCTGAACACCTGACCCCAGGGGCCGAGCATCAACACACCTGCGTGAAGCACCTGGCTCAGAGAGAAACCCGTGCGCCACACATGCTTCAGGTTCAGCAGGATTATACCTGCAACGCCACCTGCCAATGGAAGCCCAGCAGCGAAAGCATGCAGGGCACTCACGGAGGCAGATGACACGCCAAGTTTGCCTGCTTATCTATTTTTGTCAAACAGATGCCTTCTATGCGTTTGCATGCTCAGAGGAGCAGGCTGCGATGATGTCTTGGCTTGCCCACCTGTGACGGGCCTTTATTACTGGCAATTACCCCCTCTTACAGGTAAAAGAGGAGAACTCTTTCACAAGAAAGAGATCAGAGAGCCACTGTGGACAGTTTGCTAAAAACATCAGCTCAGCAGACATCAAAAAGACAAACAGCATGTCAGGGATTATTAGGAAGGAAACTGTAAGGAAAACTGAAAGTGTCATTATGCTCCTTTATAAATCTGTGGCACATTCACACCTTGGATACTCTACCCAGTTCTGGTCCCCACACCTCCAAAAAGATATAGAAGAACTGGAGAAGGTCCAGAGAAGAGCAACAAGAATGATAAGTAGGATGCAGGGGCTTTCATACGAGGAGAGACTACAGAGGCCAGGCCTGTTCAGCTTAGGTGAGATGCTTGAGGGGGGACATGAGAACAGTTTACAAAATACTAAATGGAAGAAAAAGTCACTAGGGATTTATTATTTACTCTCTACCCCAATACAATAAACCAGTAGGTAGCAAGTTTAAAGCCAACAAAAGGAAGTTCTTTTTCATACAGGCCATAACTGAGGTGTGGAACTCACTGCCAGATGATGTTGTGGAAGCTGAGAGCTTAGCCAGATTCACAAAGGGACTGCACAATTCTTGGAGGAAAGGGTTATCAGTAGCTATTGAGCATGGGAGTTAAGTGTACAGCCTCTGCAGCAGAAATTCCTAGACCCTAAATGGTGGAAGCTGCAAGCAGGAGAAACACAGCAGAAAGCGCCTTGGCAGACCCTGCTCAGTGCCTTCCAGCATCCGCTCTTTGCCCCTGTGCAACACAGACCTATTTCACGTGCCATGGCATCAGGGGCTTCTGCCCATCACGGAAATTATAAGCCTCCCCACCAACTAGGGATCTTGGAGTCATTACTGACTCCAAGATGAACATGAGCCGACAATGCGAGGCCATGGTTGGTAGGGCTAACCGGACCCTGTCGTGCATCCACAGGTGCATCTCCAGCAGGTCCAGGGAGGCGATTCTCCCCCTCTATGTGGCACTGGTCAGGCCGCAGCTGGAGGACTGCGTCCAGTTCTGGGCGCCACACTTCAGGAGGGATGCGGACAGCATGGAGAGGGTCCAGAGGAGGCCACTCGCATGGTCAGGGGGCAGCAGGGCAGGCCCTACGGGGAGAGGCGACGGGACCTGAACCTGTTCAGCCTCCACAAGAGAAGGCTGAGGGGGGA
>NW_017728917.1:15612551-15652418 GCF_001723895.1 Crocodylus porosus
GTCATCCCTTGGGGCGCTCTGGTGAACAAACATTCCCCCAGATCCTGGTGGTCACCCCTGATAAACTTCTAGGTGGTAAGCAGGTGGAGGAGGAGGAGGAGCATCTCAGCTCTGCAGTTAGGGGCCTGACTGCCAACACAAGCTAGAGGGACTAAGGAGTGACCTTCTGCTTGGTATGCTGCCCTTCTGGCTTGACGTCCCTCAGGGGGGCTGCAGAAACAACTGTATGCTCCAGACTCGGTCCTTTCCTAATCTTGCCATTTCCTTTCCTGTGGGGAGAAGGCTGCAGAGCAAGCCATCCCCACCTGGGCCACCCGACATTGGCCCCTTTCCTCTTCTGAGAGGGTTCCAGTCTCCCCAAATCCAAAACAGCAAAGGAGGCCTGGGGCTCCCGAGCACTGCAGAGACAGACTGAGGCACACAAGCATCTACAGATCTGCAGTGGGTTGGGACTCTTTGGCAGACAGGCCATGCAGGCAGGGAAGGCTGGCTGAGCCACTAGCTGCTGTGGAGATGGACAAAACTGGAGGCAAGGGATTCCCCTGGTTGCCAGTGACTGACAGGTCTGGTTCTGCCCCCAAGCTGTGCACAGCTGACACCCCCCTGGTAACAGATCTGTGGCCCTTGGCACAAAGCAGAAAATACGATACATCCCAGGCAGGTAGCAAACGCCCCCCTGCTTAGCAACAGTGGCACAGCCGAGCAACGAAGACGCTTGCACCCATCTGCACAGAGGGTTCCAACTCCCTGGCAAACAGACCTCGGAAGGCTGAACCAAGAGATAAAACCCTCAGCCTAATGTCACGTGAGCCCTGCTGACCTCTCCCATCTGTACTCAGACCTGCCTTCCTCTGCATCTGCTCCTGAAATAATATCACTGCCAGCTCTGGTGCTCTGACCCGCCCTGGAACCTAGGTCCCTGTAGGTCGGCCTCATCCCCTCCCGCATCCATGCTGGTTCTTACCTGCATCTGAGACCCGATAACAGTGTTATTGCAGGCCAGTTCTGTCTTGTTGATTGTGTCTAGCATAGCAGTTTTGCCCACATAGTCTTTGTGAGAGCTCAGGTGCCGTTCCAGGAGGTTCTGCACATCAGCACTGTACTGGTTGGTAAAGGCTTCTTCATATTGATCTGTCCAGAGCCGGATCCGGTTCTCCCACCCCTCAGCTGTGTTCTCATCCAGGGCATGCGCTTCAGAAGGAGAATTCTGCACCAAACAACAAAGGGTGAATGACCAGCACATGCTGGGAACAGACCTATGTAAAGAGCTCTGGTGGGCTTGCTGGAGAAACACTGAACGGAGACTGATCCGGAGCTAGGAAGTGACCCCATGACCAAACCTGAAGCCCCTCCCAATTACTCGGTGGGCACTGCTCCCAGACTTTTCCCTAGCCAATACCATAAAACTGCTGCATGAGGAGCCATGGATAACCTTGTGCCAGGGGCAAACTACGACTGGGATGATTCTTTGCTGACTGACTAGGTACTGCAAAAGCAGAGGGAAGCATGACGGAGGACAGGAAAAACAGGCAGAAGGGGATGACTCTGCAGTCTTGCCCTATGATCCACCCAGGCATTCCCATGCCACCCAAGAGTGGAAGTGAGAAGAAAGCCCTGTCAGCATACACCAGCAAATAAGCTAAACTAAATATATCAAGGGATGCCAGATCCCTCCCTGGGTCTTTCTGCGTGGAGAAAGAAACTAGATGGGCCACAACGAGGTACATGCCATGTTCTCCTCACCAGTCTTCTGACTACAACTTCCCCTTGCCCACTCTTTGCGTGTCCATATCCTCTCTCACCTTGCCCTCATTCCGTCACCCACAACCACAACAAGGAGGACATAAGAGTTAATGTTTACAATAAGGAGAAACAGGTTAGTGAAAATGCATAGCTGGGTAGAGGCTTAGAAAGGGAAACTCAACACAGAGAGGGAACTGAGAAGGAGAACAGCACAGACAGGGTTAGAATCAGAAGTAGGCAGGCATTTTCAAATAATAACATATAAACAAACACTTCACTCTGGCTTGGAACATCACCACTGTGTCCATCATCCAGTTATGAAAGGGGCAAATTTGCTGCTGCTACCCTGTCACCCCTCCCTCTTCCACTCTCGTCATACTGACTTCTTGCCTCTGGTCTTAAACTAGACCGTTGCTCACGTCTCCGTGTTCTACAATACCCACATGGAGGCCCTGATCCTTATCAAGGCCTCCAGACACAACTGGATTAACAACAGAGGCAACCAATAAGTGACCCAAGGCATGGAAGAGAGATCTGCATGAGAGGAGATGCAGAAGACTGGGACTGTAAGTTCTGAGAGGAAATGAACAAAGCCATGATAAAGGCATATGGCAAGTGAATGAAAAGTGATAGTCAGGTAGTCCTGCTCACCCACTCCTGTAAGATAGTAGTTAGGGAGCCAAACAATGAAACTGAAAGGCAATAGATTTAACGTGGATAAAATGGAAATAGTCTTATGTTATACAACTCGTCTACGGAGCTCACTGCCAAGAGTCAGCAAGATTCATAATGGGCTGGGACATTTTGGGTCTCAGATACCACAACACCAACTCATACATACCCTTTAGATCAGACACACAATAAGGGGCATGAGGATTTATTTCTAACTTTATGATTGCAAGAAGCTCAGAAATGACAAGACGGGGATCATTTAAATGCCTAGGACAAACTGAGACTGTACCAGACTTTGTGCACCTTCCTTTGAATCATCAGGCTGTGGTAAGAGCAGAGATGCTGACTTGAGGGACCCTTGATATGGTCCCATTACAGCAACCCTAGGTTTCTAGGACTGTTGAGATACAAGGATATTCCTGTCTTCCCCTGCCCTGCCTTTCCCAGCTATAGTGCCAGTGCTGCGTCAGGAAGTCTAAAGGCCTATGTTTATCTACTCCTGTCCATGGAGCATGGAGAGGAATGACACCATTTCTGTTGGGAATTCCAATACTATTCATTTGCATCGTCTCAAACAGCCAACTGAGCAAAAGTTTAGAAGAACCCTTGATATCATAGGACAGCTGACCCCCAGCCACTGGACCATGACCCATTTCTACATCTTCGATTCAAAATTCTTCCCTCAGTTACCACTAATCAGCCCCATCCTAGAGGGCAGCATGGGGTTCACCTAGAGCACAATCTGATGAGCCCTCTCAGGCAAAAACACAGCTCACCAGCTGATGGGAAATTCCTCTCAGACTCATACCAGACAGGGCCCTTTGCGGTGGCAGGGAAGGGCGAGACTTATTCACCGCACGCTGCTAGAACCAGACCCCCAGGCAAAACAAGGCCAGAAGGAACCTGCAAGCAGAAATAAGAGCGCAATGCAAGCATCCCATTCTACTCACCTTCATCCGCAGAGACTTCCGGGAGCCCTCTCGAAAGGCCTGTCCACAAAACAAGAGCGATACACGTGAGTGTTCTGTGCACCAGGGAGCCCCGGGATCCCACTGCAATCAGGTGTTGCTTAAAACATTCAGCTCAACCCCAACCAAAGTGCTCAAAGATCACAGTTTTTCAAGGAGGCAGAAACCCAGGGAGATTACATCAGGGCTAAGGCAGAGCAAGATTGTCCCAGAGAGGGATTCCAGCAGATCTTTGAAGGAAGTTCTGCTACCAGGCTTCCTGACCCAAAAAAGACAAAATCTTACTGTCCACATCATGACTACTCTCAACAGTCGAAACTGCCCTGACAGAAGGAAGGCCCAGAATTGCCTCTTGGTAAAGACTATATAGTCAGCAACACTTAAAACAGAATCAGCTAGCTAATCTAAAACTGCTAAAGATCACAAGGGGCTAGGGCTGCCAGCCACTCTATACTAGCTAATACATTTATTTCTATAATCACTGTGGCTTCCAGATCAATTCCAAGCCTCGTCTGGGAGCAAATTATATTGCATGTAGCTGCTGGTGATAAAGACACAAATAACTGCTTTGCGCCACCGCAACAGAGCTGCCCTGCAAATAACTGCATTTCACCACCCCTGGGGGAATCAGCTCAGTCCTGAAGAACCTTGCCCAACCCCACCAGGTGCTGCAGCCCTAAATCCTCATCCCATTGCCACCAATGACCTCTCAGCCACAGGCAGACACAGACCTTCAAGAGGCTCTCCTGAACTTTGAAAAGACAGCAAGAAGAATGGGGAAACAATTCAGAGCTGAGCCAAAACCCTCAGACTACCAACCAACAGCTCTGGAAAACAGGCTAGGAATCACCAATAAGCCTGCTTGTAAAGGCTGAGGGGGGTGTCCTCAAGCAGTTCATAAAGAATAAGTGGTGGGATGAGAACTTCCCACTTCTTTAGCAGGTATGCCACATATTAGCCCTACCCCACACCAAGCATCACTCCTACTCTGTTCCCCTGCCTGATCTGCTGCTCTGGTTTTAGCACCCTATGCCGCCTTTCCTCTCCCCAACCTACCATGTGCCACAAACACAGGCTGCCCGTGTCACTTGTGCCATACGTGCCACAGACTGGCCATCCTTGGCCCAAGCATAATCAGGGGAGGCTCACTGATGCTTGGCCTCCAGCAACTGGAGAATGGCGCAGCCTGCTCGCATTACTTCTCTTCAGCATCTGGTTTGAATCACTTCAGCCTTGTCTCACGTACCTTGATCTTTTTGGCCTTTGGTGCAGTGCGAGCCTTTTCTGTGCTCCTCTTCCTCTTCTTAGATTTGGTTCTGCGAACCCGGTTGACAGTCAGGGTGATGCTTGTGGGCGTGTGCTGTGTAGCAGTGTACAGCACTGTGGAGGGCGAGAGCTCCTCATCCCAACTCTCAGTTGCACTGCTATCTCCACCTACAAAGAAAAGTCATAGTAGCATCTTTTCTCTCTACTCCAGAGAACACAGCCTGTCTTCATGTCCTCTCAGCCCAAGATGACAACAGCAGTGCACGGCTCCCATTCGTAAGTGAGCACACAAGTCCAGCCATTGCTCACTGAACTTGACAGCTCAGAGGAAGGCACTGTTATGCACTTGGTCTTTCTTTACCAACAGAACTGACTGCATCTTAAGTTTCATAGTTTCATAGTTCTTACAGTGGGGGAAGAAAAGGGTCTGTGAGATCTGATCATCTCCCTATCCAAAGCCCCTCCTGCAACCCCCCAGCCACATGACATCCTACTGAAATCAAGGCCTACAGCGTACAACAGATAAAGAGCAAGGCAGACGATGGTGCCAACAGGGAATTTTTTAGGTTAATGTAAGTACAAATAATCCTATATCGAGAACCATGTCCCATTCTAAAGAGGAAGCAAAAAAGCCCACAGACCTTGCCAACCTGACCTGGAGGAAAGGTTCATCCCTGACCCCAAATCTAACAATTGGCTTAGCCCTGAATACATAAGCAAGACTCTTAGGTACCTGGAGGCAGACATACCTGCAGCAGCACATGCACACCCCAGCCAACTCCTACTCTAGCTGCGATAAAAATCCAGTGAATAACTTTTCTTCCTGGCCCTGACAGACGCTCAGAAGCCCAGAAGCGTGGGACTACTGAACATCTCCTGCACAGAGACTGAATTTCCTTCTAACACTACTGTGAGGTTGCCCAATACTTGAATCTGCCTCACATAAGACTGATAATTGCTACAAGAACAGTCCTAGCTTATTACATTATCTTTTCATAAACTTGTCAAGCTCCACCTCGAAGTAATGCCCCTGCTACTATGAAAAGAAACAGGGAGCGCTGATCAGTTAGAGGGGACTACAACAGTTGCACGACAGTACCAAAGAACCTTCTGCCCTGCGCACTATTCGTATTTCCAGTACAATCTTGAACTTACCTGACACGTTGTCCTGCTTCCGGCGACGAAGTCTAATCACCTTCCCCCTGTTCATTCCTCTGCCAAAGGAGGATGCACAATTGAAGCAGATTTTGTAAGGATTAAGCCACTTGCAAGGCAAGCAGACGACAAAAGATGCATGCCCCCAGTGAAGCCCAGCATGATAACACTGCTTTAACATCCCCGCCTCCAGTCCTGATACCACTAGCACTTGCTGGGCTGGGCTGAGAGCACAGAGGAGGAGGTCAATACCAGGTAAAATAATGGTTACCAACAGGAAGTCCATCCCCCAACCCAAACATGATACTTCATTTGATGTTGAAGTCAACACTAGAGAAGCTGTCCAGCTCTGCATTGCACCAAAACTTACCTGCACTTCTCACACTTGATGAGAAAGCCATCCTGGGAGAGACTGCAGTGACACCAAGTCGGAAGAGACTCTGCCTCTGAGGAGCTCTCACTGTCCCCAGAGTTCTCCTCATCAGGCGAGTGCAGGCCATTTAGTTCTGCACGAGGGATGATGGTCTGGACGGGGGGAGAGGCTGGGGGAGTTGGAGGAGGAGGGGCTCCATAGTTATGATCCTGGAAATAAACACCTGCATCAATACTATGCTGAACACTCTTATCAAAGCTCAGAAGCCTCAGGCCCAAGTCCACAACCTGCTCAGTGCCCAGCTGTACCAGGAGCAACAAATGTGAGCCTGAGGCCTAGATTCCTATGTCTGCACACAGACAGAAGCAACACGAGTGGCATGCGTGACAGTTTATTGTGTAAGCAGGTTATTAAGTTCGAAATCTATGATAGCAATCAAAATGTCAGCATTGATTATTTCACTGCCAATCATCTGAGGAACAGTACACTTATCTTATAATCTCAAGCTGTCTCCCACTTTTCCCCCCAGCCTTCCTCCACTTCTGGTCAGTTATGCATTGTCAGCACAAACCCTGCTGAATGCTGACTATAGAGTGCAAAGTGGAACCTGGCATCAGACAGTGCCAGTCCACTGCGACAGGTGCTGCACTAGGAGTTCATTCATTTCTAAACTGAAAGGTGGTGCTACCAAATCTCCCACTTGCCTTGCACACATCACAGGAACCAGGGGACCTGGCCACAGAACTTACAGTGGGCTGGTGGCAGCACATATGGAGGCTTGGGAGCAACAACTGCTCAAGGTGCAGTCCGAATAGCAGAATGCCACCAAGTGCTGCTGCCCAAGAAGAGGCTGAACAAACATGCAGCTCTGTGACAAACAGCCAGGGAAGGGGCTGTAGCAGGAGAGGATGAGCAGAGTACATTGAAAGGGACTGGCGCAGCACTGCAGATGAAAGAGAAAGTACTCACTGCATATGGCAGCCCTCGATAGCTGTGCCTTTGCGTGGCCCCATAGCCATGACTGGAGTATACATTCTTCTCGCTGACAGCTGGACTAGCTTCCACAGACTCTGGGCTGCAGAAAGGGCCAGAAGTAAAACCCATCAATACCACAATGAACTTCCCTGTGTCAGGCACCTGCCAACACCTCAGCAGTCTCTTTCTTCAACAAAGTCAACTCGGCATGAAAAGACTCAGGGCACCAAGGTACATTATCCATTTCACTAGGTGGTCTGGATGCAAGGTCTGGGGCTGCAGGATAAACCAGTGGTTGGCAGAACACCTGAGTGGGTACCAACCCGGGCGCTGCCTCCCCTTATGCAAAGCAGGGTCTGGGTGTGAGGAAGGTGGGGAGAAGAGTCAGAAACATGCCGGGCCACCCAACTGCACTCTGCCCATTCTCAAGCTCCTCCACTAGTTTTCCGTTCACACTAAATCCAGTACAACCTTTCCCTGCTGGGTTTCAAAACCTTCCGTGACAGTCCTCTCTGGGTCCATGACGCTTCTTGTGCCCAGCTTCTCCCTTTACTTCTGGGGCCTTGTACCCAGCAACTGTCAATGTAACTGTGACCTCGTCTCACACTTTCACCTTCTCCTTCTCTCATCTCTTTTCCAAATAGCAACTGAACGTACCTTGCCTGCCTGGATGCCTACTTCTGTCCCACTCAGCTAAGTATTAGGCAGCTCCACAAACTATATCCCGGTACATGCAGGGAAGCTCCAACTGTCCTGCACACTTCTGGTACAGTTGGGGGAATCAGGGCACTCTGTATTACAAAAACGTGGCAATGAAACTCCCAACTCCGGCAAGGGGTGTGAGCAAATCAGATTGGCTTTTTGTTTCCTACACGCAGCTACTGAAAAAGCAATGCGCTCATAGGAAGCTGCTGCTAATCTGAAGTGATGATGCACACTTCCACCGCATGGTGGCGAAAAATATCAGTTCAAAATCAAGTGCAAAACATTCTGCTGGCAAAAGGCTGCAGAAGCCCTGCTCAGAAGAAGGAAAGCTGCGATTCAGTGCAGGCAAGTGTTAGGTAATGAGGCTACGGACAGAATACCAGAAAGGTAATTTACTCTCTATCGAGAGATGCTTCCAAATAAGAAATGGAAGAGCACTCACCACTATGTACATACAATTATGGGAACATGACACAGGAAAGAGCTGCATCCTGTGTGTAATTGCAGTCTTCTTCAAACATTATAGCACGGGGAGAGGCAGAGCCAAGAGACAGCACAGGAATGTAAATCCACCTGGGGACTGTGTTTTTCTGAAGGGATCTTCCAGGATTCTCATTCTTGGGGCTCGTTTGGCCCATGCGAATCAGGCAGAACTCCCACCAGCAAGGGCTCCAGCAGCTCTGGTCACAGCTTGGGGCTTGAGCCACACTGCCCAGGACACCAGCCTCTCCCTTGTAGATGCTGCAGTTAGTCTTTGAGACTTCTGCTGCATTTAGGTTTGCCCAGTGTGAACTCCTAGCTTGTGGTGGGGGAGGAACTTGGGCCAAGCAGAAGCCTTTCTCTGAAACCTGACCTGCCATTTGGTCATGGAGGAGCTACAGACCAAGACGCAAAGGGCTGAAGGCCCAGACTAGCAAACCTTTCATTATGCCGTAGCTCAGGATCTGGGACATGACATTATAAGCATGAATAGTCTTCATCATAGTTAGCTGTCTCTGCTGTTGAAGAGAAAAGACAGAGCGGGTCATGTCCTGGGGAAGGCTGTATTTCTCCTCAGAGCACGTGCAGAGTCTGTCGCATCTTCACCAGCTGACGCAGCCCTGTTGGTCCTTTTTGCTCACACCTCCTCAGGATGCCTGCACTGGCCCATACTCCAACTCAGTCAGGCTCCTTCAGTCTCCGAAAACCAGACAGACAAACAGAATCTGTCCTCAGCCTAACCTACCACCTTACGTACCTCCCAAGCAACAGAACACAAAGCAAGGCTGGGCATGGAGCACTGACACCACTTCAGGAAGCATTAATGATGCATCAAGATCTTTAGTGCAAGAGGCTCCAGTGCAGACCACCCCCTCCCACTGCCTTCAGTGGTGGGACACAAAACGCTGACATGCTGAGCTTCAACAGCTCCTAACATAGGACGAGGGGGAAGTAACCGTTGAAGCTTTAGAGATCCTGAAACAGTCACCCTGCCGCTCGGGACTTCTCCCTGCTTGCTAAAGCTGAAGGAAAGAGGATGCTAAAGGCCCAAGCTACACAGAGCTGCCTGACCTCGAAGGCTTCATCAGTAAGAGTCCACTTGCCTTCCATGCCTCTGGTTGATGTATATTATTCAAAGGCAATGCTTCATCCAATAAGCTACTGCCAACACCAGGTGCCAAGATCTGGAGAGTTTCAAGGTTTGAGGGTGCAAAACGCTTTGGGGTGAAACTATCCTGCCAGGTGGCATCACTCCAAGACTGTCGCACACAACAACTGGAGGCAACTTGGGCTTGTTTTGAAAAGGTCTCTTTCAAAGTGCTCCAGCATGGTCACATACTGAAGATACCAAAGTCTCCCCGGCCAGGAAGGAGGCACTGGCCTTGCAAAAAGCCTAAAGACACTTTTTCCTGAGGTGTCAGTGCTCAAAATAATCTACGTAGCCAGATCTAACTCGCCCTGGCTAGTAAGTGCCTGCCTACCGTGGCTAATTCTCAGGCAGAGAACACAATGACTGCATGATAGCAACATTCACCTGCCACAGACAGTTTGAAGCTCTTGACAGTAAAGGCAGGAGGCATTGGGACAAGAGGTGCTGATGGTTACATGGCTAGCAATTAAAGACCAGCCCAGGATTCAGATGCCTTCTGAGGCCTAAGCAGAGCAGCAATCAAATGTTAGGTCACCAGTGAAAAATGCTCATCCTAAGAACCACTAGACAAGGGACAAAATGGCACAAAAAGAAAAGGATGCCCAACACAGATGGCCACAGACCAAGGCTAAGAGCAGGATCAACATGGTCCTCAGGGCAGAGCATTTTGACACACCATAATAGAACTTAAGGGGAGCAGTCAGATGTGGGGGAAACACAATAGCCCACACCATAACACCATGCTCTTATGGGTCAAGCCAGCAGAATTAGAAGAGTCCTGTCTTGCACTGGAAGATGCAAAACTAGGATGTGAGAATCCTGGACAGAAGGTATTGGGAAAAACAGCCAGAAACAAATGGGCGAATTCGGGGAGAGAGGTGATGTGATCTCAGGACTCTCTTGAAAGATTCAAGGAAAAAAAACTAGAGGCGTAAAGGAAACACTTCATGTACCCACCCCTCTGGTAAAGAGCATCATAGTCACTGAGCCGACAACACCATGGAACAGGGACTTTTAAAGAGGAGGGAAAAAATTCTGTGGGGGTTAAGAATTTTAGCAGACACCTGTTAATCAGAGTCAAGAGATGCAAAGTCCCACCAACACTGTGCAGAGATCTCACCACGGTGAGAAAGTCAGCTCCCATACCCAGGTTCCTGTGAAGGGGATGCTTGAGGATTTCCCACAAAGATGCTCTTCCTGACGCCTGCTCAGGGGAGAAGGCATAATCTAGCTTTCGGAACAACTCTGGCTAGAAGTGCTTGAGACCTTATGACCCCCCACTTCCTCTGACTGCTTTCTCATCTGTTCCCTTGATCCTGATCGGGCCAAACATGCGGAGCCTGAGAAGCCCCCGTACTAGCGCATACGCAGGGGATGCGGCACTTACTCAGATCCTGCAGCCATATCTGAGTAGGATGTATCTGGTGTGGTGACTCCCAGAGGGATTGCAATGCTCATGACGTCCGTCAGGGATCACGGAGTCCAAAGGGTAGCGACCAGCCGCTCCAAGGGCGGAGAGGAGCCGCAGAGCCTCGGCCAACACGTCACGGACATGGGGAAACCTGCCGGGGTGGGGAGGGAACAGCGTGTTGCATTTCTGTTAGTCTGGCGTACACGTGTGGCTTCCCTGACACACCTTCCTCTGGCACCTTAGGCACAAGGAAAGCAAGCCGCTTTCTACCCAGTAAGATGCACCGTCACCTCTGCTTCTTGTTCAAGTACCCTGTACGGCCCTGTCATAACCTGAAATGAGCTGCTTTGCCAACGGGCCAATAATGCTACTTCCCCAAACTAGGCTTAGCACGGATTAACACAGTCAATCTGTTCTTTCTTTTTGCACCTGATTAGTAACAGCTGTTGTCTCTTGCCACAGCCTTTCATGAACCTCCCCACCACCCCCAACAAATCCCATTCCCAGAGAGAAGGGAGCACAGTAAAGAGCAGCCAGAAGCCTGATTTGTGCTCAAATTATACCTACATTTGCTGCATGTGCACTGGGGTCACGTACTCATAATGCAAGAATAATCTGCAAACAGGCCACTGAGGCTGCTCTCGACGAGAGGCCAGCCCCCAAAATCTGTGTGGCTCACTGGAGAGAGAGAGGAATGATGCAGGGAGCCATAAGCTTCCTGAATCCCATCTTACAACTCCCAGCAGCCAAGCCACGTCAGACATCACATCATGTCCTGATAGGCCCGTTGAACGAGAAACACCGTGGCCCCATTGGCTCCTTTCAGAACAAGAGGGTGAGTCACAGTCGTATCACTCCGGGAGCGAGCGCAGCTGCGGGCCGCACTCTGCAGAGTGCCATGGAGAAACCGCACCGCCAGACAGACCATGGACAGGAAAACCCAGGCCTAGGCCCTAGAGTCACTGCGCCAGGACCCAGGTTTTTGCAGCAAATTCAAGTAAAATTGGTGGAAACGCTACACTTCCGAAAGGACAATACTGCACAACAGGGAGGGAAGGGTCAATGCCTGCGTGGGCAAACACACCTGAGGACGTGAAAGTTATCACTCGAGGAAGTTGTAGGCAGCACCTACACCTCTAACAGAGCCATGCATGAAGCCGGCAAGGGCACTGGAAGGAGACAAAACCCAAACAGCAGAGGACTATGGGGAACCAGAGAGACGTTCCAGCTCCTGGTCTAGCTTTAATTGATGCAAGCCTAAGGAAGTGTGCGGCGCTGCTGCATTTCACTGAATGCAAGCACAGACCGTGGCGTGGAATCAAAGGAAAGTACTGGGAGGGCTGGGGCAATCTGCTCTCAACAGCAGATCCCCTTCTCTGGAAGGAAAGCCTTAAATTCTTTCAAATGAAAGATAACCAGTTCCTCCGAGTACGTGGGGACTGAAGCCCCGGGGAATTCTTTAGGGCTTGGCAACTGCTGGTCCACACCAGCTGCCCGTCCAGGTACAGTCACACTTGCTCACTGGCGCCTCTGCTGTGGTGCCATCCTGCCAGGTAGTCAGCAAACACTCCTGGGCTGTGGAAAGGCCGATGGACAAAGTGCAACCCGGTAGTGACAGGTGCAGGCAAAGCGTGGTTCCTCTCGGTGAGCTGGTCTGACGATAACGGGCAAGTCTGCCACTTAAGCAGAGAGCCCTGACCGAGTCTGAGAGGGGAAGGAAAGGACAGAAAATGCTGGTGTCAGCATGTGGGACTTGAAACTCAGTGTTCAGGATCCTTTAAGTCTTAGGCTTGAGGCCGTCTCTCTCTGGGTCTGGGGAAACCTTTCCCTTCTGCCCAACCGCAGCACTTCCACATGGATCCACCTCTGCTCAAGCGACACCCTGCGACAGGCATCCTTACAGTGGGATAAAGGGTAGAGGCATAGCATAGCAGAGACCTGGCTTCTCTCCAACACTTAGCAGCCCATGGTAATGCCATGCCACGTCACAGGGAAATGGACCAAACAGCCTTAGAAAGGAGGGGAAGGGGAGGCAGCTAAGAAAGGCAAACAGGCAGCCAGCTAACAAGCAGCCCCATCACAGAGGCCAGCTGGGCATCTGGGGAAACGAGCCTTTCAGAACTGGAACCGTAGGAAATGACCCTCTGGCCTGGTTCTTCTGCTACTGGTGTGATTTTTTTTTTTAAAACTTAGGAGCCAGAAGGGAGATATTACCCTTAAGACAGGACAGAAAAGGAGGTTCCCAGTTCCATTGGCTATGCTGGTTCAACCTTAGAGACTGGCAACTGGTCTCAGCTCATCTCCTCTCCAAAAATCTCACTGTTTTCGCTGCTAAATACATCCTCCTTTTCAAAGAGGAGAACTTCCACTGCAGTTCAGTTTCTACCTAAGTGAGGCCAAACAGCTTATGCCAAGACTGCAGACAGAGTGAAGTCAACTACCAGGATTTGCACTGATCCTCCCAGCGCCTCAGAAAAGGCAGGCTCAAAAGCTGTGACCCACAGTGATGCTGCTGTTGCTATATTCTCATCCAGCAAAGGGGAAATACAGCACCAAAAATGATGGGCATTAAGAAAATGATGTCAGCTACGAAGGCCGTGGCTTGTAGAGTACCAGCACACTTTACCGCCCGCGCTGTCAGTCTTTCTGGTGCCTGTTGCATTGAGTGATTCCTCTTCAACACTAGGCAATAGGGACTACCAGAAAGCCACAGCCTAGAAAAATGCCTGAGGAAGGTCTGGAACCTGGTACAAGCAGCTTGCTGACCTGAGGACAGACGCCAGTGTCTACTGGATAGCCCAACAAAGGAGCAATGTGCCTTCCCCGTGTGCCAAGTCATTCTCCCCTTTCTTTTTTGGTCTCCAGTACCAGGGACCCAACTGACCCAGCATCCCTGACACAGTCTGTAGTCATGAGGAGGTGACATATGTACTAGGCTCTTTGTAGGACAAATAAAAGATGGGTCCTTCACCCAGATCATACCATGCAGGTATCGCACAGAAGCTGAGAAGGGGTGATGTCTACTTCCTACCTAGCACCTAATGACGGATCCTTTGACCCCAGCTGAGTTCCTGCCCCTGGGGCAGGGGGTTGGACCCGATGATCTTGAGAGGTCCCTTCCAGCCCTAATATCTATGAACTCTATGACTGCTGACATCATCAATGTCCTGCTTCATGGAAGCTGCTCCCTGTACACAGGCCAGGGCTAAGAAGGTGAAACATTCTCCACAGCAGGAGTATGTGATCGCCTCACAGCCCTTTTGGAGGCAGAAGCCCGCTGTTCAGTTCTTCCTAATACTGCTGCTCGGATTGCTGGTGCCTAGTCTTGTCCACAGACTGCAGTCAGCGCTCAGACGCAGACATGTTATAAAAGCAGATCATAACCCCTTTGCTATTTTAAACCAACACGATGAGAGATTTGCAGTGTGGCTCAGGGACCCAATACACCCAGAACCTGCAGTAAATTATTAGAAATTTTGGTGCGACTGCAACAGGTCCCAACTCATTCTTCACATGACGCATTCCTCCCACCAGCACTCTTCAAATACCCAGCAGCAAACTCTCCCCTCTGGAGAATCCATCTTTATATTGGCCTGGGGATGCGAAGCCCTAACCTCTGTGCCAGTGCTCCCCAGAGCATGCTGCCCAACACCGCACTGCTGTGGTGCCCCACCCGGCTGCCCTCTCCCCCAGCAGGCTGGCAGGGAGCAGGAGCTGCAGGAGGGAGGGAGGACTCAGAGACACCCCCCCCACCCAAGAGGAAGGTACCAGGGGCAGGAGCAGGCAATGGCGCAAGGTGGAGATGGCTGGAGAAGAGGTGCCAGGAATTGAGGGAGAAAGCGCATGGAGCTGAAGATGCGAGGGCAGTGGCAGTCTTGGGGGCTGCATGTGGTCTGCAGAGCAGGGAAAGAGGACAGGCAAACCGTTAACATAAAGAACGGAAGAACTGCACCACACTTGAAGGGAGACATGGCTCCTCCCTCAGAACAAGATCTGTTCAGGGGTATGGATTTCTCTTCTGCTCAGTCTGGTCTCATCCTATCGACAACCCTTTGAATCCAACACGTCTTTCCTCATCTGCACAGGGCTCCAGCCAATCTCTGTTTTCCCTCAGACGGGGGCGGGCCCCTCCCCTGCTCAGAGGGCACCCTGCAGAAAGCTTTCTCCATCACATCACATGGACTGCAGAGCAGAGAATAATTAATCTTCTGTGCTACCAAGAAATGGCACTGGGGCAACTGCACAGCACAAATCCAGATGGAGGGATGACACAGGGGCTGAACTGTCGCCTCTCACTTTCCCTGCCACAGACGCCAGTGCTAACTGCTGGTTTTATCCACATCACCGTGACAATAAAGCTTGCATATACGGCCGTTTGGAATTAGCAAAACCACTGTGCAGCAGCTAGTCCCTCCAGTACAGGACAGCCGAGAAAGCAGAGCAGTAAGCCTCAGAACGGTCTGTACTGTAACCCTTCCTCTTCCATATGTATATGTTGAGATCTCATGGGCTGCAATACTGCCAGAAAGCAAATGATATTCATCTCCTCTATATGCTAAGCCCATGTGATAATATTCTCCAGACTTGAAGGCCTAGCCCTAATCTGGGCCAGAGTGAAGCAAGGTAAACTGAAGAAGTCAGCTGACAGATGAGTTTTGATCAGAGGGTCCCAAAGTTTCACTCCTGACAAACCATTTCAAAGGGACAGTACTGCATCAAAGGGGCTTGAGGACTGCATTTAGCCTGGAGGCCACACTTTGCTTTAACTGTTCAAAAAAGAGCTACTAGGCTACATCAAAAGGGCTTGCTGCCACGTTTGGCCATGGGCCACACTTTGGGAGACCCTGGTCCAGATGCTCAGGGCACTGCTACTACAGCAATGGACATGTGGCATGAGAATCTACAGAGAGTGGAAGAGAATGAAGATACAAGGGGTGTACCTCAATTGCCAGAGCATCTGCTCAATTTGCTAATGGCATTCTCTGCAGGACCACACTGTCCACTGGAGATCCTGGATCCCGCAGCAGCAACAACTTGCAATTCTGCTCTCAGCTGCCTTGGAGCAGGTGGCCTCAGCTACTTCTCCTGAACACAGTTCTTACAGCATCATGTCTGGCTGTGTCACCTCAGGACGTATTACTACGATGCGCTCTCCTTGGGACTACCCCTGAAAAGCATTAGCCACTGCTAAAAGTACTGCGGAAGGCAGACGTGGGCTCACAACCTTTGCTCCCTGAACATGCTACTAGCGGACTTCCAGGGGCAGGTCTCGTGGACAGTCACATTTGCTGAACTTTAAAGTTACCCCGAACAACGTTACCCCGGAGACATGCTCACCCCATCAAGTACACCGGCACAGAACAAAATATCGTTGAGCAGTCTGCAGACCCCCAGACCCAAAGGAACCACTTCTCCTGGCACTCCTCATTACAAGAAGTGTCTGCTGGACAGCAGAGCACAGCACAAAGATTACTGGATTCATCACACCGTGCGTGTGAAAACCACGAGGCAACAAAGAATCTAACCGGTTAATATGGGGCCAACTCAAATAGTTGTTGTTTCTGTGAATGTGGTATCTAAACTCTCTACCTTGCTTTTAGCATGGCGCAACTCAGCTTTGTAAGCCAGTCATGATAGTACTGAGACCCCTGACTTCCCATTACTGCCAACCACTCGCTCTCACACCCAGAGCTGAAATCCTCTGTACCCTGCATGCCCATCACTGTTGAAATCACGAACAGGAGAGAGCACTCCTTCAAACCAAGACCATACTGGTTTATCTGGACTCGGATTCAAAGATGAGTGGGGTAGATGCTGTTAGCTAATGTTCTATAAAGGTAACGCAGATTTTAATACATGCTAAACCAGCCAAGCTGAAGCCTAGGGTGTGTTAGTTAGAATAATACCTGCTAAAAATACACTTAAATCCTAGTCAAGGCTTAAGAAATTGGCACCAGAAGTGTCCCAGGACACAACCCAGAGAGGTAGGCTTTAAGTAGGTCACACGCAAGTTGGACAGAAAGAGACTCCTGTTGCTGGACTCTACACTGGCCTTTCCCTACTCAAGTTTTCCAACAAAGCATCTCTACAAGAACCCCTTGTGTGCAGCAAGATGGTGATCACTGAGCAAACCAGCAACACTATCAAGGCAGAGAGATGAGCAAGAGGAAGGGAAAGAGCTGTGACTCGACCACACCAGGATCCACTCCTCCTTCCCAGAACTATTTGCCATGTCTGCAGTGGGACGTGTGGATCCTAGACTGGTGTCCACGGCTGGCTCTGGACTCACCACCGAGTCCCCTATTTATTGGAGACCTGTCCTACTTGTATTGAGGGACTGATCATGACATGGTAGTACTCATGTATTGCAATAGAGCCTATCAGCCCCAATAACTGACCAGGACCCCCCTGCTCTGGGTACAGTATAAGTCATAAAGACCGTTTCCTGCCCCAAGTCATCAGCTCTCATTCACAGACCAGCAAATCTACCCGTAGACAGCTGGCACCACAGCCTACCAGAGGGGCAGATATTCACAGCAATAGGGAAGCAGCTGTGGCAGCAGCATCCTCTTGTTGCAGCCCTTTGCAAGCTGATCCTGCCTGGCGTCTCCAGGAAACAGAGGTGCATGGGGCAGATGGAAACGTCTCACACGCTTGTTTCCAGGAGGCTCAGCGGAGCCAGCCTGAGCAGCGAGAATGCCCCACCTGCCACCTTCCAGTAAGCAGGCAGGCACTCGGCTTCTGCTGCCACACTGCCTGGTCAGCTCTGACGTGCCTCACAAAGGAGGTGGTGCACAGGCCAGTTCTACCTAGCGCAGCGGCATCCCAGCTGAGAACCACTGGGCTACGAGAAATCCTTCTCTGCGCAGGCTGGGCCCCAACCTTTGCCCTGTGCCGCTGTACATGGGCGCTGTGATACATGTTACAGTGCTCAAGCTTAATTAGGGCACTGAGCACAGAGGTGAAAATGTTAACCTTAAGACATCCCTACCTGGTTTAAAATACCAGCCTGCTTGGAACGTAACACCTCAGCAATATAACGATTTCCTAACTCATGTAGTCAAGCCAGAGCCTCTAGTCCTCAGCATGTCTCGAAGCAACAAGGCTTGTCGACTAATACAGCTAGCATGAGATCATGCCAAAGTCAGCCTAATAAATCAGCTCAGTTAAGTTTGTGCATGCTCAGGGGGCCACGTATTTACAAGTAGCTTAAATCAAGTTAGAGTCACTTGGAAAATGACTGAAACCTTCACAGTTACCCCCATTATTCTAAATGGATTTCTCCAGATGTAAGCTGTTTTTAAACATATTTACACCTGGGTTCCCACCAGTTCGACTAGATCAATTAAGAATACTTTTCAGTTAAATCAGTGCAAGCTGTGTGTGTGGATGAGGCCTACGTCCTAGAGACTGCCTCACCTCTAGGACTGTAACTGTGCATATGAACTAGAAACTGATGGGAACATGGAACTATCAATCCCAAAGTAGGAAAGCACACAACCACTGGCCTAAGACTCTGGAATTCATTCACAGAGATAATGCGAACGACCACAAACCTTAGCATCTTCTAGAGCAGTTATTAAGATGTAGAAAATCTCCCCCCAGTCTGGGGACATGAAAAACTCAGTGTGTACATTTCAGCGAGGACGTCAGGTAGTATGCAGAGGACTGAAAAACAGACAAAAAAAAGTATTAACAGCTACTAGCGTGGGAGCGTAAGATTGTGATTTGTAAAAATAAATCTTGATAGACAAATTCTATTACATTTTTGATAGTATTGTAAAAGCCAGGGGATGAAGGGAAAGCCATAGCTGTTAGCTTATTTGGATTTTTTTAAAGCACCTGATGCTGTGTCATGAAACTGAATTCATACTGGATTGAAACCGACTGAAGGCCTGAGAACAAAACAAGTTCCATAAATGAATATATACTAAGTGGGGAAGGAAGGGAACACTGGGTGTTGTGTGAGTCGGTTGCTGGCCAAGTAATCTTTGAAAATCTAAATGAAGGGAGCAAACAGTTAATGCAGATAACTAATGAATGATAGTATCTTCTAGTTCTTTGTAATTAAAGCCAAACAATGTGGGTTTACGGAAAATAGATTTTGTCAAACTTGCTTAAGATCTTTTTTAATGAGATTATCAGTTTGGTTTATAAAGAGAAAGATGTTAATGTGACAGACTTCTGCAAGGCATTTGACTTGGTATCACACTACATTTTGATTAAGCAACTAAAATGATAAAAAATGAACATGGTATATTAAACGAATTAAAAACTCGCGAAGTGGCAAGCATATGGGTATCCAGTAATGCCTAGAATTGCTGCTAGAATTATCAGCTCCATGCTAGTTAACATTTTCATCAATCATATGGAAGAAAACAAAATCGTTGCTGACAATTTACCGGTAACACAAAAACTGGGGGACAGATAAATAATAAAGACAACAGATCACTGACACAGACAGTTCTGGACTGCTCAGTAACCTGAGCTCAAGTGAACAATACATTTTTAATATGGTGACCTATAGCCACATCTAGGTTTCAATCTGAAGAACTACCATTGAAAGCAGCAACTTTGAAGATCTACGGGTCATGGAGGATAGGGAGCCGATCCTACTGCTTCCAGTGAGAGGCTGCGGCCAACTGGGCTAGCATATAACCACTGGAGACATGAACAGAGATTAATGACTAGGAGAATGGGAGCTTTACCTCTGTACTGTGCACGGGTACAACCACTACTGGAACGCTGCATTTGCACCTTGAGGCTGTTAATATTTGGGGAAGGACTCACAGAAGAGCCATGATGATCATTCAAGAATCGGAGAGACTGAAGGAACTCATTCAGTTTAGCTTAATAAAACAGGTTACGAAATTAGCTTAACGTGGAACAGATATTGCTCGGGCTTTTCAGTCTAGTAGACAAAGACATTACAATGTCCAGTGGCTTCAATGGCAGGATGTTGAAACTGCACCCATTCTTGAGGTGGAAAGATGAACAGATGATACCAGGTTCCGGGTGGAGCCATGCAACAGTCAATATTTTGCAGGCCTGCTCTATCCCACGGTAAATAGAAGCTAGAGCACAGGATGGAGTGGATGTAAAGACAGTTATGATAGATCAGCTGATCTACAGCTGTTTTCACACTGTGCAATGTGCCAGTTTGCTCACACGCTCAGACTAGAAGTCGGGTATAAATTGGACGGGGTTGCAGTGGACTTTCATCAATGGAAACTTTTAAAGCAAGATTGGATATTTTTTGGTTTTGTTTTACACCTCTGCTGTAACCCACACAGGAATTATTCTGAGCAGACCCTATGGTTGATGTTGTGCAGTAGATTAAACTAGATGAGCACAATGGCTCCTTCCAGATTCATAATCTGTGAATAACCTGGGGCCGGGGGGGGCTGCTTACACCCTTAAAATAAAAAGTAACTAATATTTTATAATACAGAGGAATCTAGGGCAGGGTGCTGTAGCATCTTGGGGCTTCTTGAGACCCTTTTGGGGGCACTGCAGAGAGTAGGTGTACAAACATGATTGACAAGATAACCCAGAGGTTTCAAACAGGACTCCGTAGGGTTCTGACCTGTTGTGGCCGTTCTAAGTTCTTTGCAAAAAGAGAACTGCTCTATTATTTTTCAAAAAAATACAAACAGTGAAAAATAAGAGTTGGCATTTTCCAAGGGTGCCTCAAGCCTATGAACAGGTGCCTTCAGTCTAAAAAGGTTGAGAACCACTGATCTCAAGATTGGACGCATGAAAATAACAGAGACAACTTGGAAAAAGGCAGCTACTACTTCCACATTATTTCCCCCCACAGTATACATTCTGCTCAGGAGAGAGAAACCCAAGATGAAGGAACACTAAGAGACTAAGGAATCATAGATGGAGACACCAAATTACCAATAGCACAGATCTGTTTCCAGAGAGGTGAGCAAGCTGTTATGGGCAGGGTGAAGGCCACCAGTGTGCCCCCCAGAGCAGTCTCAACCCAAAAAATGACACAGGGGTCGTTGCCCCGCTTCTTCCCTGCCAACCAGACAGGAGTTTGACAACTGTCTCTGTAGCAAAAAACCCCAATATAGTGTCGGGATGCATGCAAAAGCCGTGTCACAAAGCAGGGAGGCAAGAATCCTTCCAAACACAGCTCTGAAGCGAGCCCAGCTGGAGTGCTGCACCCAGGCCTGGGGACCTCCAGGTTGATCCTGAACACCTGGGGAAACATGGGAGACGTGCCACCCAAACCGATTAACTGCACAGCCACTGCAGGGCCCTTGCTTCCAACTTCTGCACGGTATCCAGATTACAGTGTCTTCTGCCCAAAAGACCTGCCTTCCACCTGCCCTGAAAAACACTCTGTACATTTCTGGATGGTGTGTAAGAGCAACAAAAATAAGCTAGATGGAAATATCAAGATGCTGAACATACAGAACTGTGAAACCCATAACAAAGAAGTGTTCAGGCAAATGGTACCAACGTAAAGGGGAGGCAAGGAGACACTCAGCTGAGGCCAGAACTGTTACCGTGTTTTTTGTCACTCTGAGTGAGCAAGGACAGGATGAGATTCGGTAGAAATCAAGGGAACTCTCACAGTAAGATGGGTGTTGAGAGGACATGGGCTTGGACATGTGCATACGTGCTAGCGCTTCATAATGTTAATCCTCCACGCAGACTGGTGAAGCGCAACTCTTGTTCCATCTATGAAGGTCAAACACAAAAGTGAAGAAACTCGTTTGGACCCACATGCCTAATTAGGAGGCTGAGCCATGGTTACAGACACTTGACCCACTCCTGTGCTAAAGCCAGGGGATTATACTGCCGCCTCCTCTGAACACAAATCACATAGTCACCAAAGGGATGCGGCAGAGTGGTCAACTGCCAGATACATGTAAGAAGGGTCTTTTCAACTTGGAAGTCAGTTAAAAGTAGTTTCAGGAGCCACATCTGCCAGCATGCCTTTGTCAATCTACATGTCCCTGTGATTGCAGGGGAGTATCTGTGCTCTTGCTGAAAGGCTCCCCGCAACTAGAGCGAAAACTGATTGACCATGCAAGCAAAACTGACTACGGGCCCAAATGTGCACAACATATTATCAAATGCCCAAGGTAGACAAACTGCCAAAAGCCCAACCAAACCAAGAGAACCATCTCTCGCCTTTTAAGTCTAAGAACACTGACTTGGGGGCAACAGTAGAAAAAAAGCATTTTTCAGGCAGAGGGATAAACTAATACGTCTCTCTTCTCTATAGTTCTGTCCTTCTTTCTTCCCAGACCATCAGATGCTTCAATGAGTCACAAGAGCAAGAAAACACAGATTTAAAACATTTTGGTATTATTCTAAAGCTAAGAGCAAGCTAAGGGTTAAATTTGTGAAGAGGCCTGCCTGCAGGGGAACATCACCCCGGTGTAACAGAAGGTGTGAAATTAAACTGACATGGCTATACTGGTTTAACTCCTCATGTGGACGTGCCTATTCCGTCATGAAACTGCTACTTCGGGGCTAGCTCAGCAACACTCAGCCCAATCTGGCTTAAGACGCATATGAAGAGTCAGTGGTAACCAAAGAGCCAGAACAAAAAAGTGGTTTTATAGTTTACTAAATGTGTCTACAGGCTTGTTCTAAACAACTGAAAATAAAAGGCCAAGTTTTATTGACACCGTTTGATAAAACGCAACGCCTGCAATTAGAGAGCAGGGAATGCAGGAAAAATGCTCTAATAGCATTCCCTGGAAAGAGCCGCCAGCGACGAGCTGAAGGACCACTTGTGGCTCAGGAGCCATGGCCCGAGTAGCACTGGTTTATAGCTTAGGGCGTCTGAAAAAACACGTCACTGCTGTTGAGTACAAGGGTGTTCACATGGGAGGCCTGTACCGGTATGACTGGTACGACTTTCCTGTAGAGACAAGCCCTAGGTTAAAAAGACTGCCAGGCAAAAGAGAACGTGGAGCTGTAGGGAGAAAACTTGGTGCAGCCACCACATTGCAAATCTTTCAGGAAAGAAAGAAAAGCAAACAAAACCCCTCTGCCACTTGTAAGTAGAGGGAAACAGCTAGAGAAGGCAATAGCCAGGATGTAATTCAAACTTTAACAGCATTACGATTCCCAGGAGAGCCCAAGCAGTAGTCCACGCAGAGTCGCAGGAAGCTGCTGACCATAGAACCAGGATCGGCAGAATTCACCGGCTCCGAACACCCCAGGAGCTGCAGTGGGGAAGGCCGAGAAGGATTTCCCTGCAAGGGCTCCCGACGGCCAGACTGGCGGTGTGCCCTTTATAGGCCTATTTCCGGCCCCCACGTGACAGCCACTCCCCGCAAGGGCAAACAAAACCGCGCCGGAGCCGATTCCAGCAGGTTTCAAAGCAGACATTGCATCAGCCAGGTGTGCAGGAAGCAGCTGGGAGAAGGCAGCTGACTTGGTGAGAGGCTCTCAGAACAAGTCTGTCTCAGGAATCCTGCGGAAAGGCCAGCAGGAAGGGGAAGAGATACTCCAGAGACAGAATAAGCTTCATCTGCTTCAGAAAGGCTTTGTGCTCGGGCTCCGGACCTGGCCATTCTCCCAGAGATGATGCAACCCTGGGAACAAGGTCTGCGCCAGAGCTATTCAGAGCCCATGCAGATGGCAACACAGACGAGGATCTGATCACAACGCTCTGAAGCCAAGCCCCGGCCCGCACCCCAGCTCGACTGCGGGGATCCCCGGGTCAGCCGCCTCTCGCTTCTGAGCGCTGCTTGAAAGACAAAGAGGGATCACATCGTAGGAAAAGGCCAGCAAAGTCCACCCGCCACGCTGGAGCGCCCCGAGACGCAGCTCGGGGGCAGACGGGGCCAAATGCAGCTACTCTGCAAATCGGGAAAGCCAAACTCTGGATCTCCCTGTAACCACTTTCCTGCCAGTGCAAGTCTGAACTCCCCAAACATGTAGAGCAGCTCTGCTGCCGGGGAGTGACCGCCCCACGCTCAGAAACCAGGAAACCATGCAGAGCCGCGCAGGGAACCATGGCAACACAACACAGTGCGGCAATTATGGAGCAGCGGCAGCCACTCCAAAGTTACGGTTCCGTCTCGCTTTCCATTAGCAGCCGGAGCTGACCCTCCCCCACCCAGAGCATCTGGAAATGGCCGGTCCGCAGGAGCCTGTGTGGTCTGCGGCCCGCAGCTCCACCATTTGTCAGCAAGAGGAGAGGTTATTAAAACAAACCTTTCCAAAACCCCCAAATAATGAGAAATAGATGTTGATCTCTGCTATACTCAGACATTTCTGCTGCATCCCAACTTCTCCAAGACATCTCCAGCGGGGCCAGCCAAGAAGCCTCGGCATGCTGCAGTGCGCAGCGATGACGACAAATATTTGGGGGCATGCTGCAGACGTCTGCAATGGCCTAGAAATGACAGCAACCAGTGAACTCCTCCTGGGTAGCAAGTCTTGGGGAGACCTGCCAGCATGCTGCCAGGCTTCACAAAGTTCAGATCCTTGCAGTGCCCTGATGCATCCCCGCTTCACGAAGATCCTATGACAGACCTCCGTGACCTGCTTTCCCAGACACGGGCGACACTGAAGCACTTCCAGCCACTTCCTACACTTAGGGCAACACAGCTGGGAAAGCCCGTTATGCATTTGCTAGTCACAAGACCAAACCCACACATCACAAGCTGAAAAAAAACAAGGAAGAGGCTGTCACGACAGCCCTGGGAACACTGCTGTGGTGAACCCGGCCCCCTGGCACTGCTGCAGGCCACAATCCCCTCAGCGTTGACCCCAGGCCCTGGACCCTGCACTGGGGCTTCACCTCGCCGCTCACCCGCCCAGGCTGCTGGAATGCGAGAGCTGTTTTCTCTCTTCCTCCCCCAGCTTGTACTGTGAAACCAGGGGCTTTCTGCTGCTCTATCCTTGCCTCAGTTTCCTGGCTAGTAGGTCTCCTCCAAGCCATCCCAGCCCTTTTCTGGGTTGCTCTTTGGGAATGCCTCCTGCACATTTACACAGGGAAGGCTGCTAGCAGCAGGGGCTACATCAGGCACGGAAGGTGTTGCCACGCACAGGTTCCAGTGCTGCTCCCCAAGTGTCATAGCCCAGGGGTAGGTAACCCCAGGAATGGGCAGACGGTGGGGAAACGGGCCAGGGCTGCACTGCTGCAACAAGGATCAGGCCCCGCGCAGCTCCTCTGATGCCCTCCCCTGGCATGCCAACTTCTTACAAGTTGAGGTTGCTCATGTTTTTGGCACGGCCCCAAAACGGTGCTGACCCCTGATCCAGCCTTTGATTTCTTCTACCCCCACATACTCCAGGAATGCCTTCAGCAGTGCAACAAGGAAACTCCGTTTCTAAACAATGCCTTTCCTACAGAAGCAACAACTAAGATTTTCCAAGGAAGGTTCAATGTGCAAATCACAGCTTCCTTCTGCAGAATCCCATCTTTGTCAGAGGACAATTACTGAAGTCCTTCCCTTCCTTGCTTCCTAGTCGAGGAGCCAGCACTGAGTAAGCACCACAAAGCAACGCTGCGCATCACTTGAGTGCTCCAAAGCCGACACAGAATCACAGACCCTCACGCACTTGGAGTAAGGCTGGAGCCACCACACATTCCCCAATTACTGAACTTCTCAGGGTCACAGGCGAGAGGCCTTCCTCCCTCAGAACTCAGGGATGTCTACAGCAGTTGAGACGGAAACCAGGCAGGAAGATGGATGAAGGCAAAGCAGGGAGGCCTGCCAGTTAGCCAACACCAAAAATGACAAAGGGGAAAGAACAGGGGAATCATGAGAGGAGAAAGAATGGCTGCAAGAGGTAACTGCTCCTAAGGGCTACATGGGAACGCCACAGATGCTCAGAGGCACTTGAGGCCAAGGCAGCCTGCAAAGCACAGATACTCAGTCGGCATCGGGCCAAACAACAGGTAAAGGGATGACGAGAGTGGAAGGTGCAGGTATGGCCTGTACAAATCTGCAAATGGAGCATAAGGCAAAGGAGCCTACAGACTCCAAAGCTCTGCAGGAAACTGCTGCCCAAAAGCCAGGGAGATGCCACCAAACAGTTCTGCGTGCAGCGGACCCTGCCTTTGCACAGGTCTTCAGCACTGGGCCAAATACAAGAAAATTCACAGGCAAGAAAACACCTGTTCAGCTGAATTGAAAGAAAATATTAGAGCACTTAGGGGTAGCTCTGTAGCTATAAAATCAGTGCTGGAAAATCAGAAAATTCACAGCTGAGGTTAAAATGAAAAAGAAACCCCAACTTGTGAGACTACAGACATAACTGTGTCTACCATTCATGCCAATTTTGAGATACATTATTTTTCATATCTGACTTTTATACATCAGTGAAAGAGGTCTACAAGCTCTTACTGCGGAGACCAGGAAGTTGGAAAAGCTGCCACATGAATACAATGGCTGTTTCACAGATAGGCCTCTCTCACCTGCCGGGGTGCTCAGAACAGCTTAAATGGCCAGAGGACAAAGCTTGTCACTTCTGGATGGAGGTTTGAGCTGCTCATTTGAAAAGGGGCAGGGTTTACAGCTGGTTTTATACACAGATGAATTAATAAAGATATGACTTGACTTCTCTTACTTCAGTTTTCATCCACAGGATCTTATTGCGCCTTTGTCAGCAAAGCTAAAAACCCCTCACACACGGAAGCGTTGGCTGACTGCAACTGCCTGCACACCAAAGTCAAGGCACCTCTCATCCTTCCCCGCAAGAAGATGAGTAAGTTGAGCTCCTTAAGCCCTAAGCCTTCCCAGCCCCTGGATCACTTCTGTGGCCCTCTTTGAACTCTCTCCAGTGTTTCCACATCTGTCTTGGGGATGGGCACACAAACTCATTAGTGAGGGGCTTTACCAGCTGCTCCATGGTAACTGCCAGTGCGCACACTCCTACTGCTGCTGTGTGCGGAAGCCAGATCATCCCCTTTCCACTCCATATTCTCCTTCTACATATCCAACACTCACATTAGCTCTTTTAGCCAAAGCACTGGCGTTGGGGTGGTCATCTCCAAACGCCCTCAAGTGCTTCCCTGAATTACTGCTTTCCAGGACAGTGCCTCCCATTCCTTGTTCCCAGATGCACTACTTGGCATCCGGATAAATTAATACACATTTTGTGGGATTGTGACCATTTAAATAGGCAACTGAGTCTTCTGTAGCTGTAAGCTGCATTATTAGTCCTCTCATCTGTCATCTGCAAACTATCCCAGCAAAGATTTTATATCTTTTAGACTCCTGATAAAAAAAAGACATTAAGCAGAACTGGTTTAAGAATAAATCTATTGAGAAACTGCATCTTTCCATAAACTCTGAGCCAGGCCCACCCTTTGTGCTCACAAACACAGATACCGTAGTCCTTAGTTGATGATGAGATTAACATTTATTACAGGTTTTGAGGTTTGTTCAGAAACTTCAATTTATTCTCAGTGCATCATCTTCATTCCGAGTTCCTTTTATTTAGGTCATCTTAACTATGCATTTCCATTTCCAGAGATTACTGGACTTCAAAGATTTAAACTTCAACTCTGAATTTATTACCTATTTATCTACAGTATTCATAAGTTTTATTTTATGATTCCAAGCAGTTCAAGTATTTTAAAAAAGAGCTCTTTCTCCCCCTTTGCTCCCATCCTGTAGCAGGAGCGGACTTGATGATGGGACAGAAACGGATGCAAATGACACTTTTTCACGTGGGCTTTCCCTGAGTAAGAGCTACATTCAATTCTGAAAGCAGAGGGGCCTTTCAGCCTTTACGCATCCAGTCATAACAGTTCTTTATGTGGGAATTCCCAGACTTCTGGTGCACAGCACCGCGATATCAATATAATAGGGAAGGAGAGACAATAGGAACTTATGCATTTGACAGGGGACCAGGCCCATGTCACAGGCTGCCCAGGCCTTGACAACAGCTGGAAGCCTCTCCTACAAGAGCACATGGACCAGGGTCCAAAGCCAGAGGCAGTACACAAAGAGTCGAGACTGGCAGTGTCATGGACACTGTGTACTCAGAAGTAAGACTCCGCTCCTAGGGAGACAAGCTGCCTGTTACCACTTTGTGCAGGCAGGTTTCACCAGAGATTTATTCCCTGTATTCAGGAAGGAGACATATGATGGTTTGGATTACGAGCAGTCCGCACAAGGAGAAGTGACCATGTTACAACTAGTAGGAGACATCAGATACTAAGACAGACCAGAGGCTGCATTCTAGAAAAAGGCCACCAGCTCCTTCCTCCCTGAGTCCTCCATGCCAGCATTTTCTAAGTTTAGTTTCCCCTTCCCTTTTCTGATGCATCCCCCAAACAGGGCTTAGATAACAAATTCCACGCACACATTACCTTCCTACTGCATTCACCTCCCCATTGTGGGAAAAGTAGTCTCAAGACCCTAGTCAGCCCGCGTAATCTTGCCAGACAGGAGAGGGCTTTCTAAAACAGGGGCCAGTCACTAGGGAATTTTGACTTACTAAATAATGCCATTACTCTACTGCAAGAATCCTTCATGAGCTGGAACGTCCTACAAACCTGCTCAAGGCAGTTTTGTACTTAATGCATGCAAGTACAAATAACAGTTCTTTGCCTCTGCTCCCTCGGAGCACTCCAGTGCTGGCACACACCACAGCCACACACCAGCTAGCATTACGCCTGGTTTTCCCACCAGTGTCCCACAGCACGCCAACTGCTGCAAAGCGTTCATGCATAACAGCTGTGCCATGCATCGTCACTGCCAGGGCTCAGTGCTCTTGCACCATCGTACTATCCTGTGATGTGTGGCCAGGAGAGTGAATGCAAACACAACAGTGTTGCTAGCGTGAATGCTCCATAATGCATCAACTTCACCCAGGCCAATAATAAAAACCTTCATTTTTCAGCACGGATCTGTGCAGATCTTCAGAATTCAAGTAGCTGGCAGTGTGGTCTATTGGATAAAGCACTGGACTAGGAAACCAGAAACCCCATTCTGCCATACCACTTCCAAGGTGACATCATGCAAGCCCCTTCTTCCTCTGTGCCTTGGTTTCCCCTTTTTGTGAAACTGGGTCACTGATACTGACCCACCTAATAAAGCATGTTAAGAGCTCCAAAATAAAAAGCAAGAACAGGGTGTATTATCATCAGAGAGGGGCACAGTGCATTTAAGTCTCACCATGCAACCTGCAATTACCCCAGACACAAATCTAAACCTGCAATTAGCAAACCATATCCACCAGATCCCAACGACTATGGAGCAGGCAAGGACAAGTCGCAGTACTTTAATAAAGCAGATTTGAAATCAGCTTCCATAACCCACTAAACAGTCCAGGGGCACTCAATCCCTATCCTCAGGGCCAAATTTGTCCCACAACTGTGTCATCTGGCACATGGGGCTCTCTGCAGGTCTGAAAATGTGGCGGGCGGAGAGGGGGTAGGAAACTGTGGCAGTTAACACTGCCACCTCCCCTCACCACCAAATTTCTGAGCCCTGTGTGAACCCACAAGCTGGATCCAGTCTGTGGATGGACTGGGCACAGCAACTGAAACAGTCCATTCAAACCAATTTAACCTCTGCGTAAACCAGTGACTTATCTTGGTCATTTATGGATACAAGCTAGGTTGTTTCAGGCAGGGGCAGGCAATTACCTCGGGCAGAGGGCCGTTTACTGAGCTTTGGCTAGCCATTGAGGGCCGCGTGACAGGCAGCCCGGGGCACATTAATATTAATTTTCTAAATTTTTTAGGGTCCCCGCAGGCCGGATACAATGGCCTGGTAGGCTGCATCTGGACGCCCGGCTGCATTTTGCCCACCCCGATTTAAGCTGTCAACACAGAGACTCTGAACTGGTTTAACGAGCCAGACTTTGAATGCATTCGTTCGAAGCAGTACAGCTGTACTCACACGCAGGCCTAAACCTAAGCTTTTTAGTGCTAATGGAAGCTTACAAAAACTCTGGTTACTCGAGGCACTTCTGATTCCCAGCCTAGCAGTTCTCAGCCTCTCTGATTTGGGGCACCTCTCCACAACGTCTTTGAAACTGGAGGTGCCCTGGTCAGGACCAGATTAAACCTTTGGTGGGCCCCAGGCAGACAAACTCACGGGCCCCTACTTAATACTCTATATTTATATTACTGTTTTTCACACAATAACTATACTATGTAAAATAAGCACAACTGGGCCCCTTCTTCACTGAGGGCCCTAGGCACGTGCCTAGCTTGCCTATGCGTTAATCTGGCCCTGGGCCCAATTGAGAAGCACTACTGTGCTGCTGCCGCAGCCAGGTCAAAGTGCCCCACGTGCCTTGCATGCAGCAGGATGGGGAAGGTCTTCGGCACACGTGCATGCTCCTGCCTCCCCCAGGGCTATGCAAGAGGCCTGAAGCAGACAGGGGTGCCCTCCCACTCAAGCTGCAGCCCTTCTCGGTCTGGCCCTGCACGGCATCTCGCAGACAGGGGTGCAGCACAGGGCAGGTTGACCCATTCCATCCACCTCTGCTTCCAGGAGGAACATGGGGGAAGTGCTGGACCAGGAAGGGCTGTGGCCAGACCAGGACCTCCTGTCTGCTTTAGGCTTATCAGACAACCTAATGGAGGCAGACGCGCACACACGTACCACAGCCCTTTCCAGTCTGGCTGTGCACAAGGTGCACAGGGCACTCCTACCTGGCCAGTGTGGCTGTGATGGTGGTGCCCACACTGTGACACCACACACCCCTGCTCAAGCTTCTTCTGATGCAAGCCATTTGTGCCCCACCCCCCCCAACACATTTCCATCACTTTTGGAACACACATGGAAGCCACTTACTGGCTTGCTCCCGTCTTTCCTGAAGACTTTGACAATAACAGAAATGCTTCAAAAGGCTGTACTGGCTCTTTCAGGTTTACATAGAAATGAGTCACACCAACAAGTACCTGGGAAAATGGATGAGGTACATCAGAATGGCACTGCCGAGTTGCGACGATTCATTTCTTGGCCTGTTTAGCTCCAACCCCCCCACATGAACCAGCTAAGAGCTAATGGGCTCTTACTGAAAGAAAGTAGCTTCTCCAGAGGACCATGATCTGACCTGCCAGTCATAGCCCTGGGTCCCAAGCTTCTGTATCAAAGGTCATTTATCACGATGATTTCCATGTCAAGAGCCCCTATTCAAGAGCCCCTTTCCTTTTTTGGTGTCAGCTCTGCAGCAGAGAGCAGATCAGGCTGGCAGATGCGAGTTAAAGAAAAAAGAGGCTCACGGTAGGGTATTTTGGGGAATAGCTGCTTCTCTCTACAGTGCACTCCCGTGCCTTAGCCTTCCTATGGCCACGCACTGATTCTTCTGCTCATTTTTATGATGGTTGATGCGGACTATCATCGCCACATTTTTTAAACCTTTCTGTACATTCCAACTGACAGAGGAAGGACTTTCAATTAAAATGTAATCAAGGACCATCCTCACCAAGAGGCTGGATCCCATTCCAGCTGCTGGCACCTCTGTTCTCAAATCTCTAGCGCTCGTCACAAACTTGTGCTGTGTCCAAAGCACTTTGGAAACAAAAAAAAGCAACAACCACCACCACCTCTAACAGTGACAACAAACGACATTTCACAGATACACAGAAAGGCTACTATCAACCCGAAGTCTCACACCTGCCATGGTTAAAACATCTAGGATTATCAAGTTAGAGGAAAAACTACTTCTGTTTTTCCAGCATTTCCTTTGCGTGTTTGATGACATTTTGTGAAAGGGATAGTTTCAGTGCTGCCCTGCAACTCGATCAGCATCTCGCTTCCTAAAAACACCATTATACACTGCTGAGAGAGGAAAAAGAAATGAGAAAGTGTCCTCACTATTCAGTGGAATCTGTCACTGAGGGCCACTGGCAAGCTGAAGAAAGAGCCCTAGGCTCAATTATTGCTTGTCAAGATCTGCATTATCCCAGCACTTAAACTCTGCAATCACCCACACTACAGGGAAAAAACCTAACATGAAACCAAGTAAGCCGGGCCCTCCGCCTCAGATGTCATCCTGTGATGCAGAGCACGCTAACAACAGGCCCTTTATAGTGAGATGCTCCAACTTCTGGCGAGCTGGCAAGCTGTAGCCGTGACCCAGGTTTGAGAGACCACTGGACTAACATACTGTACCAAGTTAACTTGGGGCTCCCAACAGAACTGCAGCAATTAAAAATTCACTATCAAAATCAATCAAGGGCCTTTTCCAGTGGTAACAGGTGATACTACATGCTTCACATTAACTGTTATAGTGCAAGTCCATTTAGAAGCTTTACACACCATCTTAAAGCTGCAAATAACTGAATTCCAGCCCAAGAACAGCCAAAGTGCTTCCAGAGTTCAGCTCTTCAGCCAAAAAGCTATATTCTGCTATAAAAGACTCTAAATCCCAGCATGCAATGAGACCGAGATGCCTGTATGGAGCATTACATGCCGGGAGCTGTGGCCTACATAGGGCACCCCTCCATGTTAAACTTGAGCAGCTACAACTCACTGCATTACACAAATTAGACTTGGGTCCAGACACATTTCTAATGCAACTCTCCTGGCTGGATCAGGTTGGAAGATCCCTCCTCCTGCAGCCAAATTGATTCTGCATACACATTCTCTCTGGCACAGCTACCTAAATGCTACGAAAGTCTGCACTCTTGCTATTTCATTTCTAGGGATAACTTTGATGGTGAGATTGCAGGACAGTCTCAGCCATTCATTCAGCTTTCTACAGCACTTAGATACTACACAAGCAAGTCCATGCTAGTGACTAGGAGAGTCACTGGCATGGAGGGGATCTGCTAATAACTAAGAAAGAATGAATAAAGTCTCACAAAAATATATTTTATCCACCTATTGATAAGCAGATCATGTGGTGGCAGTGTAATATAACAACTGATATTTCGTAATACATTTTCCAGGAGTAATGCAACATCATTACAACTTCCTACTATCATATATTTTCTGAGAAATGGACAGAAACTGCTTTGTATATGCAGATTGTGTGGTGTGACTGGGATGCATAAATTAGTAAATCTGGGTACTTACATTCCTTAAGGATATATTTAAAAAAATAAAAGATTGCTTGCTATGTTGAAACAATTTACACGCAACCGTATCACACCACCACCGAAAGGTGCCAGTGATTAGGGCTCCAGTGAACAGGATATGCCCGTTTATGAATATGTATCTAGACAGTATAAAAGCTCCTATTAGCTTACAACATCAACAGACAAGCAGGGAGAAAGGAAGTCCCCTAGTCTGTAAAAGGAGAAGTAAGGGCTGACCTATAAGGGGCAGGCAGTGCACAGCAAGCAGAAGCACAGATTTACACCAGCTCCCCTCCCAGACATGCTCATCACAGTAACTTGCCCCTCTCTGAAGCCACATCACCTTTCAGCCTCGCCTGCCAGCAAAACAAGGAGCACATCCACACCCACAGCGCTTCTCCCATGGCCGCACCCACCTTTCCCCAGCAGAATTAAAATCATCTCTGCCAAGCAGCACCCAGCACTAGCAGAGGCATGGGGAGACAAGTCTGTGCCTTCTGCTGGTGGCTGCAGGGCCTTCCGCAGGCAAGGCCTTCCCAGCACGCAGGGAGCTAGCTGCAGAGTGCAGCTGCCGCAGCCAGGAGGGGTGCGTGGATGTGCGTGCTCTCCGGCAGCTGTCGCCTGGCATCAGAGACAGGAAGTGAGGCCCTAGCATGCACCGAGAGCTCCGATGGGAAGCTAGTGAGTAAACAGTCCACTGTAAATTCACGCCCTGGCTTATTGCACACTAACTTCCCTGTGCAGACAAGCCCTGAGATGCAGATTAAGTGAACTGCCCAACATGGAGTTCCTGGCAGCCGCTGACCCTGAGCCGCTTCAATCCTAACACAGTATCAGACACCGGGCAGGCTAGCCTGCTCTCTTCCCACCCTTATATCCACTAATTCTATGATGAGAGCTTGGACTAGGACCAGGACCAGAAGTCAGGGAAATCCAACCAGAACCGACTCCTATATATCCCACCCATCTTAAAAGCATCTGAACTCAGTACCTTCAAAAGAAAAGGAAGACACTTATCACCTTAGTAATGACTTGGGCAAAGGGCCATGGAGATTAAAGATGTTAGACCCTAGAAAGCTCTCATACTCTTCCATTAATCTGGGTGAGAGCCCAGTGGAACCGGGAGACATGTTCCCTACCCATTGCCCAATACTGACGTGGCCTCAAGCAGAGCCACCTCGTCTCCCTGTGGGACCCAAGTAGAAGCGTGCTTGTCAGATTCCACCAGATTCTTTTGCATTTCCTCACCCCAACACTGCACTGGGCGATAGGAAAAAAAAAAAAAAACCAAAACCCCCAATGACTAAAAATTCTTAAAGAGCAACACATTTCAGGTTTCAACAAGCTCCCTGACCCACACACTCAAACGTCAATCTTGAAGGCATTCAGAGTTTCCAAAATGATGCTTATTCACCACATAAAAAAAAAACAAAACCCAATGCCAGTGTCATACACAATCGTGACAAGGTCTCTGCAAAACCTGCTACTATGCTGTTCTGTATTGCCAAGAAATCGCCAAGTTCCACCTTAACTAAAACACCACTGTGTACAGCAGCATCCAGGGGAACACTTTTATTAAAATGCATGGTCTCATTCACTTCCTATCACTGCCCTGCAGTCTACACTGGCTCACTTCAGAATTCACGAGTAGTCTGCATAGTAGCACTGTAAACCATTTCTTGTACCACTCTTATAAGAGGTGAAAGACTGCCTGGTGGCTCAGCAAGACTGCAAGAGGCGGCCCTGCTCTCAGACAGCAGGGACTCTGCAGGACTAGCAGGAAGGAAGCATGCCGTTATGACCAATGCACTACCTACTGCCAAAGCATAGTGCAGTGCCCTTTGAGTACTCTTCCGGGTACAAAAACACTTTCAGGCAACAAGGCCATTCCACTGTAAAGCCATTTTCCATTAAAAAAAACTCAAAATTCTTTCCGGGCTGAGGTTTCTCACTTTTATCTTCACCCAAAAGAGATTTTGTTTTTAAGCCAGAAATCTAGCTGGTATGGGTCAAGGGTGGTACAGTGGAGAGACCACCTCTGTTCCAGGAGGAATATGACCCAGCTAGATTATCGACTTACAAAGATGGATTTGGCACAACCCACAAGATCACTTCAACAATTTTGTCTCCTTACACGATGCTTCAGCTTCATGAGGATTCCTAAACATACCTTTCCCAGTGGCAGGTGCAACCCCACATCCTTCTTTCTTTACTTCACCCCATCCTTTCACCACGCTGAATGCAAGAGACAAATGCACAAGAAGGTGTTTCTCCTCCCCCACCCACCACATTTTCATTCTCTCAAATATAAGCACATGGAAAAGTGTAGTTGTGGACCATTTTATCTAAATATTTTAAAACACAAAAAGCTGGGAGTCTAGATTCCCACCATGGTAACTCAGAAACACTGTAGATAGTTTATGGCATTTGTAGTGCCAAGCTAGCGTTAAGGTTACTTGTAGGCTTCCACTGTCACTTCTTTTTTTATTTGCTGCAGATTCTTTCTTTGGGCCTCTAATTTTTCAGCCTTGGTCTCCTCTATTCAGCAAAGTCCAAGAAAAATTTATTCAGGCATCTTAAGTCACAGGAAAACCCCACTTTTAAAATAACTGAAAAATGGATTAACAAAAATTTCCAGACTTAAGTTCCCATCCTCCAAGAGGCTAATCATCTTTGCTATATTATAGCAAAAAATAAACTGGGAGCAGCTGAAAAACTGTTTCTCACTATGCTCAGTGGGCCTTAGCTGTGATTTCAGCAGCTTTGTAAGGCCCACCCCTTTTGTGAGCTCAGGAAGGGGCCAGGAGAACTGCACATTCTCCCTGCTCAGCAGGGAGAAGGGCTGCTGCTAAGATGATTTGCTGCAGGAACATTGGAGAGTTGCCACAAAAGCAGCAAAATCCTGGTAAAAACAGCAACTTTACTCAGGAAAAAAGACAACCAAAGATGTGAAAAGTTGTAGATCACTATTTCAAGGTACTTTATTTTTGCAGCATCCAGTACTCCGTACATTTTAATAATTTTTCTTTAAAGTATCATTTTCCCGCTGCCAAGATACAGCTGTTCCTACAAACCCAAACGTAGAGAATGGTCTCTGGGGAAACACCATGAGCAGAGAGGGTGCTATGAAGCTAACTCTTATCATGTCCCACTGATGCAAATCAAGCATGAACTTTAAAAGTCCATGTCAGCCTTAATAACCACAAGGATTTTTACTCAACATATCAAGGAAACCAAATGGAAGAGCTGTTAACAAAGTATGTTTATTTAAAGGAAAATAAATCCAAAGACGGAGGAGCTGAAATTGTCATGTCTTCAATTACCCATATCATATACTGTATATTTAAATGTATGTTCAACACTTATTAAGTGGTTCACAATCCTTTTACGGCACATACTCGGACTTGCAGACTTAAAAACTCATCCTAGCAAGATCACTTAGGTTATGCATTTAACGAAACAAAGAATAAGTGAATACAGTGAGAATGCACAATGAAACAGTGACTTCACGGAATGAACTCTGACTTTTGAATCTCCTGAACTTTGTACATTTTAATGTTTGCATCACTATAATACCTTAAAGTAAAGCTACCAGATTAATTTTAAAGAATAATTTTAAGTGTATAAAATAAAAATGCTGATTTTAATATCTACTCCACTGCATTTCTCTCAGATTTGACAATGAAAGACAGACTCTGTCAGACTCCAGTTCATTTTATTTTCAGATGCTCTTGTACCACCATGTTCAATATTTCACAGAACATTTCTATTGGACTTGTTTCCCAAAAGTTTATTTGTAAAAAGTGTAGACTTAAGTGAAACTTGATCAAAAAGACTTTTTTTTAAATTGCTACATTAACAAATGGTTTTCCATGCTGGCTTGAGTTAAAACACTTGCCTCTCCAAATAGGAGTTGAGTGGAACTGACAGCTCCCTGTAAAAGGGCATTGAGTACACACAGGAGGCACCAGTACCACCTCGGGCTGTAACCTGGGATACTATTCGCTGAGCGGGGAGGCATTCACATCAGCTCCAAGGAAAAGACAACCCAGGGACCGGCCCTTTGGACAGGATGCAGCAGCAGCCTCCTCCCCAGCAAACAGTGAATTAACGCCCCATCCTGATGTCAGGGGACTCTGTAAACAAAGGCTGACTTGCGGCCATTGAAGATCCCTTGGCATTTTTGGCGAGACTAAGGTTAGTTCTGGTGGCCTGGGCAACTTCTAAATTGAGCAATTACCGCTGACATGTTGCATGTTGAACAACTGTCATGTTCCATGGTAGAGGTGGCTGCATTTCCATTAAGGAGATTAATCCTTTTTCTGCACCCCCCCCCCCCCCATTTGGGGATCCACAACACCCAAGATATGAAATCACACATACCAATAATGAATTATCTAATGCTTTAGCTTAAAAACATGATTGCTGAGTCAAAAAATGTATGTAAAAGTTTGAGATAAAGATGAGGAGTTTGTTTAACAGTATTGGATTAACCTGATGTTTTCTGGGGGAAAAAAAAAAAAAAAAGAGAGGGAAGGGCTATCTTTTAACAGAACGAACCAGATGTTTTTTCAGTCCAGGAAGAAGTTTCAACACTACAGCATTTCTGCTTTGCATAGTCTCTCTCCCTCTCACTTGGATTACGTGAGTGAGTTGAGCTACACTACTTTTTAAAACGACTTAACTGGAGCAGGTTTACAGCTCACTAATTCAAGAGGGTACCTCAAAATCCAGAACAGCTAGATTGAAGTAGCCAAGAATGTCAGTTTTTTCTCCTAAATAGGAAATTCTATCAACATCAGATAGGCAGCACGTGGGCTGCAGCCGATGGACACCACAATGCAGGCACAGACCCTACAACCTGCGCCTAGACCCAACGCCAGAGCCAGCTGTGGGGCCACTTTCCAGGTTCCTGCAGGAGGGAAGAAGGGCAGCTGCTTGCACATTTCCCTTGCAGCCCGTAGCAGAAGGGAAGCACTTCCCACACACTTTGCCAGGTGTCCAACTGGAGAAAACGCAATATGCTGTGGATTGTGCTCAGGACCCAGCAAAGCCAGAAAAACTCCTTTCAACTATATTCTGTTGCCAGTTCCAAAGTTGAGCTAGGCCATCATTTTGACTGTTCTCTAATCTGTGAATGGAAAATCCCCTCTCAGCATTAGCAGGCCAGTGTCTGTGACACACACCCACTGCACACACCAGAAATGCCAGTCAATAAGGTAAACGGGCCCCAGCCAATGGAAAGGACGCACAAAGAATAAGGAAAGCATCTGGCTCTACGGCCGATGGGGAAGGAGACGGGGGTCAGGCACAGACGGCAACCCCAGATCAGAGGATACAGCCCCGTTACAGGACAATCACAAGCACAGTCACCTGCTTCTGCACAGGTGGGAAACAAGGTCCAGGCAGCCCCCTCATGACATCCCAACCCCAGTGGCAAAAAGCAGCGGGACCCAGATGCACATGCTTATGTTTAGGGCTGCCAAAATGCCCTGGAAAAAGCCAAAGCCCTTCCCTGAGCCTGGACCAGCCATCTCCCAAGCACAGCACTAATGGAGGCTGCTCTGCCGTCCCTCCCTGGAGATAGCAGCCAGCACTACTGAAGCTTCTCACATAGCAACCAGAGCTCGAGAGCCGAGTGCAGCTGCTGTCGCTGCCTCCAACACTTATCCACAAGACCCAGAGCAAAGCGACACCCTGCTTGCTTCACGTCGGTGCTTGGAGCCAGAGGACTGGCAGCAAAATGACTTTCTGGGCCAGATGCAGAGAAATTCCTAGCATCCTCCTAGAGCTTCCCCTAGTCCTGCTCCAGGAAACAATCACCTTTGTCTAGCCTTGAGTTTTAGCTCCCCCTGTTCAGTCTGAAATACGCATTATTTGAAACACACGTTCGCTACCAGAAATCATGATCCTTGAGACCCATCCCCCACGAGAAGAAATCAATTCATTCTCCTGCCCACAGCCTCTGCCTGAGTGAACCTTAAACACTCCAATTACATAATGGGCCAGGGAGAGACTGCAGGAGGCCACTGCAAGGCCTGCAAAGAGCCATTATCTCCTTAAAGCAGAATTGGCCTCTGCAGAAAGCTGGAAGGATCCCAACAGCATATTTTAATCACCATACAATGACGTCCCTGCACAAGACTATCTGCTGCCTGTTGAGAATCCCCCTCTGCACAGATTCTCCCTATTTGGTAGCACAGGGAGCCTCATCTCAGCTCCTTCCTCCTCCGGGAGGACAGGAACATGGGATCCTTCCCGCTTCACCAGCCAGCCGCTCAAAGGGCAGGGGCCACACGACAGCAGGGGCCCAAGCAGGAGGCCATGGCCCCAAGGACAAGCTGTTTAGACACAGGGCTACAGTGACCTTGTCATGGCCACACGCTGCTCAACACAAACCTGCTGTACTTGGGTGCTGAGCCCCAGGCAGGCAGGAGAGCTGGGAACCCACCCAGCACAGCACACACGTGACACAACCAAATGCAGGAAAATCCGTGCTGCAGCCACCAGCACCAGGCGAGAGAGAAGAGGATTACTAGTGAACACGCTGCACCGGCACCATGAGAAAGCAGAAAAATGCAGGTCAACCCCTCCTCCCCCAGACCCTGAGGAGCGTGGCAGCTCGGGGCAGACAACGAGGAAGGGGGCAAGCTGCAGCTGTTCCAGCCCCAGCACCCATTTCTGGGGAGCAGCAGCTCACATCCAAAAGGGACTTTCCCACCACGGAGGGCACTCCCGAGGCAGCCTGCCAGGAGTGCACAAAGCCCCGCGGCTGCCCTGCCAGGATGCAAAACACTCGGGATCCCCAGTGCTGACCCACCCACTCCACCCCAGCCACAGCTCCATGCTCGGGGCGGGCGGCGCGCACGCGGGAGCGCCATGATCCCCTCCACAGCCGCCAGCACCTCAGAGCCCAGGCAGGAGCAGGGAATCCCCTGGCTGGGTGCAGCCCCCGCCTCGCAGCGCCCCGCTCCCCGCCCCCACAGC
>NW_017728917.1:15653038-15656320 GCF_001723895.1 Crocodylus porosus
AGCACGTGGAGCGAATGTGCGGCCTTGTCCCGGGCCGAGCCGCTGTCCGTCTGGACCCCAGCTCGCTTCCGGAAAGGACAGCGGCGCGGCCGCAGGCAGGCCCGCGATCCACCAGAGACACGGGGCCCGGGCGGCGCCGTTGTGCTCGAGCCGTCGGCCGTCGCTACCCCGGCGCCGCCGCACGGGGAGCAGCCGGGAGCTCGGGCGCGGGGCCCCGGCTGAGCGCTCCCGGCTCCTCTCGCGCCTCGGCCGCAGCTGCCTGCCCGCCGCGCCCAGCGCCACCGGCAGCCCCACTCCGCGGAGGCGTGCGCCGGGAGGTCCCGGAGCTCCCTCCCCCCCCAGGGGCCGCCGGGAGACCGGTCACTCCGGCCCGCAGAGCCGGCCAAGTGCCCCTGCCGCCCGGGCGGCTGAGACAGGCGGATGTCCTGCGGGCGAGCAGGATCCCAGAGCCCTGGAAATGTCGAATATTTAACCCACTTTAAAAACACAAGCTTTCTACGCTTCCAAGCCCCACATTTATGACTAGCACAATCCTGCACCGTGGCAACGGGTACGTTTCCAGCACTGCCGAAGAAGGGCCATGCGATCTAGTGTCTTGCCTTCGGGGGCTAGCAGCAGAGCTGTAAACGGTACAAGCGAGACCCGAGCTGGACAGTCCAGGTGTAAACCGCTGCGGGAAGCTTTCAGAGGCAGCTTATGCACCAAATCCAAAAGGCTTTCAGCCCTCCAACCCTAGCTGCACCCCAGGTCAGCCCCCAACCTTTTCCATGAACCTCTAGACAGTCTCATGTACTGAGCTGTTCACTCCGTGCAGCCCTTTTCATGCAGCAGGTCATGGGACACCCCCTCTCCCAGATAGTAAGCCTTTTCCCTCTGTGGCACAGACTGTCATCCCTGAGGCGCTCCAGTCAGACTCCAGCGCTTCAAGACACCGAGGAAAGGCAGGGGTGGGAAATGAGCAGAGCTGTGCGCTCCATTGCAGGGGGAAGGGAAGGAAAGGAAAGCCAAGGCATGTCAGAATTGCACCTTGTTTATACATGTCCCAGACAATACAAGCCTGGTCTGTCAGAGGGAAGCGGGAGGCAGGGTTATGCAGCATCCCCATCCACTACCTTGGATACAAAGGGTGGAATACCACTTCTTGGAGCCCAGGGCTAACAAGACCTCCTGCCTCAAGCAGAAGCCGAGACCCTGCTTCCTCACCCCAGCCTCATTTCCCATAACAGCGCCAGCAGGCAGAAAAGGGAACTGCTATCTGGTTCCTGAGAGCCAGAGATGATGCCAGTGGGTGCTCCTCATGGCCCATTGCCACGTACGGCAGGACGCAGCTCTGGTGCTGCCTTCAGTTTAGAAGCTGCAGCGTCCCAGTCACTTTATTCACTGTTTCTTCTTCTCCCATGATGGCAAGGACAGTGCACGATCCAGCTGGGACCTGAAGTGGGGACAATGCCATTGCATCAAGAACAGCGACGCCAAGGGTAGACACTTAGTTCCTATCTAGCGACTGAATCCAGCCGATGAAGTCCACTATATCTCTAGGTAAGTGGCTGCAATGGCTAATAATTATCCTCCCTATCTAGAAGGTGCATCTTATTTCTTATGAGAGTGAGTCTACCTCCAGCCACAGCATCACAGCCTGCCTCTCTCCGTCTGGGAGATCAAGGCACCCCGTATTATTAGAGGTCTCATCCCCAAATGGACACTTATTAGTGGTCTGATCAGCACTGTATAGAGTTAGTCCACGCTCCTGTCATCAGTCCCTGACCTGGACTCTTTGTGTTTGGATTATGTTAGGGCACATGTTGAGTCCTTATGGCTGAGAGCTAACTTCCCTTCAGTCACTGCTTTCCAAAACAGCCATCCCTCTCGGCCCCTGCAGCCAGGGAGATTCTGGAAGACCCACGGGAAAGGACCTCCCAGCTCTGGTACTGAGACCAATTTTAAACAACTTCAGCCCAGACCATCAATCAAGATACTGTATGGCTATACATCCCCAACGGTTCCCTTCTTTCCAGACAATTTGAGAGTACACATCTGCTCTTGGTTTTTAATCCATTTAACATGTGCTGAATTGCTGTATATATTTTTTGGAGAATGGCCTGGGGTATTAAGCCAAGTGCCCTACAACTTAAAGCCTGTCAACACTTCTATGAGATAAGAAGCCTATTAAAACACATCACAAACCCCATTACCTGTGAAACCATGTTGATGTTGTTACTACTAACCTTTGTTACTATAAATTGTTACTTCTATCCTACCCTTGTCGTTATCAGGGTCATCATTTCATCCCCCAGTATCAGCACATTTCTCGGTTCTGTGGAAGGTTCAGAACGCTCCACAGCCCATTTGCTCTCAGCAACAACGGCTTGAGGAACTCTTCTTCCCGCTCCTGGAGCAGGATACCTCTTGCCAGGCTTTAGGCCAGTGTTTAAACGGCCACTGCCAAACTAGTTTGTACGTGCTGGAATGGGAACCGCTTCTGTCATCAGGGTGGGATGCAGACAAGTCACCCAGCTGCTCCCTGGCTCCGATACTGGGCAATTCTGCCTTCTTAGTTGTTCGTTAGTGGTATAGTTGCCAACAAACACCGTCTATACCGTTGCTAGAAGCTTTTCTGCTCCTGCTTATTTGAAAGTTTCCTTCTCATTTTCCCTGCCCCCTTGCAAGATGCAGCTGCTTCTTTGTTGCTGCCTTGTAGGATTCAGGCCTTGCTGTAAGGAAAACTTCAACTGCTTGTTTGTAGTGGAGCTCATCAGTATCAGTTCCCCACAGCCCCCCATATTTTTGAAAGTTATTTATGGTTTCAGAGCTATTAACTAGGATCTTTCTTTATCCAAAGACTTCCTTGTATTCATGGGAATACGGGTTTTTTAAGCACATAGTAAAGTTTTAATTCCGGACTTTGAGTGATTGTGCACATGGCTGCACCCTTTCCCCCAGGCCGTGTTCGGCTCTGGGAAACTCGTCTCTGTGAGCACGAGGCGCACACCCCGCAGGCACAGGGCCTGCCCGGCGTGGTTACCTGCGTCCTCCCTGCGTCCTGCACCAGGTACGTGGGCAGCTCCAGGCTGAGCGCCAGGGCCTGGAGGTCCATCAGGTGGGCAGCGTTCGTGCCTTGCACCACCACCTTCTTCGCACTAGCTGGGAAAAGGTGGCATCAGGGAGACCCTTCCCTTGCTGCCCAGAGCCACCGGCCGCCCGTGGTGGGGGCAGACGGCGCAGTCCCTGCCCCCGCCCGCCCCGCGGCGCCCCTCTTACCCGCACTCATCCCAGCACCGTAGC
>NW_017728917.1:15656914-15679448 GCF_001723895.1 Crocodylus porosus
CGCGGGGCAGCTCCCGCCTCCGCTTGCAGCCGGCGCCCAGCCCGTCCGCGGGGCTGCCCCGCCGCTCACCTCGCCGGCTGAAGAAGGCGGAGGCCCCCTTCCAGGAGAGGGCCATGCTGGGGGGGATGCTCCCCAGGAGCTCGATGATGCGAGCAATGTGATCTGAGGGAGAGGGAGGTCTGGGCGTGCGCATGTCCCCGCCCGGCCGCACTGCCACTGAACCCCACGGGGTCCTACCGTCATCTCGAGAGAAGCATTTCCCAGCCTGCGGCTCAAACAGACGCTCTCCAGTCACCATCTCGAACGCCTGCACGGGGCAGTCGAGTCACGCGCCGACCTGCTGGGACCGGCGCTCCTCCCCAGCCGCCCGCGCCCCTCCAGGCCTGCCCCATGCCACGGCCGGGCTGGCACGTGCCCTTGCTTCAGCCTGCCTCTGCGCCCAGCCTCGGCCTGTCAGCCCAGCACGGGCCTCGCTCAGCCCTGGCCCGTACATCCCGGTGTAACCACTGCAGAGCGGAGAGCATCCCGGGCAGGTCCAGCTGCACGAGCGGTTTGCCCAGCAGCTGATATGTGCAGGACCCCTGTCTTCCTCACACAAGTTTTTGGGAGCAAGGCTCCTTCCTCCCAGCTGCAGCGAGAGACCCTGATGTTTAAGGACAACTGTTCTCGCAGTGGTGGCCTTAGTCCCACTCCACATGCATGGTGTCCGTGCCTGCAGCGCACATCCATCCCTGGGGTGCGAGTCCCTACCAGGCAGCCCGTGCTCCAGATGTCTGCAGGAGTGCTGTAATCTAAGCCAAGAAGAACTTCCAGGGCTCGGTACGGCTGAGTCTGGATCTCTTTGCAGACAGGCTTGTACTGGAACAGAAACGAGCTGCTGTGCATGGGGCCCGTGACGTGAGTGAGCAGTGTCACCACAAGGCCCAGGGGGCCGTGGACTGAACACCCCTGGGCTGTGTCAACACGTCAGACCCCCGGGCTGAGCCCAAGCATCCCCTGGAGCAAGGTCTCCTTCGACGCTGGCTGGGATTTTTGGCTCTAGAAGCTGATTCCCTGTCCCTGCACCCACTCACCCTTCCCAAACACTGCAGCCTGCCCTGGCCTGGAGAGCCTGGCCCTGAACCAGAGTGCTGAGCACAACCCGTGCATGCCAAGCTCAATCAGTCTCTCTTTTCAGGGGGCAGTGTAGTGACAGACAGACACGAAAGAGCAGGGTCAGACACGAGAGGAGAGGGTGTGATCCTGTATCATGAGAGTAAGAGTTGAGACAGACTCACCGTCCAGCATGCGCTGCCTAAGTCTGCAATTTTCACTCCCAGTTTCATTATATCGCAGGGATCCAACTGACACACGAGATCGTCCCCTGCACAAGAGAGAAGCAGAAATCAGCCCCTCTCCAAGGCAGCAGGTGTGTTGCTTGTCACAGATCATGCATGTGCATGCTGGTGCTGTTGATGCTTTTTAGCCCCCAAATCCCTACAGCACCAGGGAGACTGTTCCTCTTTATCCAGCCCTGATTCGTCACTTCCATATAGTTAGGAGAGGACACGAACAACCCTGCAAGAGGGTTTTCAAAAGAAAGTGGAACTGCATGAAGTGGAGCATCACGACCTGAATCAGCTCACACAGCTCGTCCTCTTCTGCCGGGCAGCCTTGGAGGAGAGGGGATCCACAGTGCCTGCCTTTACTCTCCGCAAGAGGAAACGTGATCCCTGCTAGGTACAGACCTCAGACAGAACCTGCTCAGCCGCATAGTTGTGAGGTGACCAAATACTTTTTGATTTTATTCTTGGAAAAGACATCGCGTGACATGAGCTCTATCATACAGCGTTCCTGCTGCAGCAATGGAGCCTGTGTCTAGATCAGTGGTTTTCAACCTTTTTTCATTTGCAGCCCCCCAAAATACTGCGAATGGAGGTGCAGACCCAGTACGTGTGGGTATTCCCATACTTTTGATTGATCATAGTCATGTTTTGTGGACCCCTTAGGCATAGTCTGCAGACCCCCAGGGGTCCAAATACCATAGATTGAAAAGCACTGTTTTAGATGAAGAGGAGGAAGGAGTGTCTGCTGGCTAGCTGAGACTGGGCACTGCCATGCTCCTGCAGAGCTGAGCAGTCACAACTGTGGGGACTGTGGGTAAAGACAGGGTTGCAGTGACAGTGGTGGGTGGTGCTGACATGCGTATGGAGCAGGGTGTGTGCTCCAGGCCAGAGAGACATCCACAGAGCAGGAATAGCAGGAGCGTGATATTGTCCCCAGCTCTGCAAGCTGTTCCCATGAGTTGCATCATTTTAAGGCCTAATGCTGCTGTTTTCTAGCATGTTGCACCTATTTCCATGCCAGCAGAAATGCGGTCTACAGTCTACATGTTCAAATCTTTGAACATGGATTTTGATTGACACTGGGAGACTGGTTTGGAGGAAACGACCAGGCAGTCAGTCCTGGTTCACCCACTTTGCCAGGACCAATGGCAAACAGCAGAGCCTTGCTGGGACCTGCATCAGGGAGGATGCTGCAGGTCAGCTCCTGGTGCCAGGAGGCAAATCTCAATTGTGGCTGTTGCTAAATAAAATTGCAGAGAGAAGGTAGATCACATCTGAGGGCTTATTTCACATGAGTCCTAGGAGCTAGCACACAAAAGCAGAAGAAAAAGAAAGAAAAACAACAGCAAGAGAGCATGGGGAGCATTGCTTTTGTCTTGTGAAACCTGTTGGTCCCAGGTGCATAGGTTGCCCTAGGTGCAACAGGACACAGGAAGAGTCAGCCCCGTGAACTGCTTACATGTCACCGGCTGCCAGAAGGGTGGAGCTGGGAGGACCCTGAGAAGGCAGTGCCACCTCGGTTAGTTGGGAAACAGTGAACCTGTCAACCTCAGAAACATGCTGGAGATGAAGACCAGAGACAGGATTTAGCTTTTGTTTAACCCTGTTGGGTCGTAAGCCTTTGGACAGTGACAACTGAGCAGTCTGGATTACAAATAGCATGAGACTGCTATACAAAGTGGAGCTGCATCGTACTGCAAGGTTGTATTTGTTCTGAAGCTACAGACAAGCGAGGTGCAAGGTTCCTCATTTTGCAGTTGTTCCTATACACAAACTGGTTTTTGGCAGCATGCCTGCATATGAGCAAACCTTCACTGGGCTTGTGTGGTTGGCAGGTGATTCAGATGGGAAGACTCCTGAAGTCTGGAAAGACCTGCCAGCACAGACATCAGTGTGTTCCCAGCAGCCAGTAAATCTCCCATAGTGTGTCTCTTGCTTTGCTGCAATGTCTCTGTGCACCACCCCTGGGGCAGGGTGTGCAAGAAAGTGCTCTCTCCTGGGAGGAATTAGCGGTCCCTTCCCCTCTTCCAGCCTACCTGACCTCAGTGGACCCACACCTGGGCTCTGGTTCCAGGCATCTGCATCAAATAGAAAGCTCTGCAGACTCGCCTCGCTCACGTGCAGCAGGATATTCTCTGGCTTGATGTCTGCATGGATGATGCGGCAGTGCTTGTGCAGGAAGTGCAATCCTGCCAGGACCTGGGGGAACAGGAAAGCGGGTCACAGAGTGATGCTGAGGGCCACTTACAGCAGCTTCTGCTCATGTTGAGAGAGTCCAGCACAAAAGACTGTTTTCTGTGTGTTGGGGGCAGGACAAGACCTTGTAGGAGAGTGCTGCTCTATAAGGAATCCCATAAGCCAGCTTGATGTAGGCATCCAGGCACCCAAGATCAGGTGCTGACTAGTGGGACCCGTGTAACAGAACCAGCCGTTCCACTGTTGGGCCTGGAGAGCACGGAAAAATCTGAGCAATGTGGAGCTGGCATCCCCAGGAGCAGGAAGTGCTTGGGGTGCGGTGGTGCAAAGAAAAGCAGACCCCGGGGGGACTGGGAGCATGGCCTCTGAAAGGAAAGAGCATCGAGTAAAAATCACGAGTGGCACTTTAAGTGTTATGAGAGAGGCGGAGATATGTCCCATGGCCAAGGTGGAGATATGCTCCATGCTGTGCATGTTGCCCTTGGTACTGCTCTCGACTGGTCCTGAGGCCAGCTTGTCGGCAGGCTGTCGGTGCTGAGGGGGACGCAGAATTTTCCATGATGGCATCAGGGCAGCAGAAGTCAGGAGAGGTGGAAAGTATGGATGTGGCAGGCAGCTGGGCGGCGTGTCCCCGCGTTCCACGAGGCGCCTGATGAGCCAACAGCCCGTAGCAGACTCTGCGCTGCACCAGGTTTCCAGGCAGGCGATCGTGCAGCATGAAAGCGCAGCAGTGTTTGTGGTGAGCTGCCTGGGCATGGGTCAACAGAAGCCCTCCCTGGACCAGCTGACGGGGCCCTTCTAAAATTCCAGTGAGACTCAGGGCTCAGCGCGGTTGCCCCAAGTTCCCAAGCATTAGCACAATGCTGATGAATCCCCTCCCACGTGCAGTTCAGTAGAAGGGGGTTGCCACACCTGGCCCATTTAGAGTCTACCTTTACTTCCTCTTCCCTTTTGATATCTTAACGAACTCATCTACCCGTCGTGGCCTGGCAGCGTCGTGGCTATTTGTTAGCTTTTCTAGGTAAAGAATCCGGCGAGGTCTGGCAAACAGACCAGGCATCGCCTGCCTCTGAGGAGCAGCATCCCCGCAGAGCAGCCGTGCGGCATGGAGCAAGACAGCAGCTGAGAAGACTGGGTAAAGCAGCTGTCAGCAGAGACAGGCGCTGCTGCCCAGCCTGTTGATGACCTAATGAGATGCATCAGGCTGATACAGAAACCGGAGCGAGGGGCTTATTGGTGTAGTCGGAGTGCCAGTGGTCTGGCTGCCCCGGGAACGGAGGTCCCCGCTTGGCTTTTGCCTTGTTCGTTCTTTCTTGGGCTTTTTCCTTTCCATCATTTCCTTCCGTCCAGAGAGAACGGGCCAGTGCTTTCCTTCCAGTGCCGGACCTCTTCTCCGTGCACCGCGCTCCACAGGAACTCGCTGTGGAGGGAACCGCACCGCACACGGGCAGCCCGGGAAGTTCAGGCAAGAGGCCAGTGGATGGCTCAGCGGGGAGACTCGCTGGATCGCACAGGAACTGCACTGACATTCGAGGCAAAACCACACTGGAATAACCAACCCTTAGCATCCTACTAGGCTCCTGGATTGCCCACCCTGCCCTGCTGCCCCTCAGGCCCCCAGCGTTTTGGGCTCACCTGCAGCAAGGCTTTCTTCACAAAAGGCAAGGGGAGGCCCTGGGCACCATGGCTCCTCATCAGGCATCGCAGAGAGGGACCCAGCAACTCAAAGACCAAGCACACATGTGAGACAGAGTCAGGGATTCATGGACAGAAAACACCAGCTGCTCCCCTTGGCCTTCACTCTGACAGCCAGGCTGTCCTCTCGCTCCAGCCCCCTTGTTGCCCTGCGGCCAGCGTGTTCTTCCAGCGCCGGCTGCCACCTCAAGCCCACCCGTCCCACGGGGCTGACACCGAGGCCTTCATGCTGCCATCACACGCTCCCTCTCTGACGCGGCCTGCGGCCCACCCCTTACAGCCGCAGTAGTCAGAGGTGAAGGATATGGAAGCCATTGACGCCAATCATTTTGAAGTCATCTAATAAATGGACAATGTTCTCTCCTGCCCGGTCCTTTTTCTTCATGCTGTTGACCTGGGAGACAATTCAGAAGAGCTCGTATCATGAAACGTGTGCTGGGACTCTCCCCATCCTGCTGCCCACCACTGATATCTGAGCAGCAGCAGCAAGGTCCCTGCTGGACTCTGGGGCCCCGGAGTGGCTGCTCTTTCTGCAGTCAGAGCCCTGCGTGGGGGCGTTTCTCGCTCCTTGGCATGCTTCCTTGCAGTTTCTGTTGGTGACATGCAGCAGTGCAGAAACCAGAGTGCAGTCACGTGGGCTAATCTGCCCCTGGGTGAATCTCCTCAGGGTTACGCAGCGTGGACTGGGCAGGCTAGTTCTCCACACTTAGTTTTGCTGCGTCTGAGTGGTTCAGTGTGTGCCTCTCTCCAGGCACTCGCCACTGCCAGCGGCCCACGGCTGGCCCTGCCAAGGGCAGCTCTCGCTGTTACTGAAGGGCTGCCCTGCTGCACGACGCAGTGTGTCAGGCCGACCAGACCGGTCCCACGGGTAACTCGGGCACCCACATCTGTTTCCCCCACAGTCTCAGGCTGGGAACGCCTCGGGGCCGGGACTGTCCCTCTGCTATTTGTCCAAGCTGTGCCTCCTACAGGGACCGTGGATGCAGAGCCACTATCTCAGTGCCATAAATAATCATAACATCCTCCTGAAAGCCAGCCGGTTAGAAACGTATGGCCTCTGATTTGGTATACAGGCCTGTCGGTCCAGTGGGAGACTATCTCCCCGAGACATTTCCTTTTGGAATCTGCGAGTTCCCCGTGGGCCTCGCCACCGCAGAGCACTCGGACAGCACGTGGGGAGGCACGGTTGGCTAAATACTGCTAAATAGCAACTGAACTATTAGTAAAGTATACAGCTAAGTCTAAATACACCGTTTTCCTGATAACTACTGGGACAATTTCTCTACTGTTTAAATCAAACTACTACAACGTTATGCCCTTTCTTGCACCACTTGAACCCTGACTTAAATCAGCTGAGTTTGGGTTGGTAAATTCCTAAACTACACCAGCCCCATTTTTAACCTAATGTAAGCAACCCAGCGCAGGAGTCACGCGTGCTCGTTTAACCCAGCTGATTTGGATTAAGTCAGTATACCAGACCCTAAGAAGTAGAGAATTATGGGCCTAAAAGGTCAAGCTATCTCCAGGGGTCCTAGCGGAGACACAAATTGGTGCCCCTAACTTAGAAGGCAGCCATGGGCAGTGGCAGAAAGCGGCTCAGGCTCTCTTAGGGGCCAGTTTTACTCTTTGCTGCCTTGTCCTGACTTTTGCAGGGCTCTGCAGTGCGCGGGACCCAGCCTGCTGGCTGCTGCACAAGCCTTTTGTGCTGAGGTCCTTGCTTTCAAGCCCACGTTTTCCTGCCGCTCACCAACCCCATCTTTCTGTTGCCACCCCAGGGTTTTTCACTGGCTTCCCAGCGTGACGGGAGGGAGCAGGGATTCCTCCTGCAGCAGGAAGCTGGGGGAGCATCGGAAGAAAGCAGAGGATCCTGAACGCAGTGGGCCCAAAGCCCTGGGGGCACAGGGCTGCTGTGGGAGCAAGTGCTGTTCGGAGGCCCGGGTCTGCAGAGTTTGGTGTGATCTCCCTGCAGCCAGCCCGGCTCCCTCTGGCCACGAGCAGCAGCTCAGGACAGGGCAGGGGCAGGGCAGGGGCTGTGATGCCTGGAGCGCTGGGACGCAAGGAGCCCGCGTGCTCCCTGGGCCATGTACGTACACATCGGAGAAGAGAGATCTCGTCCTGGGCTGCATCAGCGAAGGCCTCACCGCTCTTGGTCACCTTCACAGCAACATGACGCTTCTCCCTGGGAAGAAGCATAGCCATGGCCAGCTCTTGCAAGGACCGCCTAGCCGCGCGGCCCACTCCCTCGCGGCTGCAGGGGTCCTGTGTGCTCCCTGGCCCCGGCCGGCCCGGCCTGGGCTGGGCGCTGCTGGGGCAGGACACACAGCACCACGCCAGGAGGGGCCTGCAGCCACGGGCACAGCCAGCCCTGCCAGGGGCCAAGCCCCCTCACGTCCCTGCAGCCCCTTTGTCCCTCTGCGTGGGCACTGGGAGCTGCACACCTGTCTGCGCCCTCAGAGGAGCGACTCCAGCCCCGGGAGCAAGCAGGGATCTTTGTCAGCAGAAGGTAGAAATGGCCCCCATTGCTACCAGCAGATTTTAACGCACCCACAGCACGGCCCTGGCTGCTAGGTCCTCGTAGCCCCTGCCACACCAGTCTGCCGGGGGACACTCCCTGCTGCTGCCCGCTCTTGCCGGCGACGGTCCCCTGTGCCCTCCCCTCTGCCCCACGGCGCCTGGGCAGCACCCCAGCCCCTCCCGTTGGCGCCGCTGTCTGGCCACTCACGCCCGGTCCTGGCACAGCCAGACGGTAGCGAAGTACCCGGAGCCCAGGCGCTGCAGCACCTGGTAGCGCCCGTGGAGCAGCTCTCCCTGCTGCGCGGGGTGGTGGCCTCCTGCAACAACAGGGCACCGTTACCAAGCCAGGCTCCGGTGCCGCCGAACCGGGGAGGGCAGGCTGACCCCAGGGCTGCCCATTGCCAGGTGCAGCTTGGCTGCCTCCACCAGGCCTGGGCACTGAGGCCTCCAACTTGCTGCCCTTCCCCTGCTCACCTTCGTCCTCGGCGGCCTTCTCCATGCCTTGCAGCTTGCTGCAGACCTCAAGGCTGGCTGCGGCACAAGCTCCTGCCAAGAGACCGTACGTGCCACCTGGCCGCCCTGGGCGGGCGCCCGCACACGTCCCCTCTGCCCCGCGTCTCGCCCTCCCCCTCCCCGCGCGCCGAGCGGGCGGCGGGAGCGTTTCTGGAATTTCCTGAGGGCTGAGAGATTATTTTGGGCGCTCAGAGGAGGGAGGCAGAGCAGGACTCCTGGCTGCACGCAGCTGGCCGGAGCTCAGGTTTCCTGCTGCCTCGCTCAGACTGTCAGCAGGATTAGAGGGGATCAGGGAGAGGCCGGGCATCCCCTCACTGGGCAGCAATGCCCCGGCCTCCTGCTGAGAGCGCTTGCAGCTCCAGCGGGGCAGAGGGAGGGAGCAGGGTGCTGACCAGGCACAGTGAAGACCTGCCGCAGCCTCTCCCGGGGTATTTTAGCGCGAACAGCCTCAACCAGGCCCCAGCGCCCCTGGCCCCTGTGACAGGCTGTGACCAGGGTCGAAGGCTGCTACCCAGTGCCCAATACCACAGCAAGAAGCGTGACACAACCACGGGTGTGGGGACAGGCTCGGCCCCGCAGCGTAACAGCGCCTGTGGCAGGGCCGGCGCGGTGCCCTGCGCCAACCTCTGCGTCCGCGCCGGCCTGGCTGGCGTTTGGCACCTTCCGCACACACGTAAGTTCACGCTTTGCACTACACCGGTGCTGCCTGGCCTCAGACCGCCTTGCCCAGCCCCTGGGGCGAGAGCCCAGAGCAGGCTCTGATGCTGCCCCGCTCTAGCAAACAGCCCCGGCACGCTGTCGGCAAGGCCCGAGCAGGGGCGGGCCGAATGCTGCTGGGATCGCAATCCTTCCATTGCTTCCCTTTGCCCGGCTCCGGCCCCTAGGAAAGGCTCCCAGAACAATGGCTGGGAATGCAAGCTGCATCGATTGTCTCGTCCCTCGCTGCAGCAGCAAAGGGGACCGTGCGGGGAGCATTGTCTAGCAAAAAGAGCCAGTGGCTGGAGATGGAAACCAGCCAGGCTCGAACTAGAAATAAGGAGCAAAGGTTAACATGGGGAGCCACCCCACTAGCCCGAGAAGCACGCCTTGTGCAGCTGTCCAGGCGGCAGGCTCCTTTCTTGGGCAAGCAGGGAGGTGCTCGTGCAAGGGCCGTCACGAAAGGAGAAAGGAAGAAGTGCCCCTGACGTGCTGCAGGGCGATGAACGCAGCGTTCAAAATGAGACCGACCGGGCAGGTTGAAAACGCATCCTTGCCCTGCTTGCGTCCAGCTGCAGACGGTGCACGGCGAGGCCCACAGCTTGTGCTGCACAGAGCGGTCCCTTCTGCCCCGACTGCCCTAGCGAAGGAGGGGCGCTGCGGGCGATGCCATCCTGCCCACCTGACCCATGGCAGTGCCGGGGGTGGGCAGCGGGGCAGCCTGTCCCAGCCCCCGCACAAGACACCACCCAGGTGAGGGGAGCCCGGTTCGCTGGCTGTGGAGGAGAGAGCGGCTGGCCTTGCAGGAGCCGTCCACGCTGCTGTCATGTCCGACGGGCATGCGCTGGGCACAGCCCCCTGTGCGCGGCACCCTGCAGCCCTCAGCACGTGCGGTAGGAGCCAGCGCAGCAGTGCAGCTGGCGCCCGGCATTTCACACTGACCTGCAGCAGCTCCACGCAGGACCAGCGCCCTCAGGGGCTCCAGGCTGCGCGATACCCACCGCTCTGCCTTCCCTGCTGCAGCGATGCTGGGGAGGGTGCTGCGGTGTGGCACAAGCTCTGCGGCAGCCACGGGGACGAGCTGTGGGGGCAGGTCGCGGCAGGCTCCGGCAGCAGCGCGGGCTCCAGCATAGCCAGGAGCATGGGGACAGCTGCGCCGGGGCCTTTTTATGGCAGCCAGCACTCTGCACCTGTTGGAACAGCTTTGCTCCGCTCCCCGGCAGCCGCCAGTGATGCAGGCCTCTGCAGAGGATATTTATAGAGCAGGATTTACAGCTCTGCCGAGATGGAAACACAAAATCTTTCCTTCACGCTCCACAGGCGCAAAGCGCCAGGCACAGCTGATGGGCAGCCCCCACCCCCCGTCCCTGCCTGCGGGGCAGCCCGGCAAAGCCCGGACGCGGGTGCCCGTGTGCCCAGGGCGCGGTGGGAAGGAGCCGTTGCCTCTAGGCCCATCGGGGCCACTGCTCCTGATCACAGCCTGGAGCCATGCACCCCGTGTGCACGGTGGATGTGCATGTGCACACTTGCGTGTGCTCCCAGAGGAGCTGGCACTGCAGCCAGCCAGCCCAGCGGTCTCCAGGGTGAGGCTGGTGGGGCAGATGCCGGTGGAGCCTGGAGCCCCACGAGGGCTGCCCCACCCTGCCCCCAGCCCCACACCTGGGCCTGGTGTTGGCCCCTCCGGCCGAGTGCAGCGGGGCAGCAGACGGGCTGTGGGCTAGAGCTGGCAGGAGGCTGCGGGCCTGTCTGCCCACAGCAGCAGGGCCGCGCTCCCAGCCCAGCCGCTCGCAGCCCGACACCCCCAGCCCTGGGAGCAGCGTACGTGCAAAGGGGAGGCGGGGGAAGGCCAGAGCCGTGCCTGCCCGCCCCGCTCCGGCTGCCCTTGCCGGGGGCTCATGCGGGGAGAGGTTACCCTTGCGTCAAGTTAGAGCTTCTCCGAGCTTCGGTCCCGGCTGGCGGGGCACAGGGAGCCCACTGCTGCCTCGAGCTCTTCCTCCCCCAGCGCCCAGGAGCGTGTCCTGGGCACGCTGGGGCACGTGGCCCCGGGCACCACCCTGCACCGGCCTCTGGCGGCACAGCCCGGTCCCACCCTGACGGGAGCCAGCCCGGGCCCCAGGGCCATTGCCAAGCGTCCACGTGCTGCACAGAGCGCGCTGGGACCGGCGGGGCCATTGCACCCGTGAGACTGGTCTGTGCTGGGACCCTTGCGCCCCTCCACCCTGCCTTGGCCCACGCAGGGGTGCAGCAGAGCAGGAGGGGCACAAGGGCCATGGGCCTCTTCCTGCGAGAAGCCCCAGCGCTGCCGTCACCGTGCCCCGCGCCTGCCCCTCGGGGAAGGGCCCTGGCAGAGGGGAGAGGCCGCGGCGCGGGGCCTGGCGCGCTCCTTCCCCAGGGGCCAGACGCGCTCCGCTGCCCGCCCCGCGGGCCTCCAGACAGCGGCTCTCCAGCCGGGAGCCGAACTGCCCGGGCGGCCCCGAGGCCCAAGGGCAACGCCTCATGCTCCGGCTCCCCACCACGGCCACGGGTCGTGGCCTTTCCCTCCGGCTGGCTCGGGCCAGACGCCGGGCCCTGGCCCCGTGCGCTGAGCCCTGTAGCTGCCAGGACCACGCCTGGGGCAGGGCTGGGTCTGTCTGGCTCCATGTCCTCTACGTCAGGCCCCGAGACGCATCTGCCCCAGGGGCTCTGGAGCTCAGCTCCTTAGTGCCTGCCTGTGCCCAAGGGCAGCCTTGCTCCGAGACCCCCACAGCTGCCGTGGCTTTCAACCTGCGATGCCACGCGTGCCTCTGCCACGAGCCGCGGGCTGCGGCCCGACTGCAGCGTCGACAGCCCCCAGCCTCCATGCGGCAGCAGGCACGCCAGGCAGCTGCTCTGCCCTTGCCCGCAGCCCCGGAGGACAGCATGCCCGTCCCTCGCCCCTTCGTCCAAACCAAGCGGGCATCAGCGCTGCGCGAGGCCGGCAGTGCTCTCCCCGCAGGGCCCGGCTCAGGCAGCTGCGCGAGACAGGAGCGAACTCCCCTCTGCCCCCGCAGCGGCTCCCTGCCAGAGCCGCGCACAAAGCCCCGCAGGACCAGAGCGGTTCCTCCCTGGACAAGCCTGGGGGACCGGCGGCACGGCCTGACCAGCGCGTCTGAAGCCGAGCAGGTTTGGGTGCAGACCTGCCTGCTCCTGGGCACTGCAGGCGGCGAAGGGCACCGTCCCGGGGAGAGCCGCCCCGTGTCGTGGCACAGAAGTGCAACACCCGTTCTGCGTTGTATATTAAAATTTATTGAATTACTCAGGTAAGAATTCTCTCTTTATTAAAATCATTTGGGCTCTAAACTGCTTATTTACAGACATAACTTCTCATCTCACCAATAGATTCCTACATCTCACAATAGTATCTACAAACAATTATTACACTATGTAACAAAATTCAGATTTTTCAAGCTTTTTATATTAATAATTAATTCCAATTTGAGAAAGATGGCACAAAGGGGCAGGAATTCAAGAAGGAACAGGACATGGACACGGGGCCAGCCAGATGGCAGCAAACTGGGAACTAGAGAAGGGCAGCGTTGAGACAGGAGGTGAATGTACGTTCCCCCAAGGGGCAGAAATATCAGCACAAACGCACCTGGTGTCCTGGAAACCAAAGGACTCAGCCCAGGGAGAAAGGCACCAAAAGCAGAATCACAGTGCAGCAGCCTGGGGCCAGAGCGTGCCAGCATGTGCTATGTCCTGGCTGTGTCATGTGTGTCCCCCCTCCCTTCCCCTCCCCCCCGTTTCTGCAAAATGTAAGCGGTTATTTAAAAAGCTTCTAGCCCTTATTGTTGTAAAGAAAACTGTGTGGGTGCAAGCGAAAGCTGAGCTGCCAGCAGGACTCTGCAGCCAAAGGCTGGAGCTCAGTCCCAGCTCGTCAGGCTCCAGCATCATGGGATGTTGATGCTTGCAGCCTGGTAATGCTATTTTGGATCTCACTCCCCCGTTCTGGAAGCAAACTGTGCTCTCTGCCTCCCTGAGGCAAGTCGCATCGTACCTGTGACAGTGGAGCAAGGCTCTGCCCACAAGTTGTGTTTTGTGGTGACAGAATAACGAAGGGTGCAACCTCCCTATGTCCTGCCGAGCCAGATGGCATATTGCAGCACACACACCTGACCCAAATCCCACCCCTGGTCGGGGTCCTGGGTTGGGAAGGTGATCCTACCCAACCTGCAGAAATGGAAGTCCCTGGCTTATGACACGCCAGCCTGTGGAGACAGGAATGTCAGGAGGAACCATGTGGGGCTGCTGGAAGAAACCTGCTATGTGCTGTTCCCCCATCACACAGAAAAGCTTATCAAATGACTGTCTTTTAAGCATAAAACCTCACTCTGCAGTGCCACCATGTGAATGACACGGACTGAGCGCCCCGGGGGCACATCTGAACATACAAGCTGACCCTCGCGGAAAGACTGAAAAGGGGGCTGAGGCTGCAAGGGATTTGGGCAGCCCAACAGGAGAGGCTGAGCAGAACGGTTGCGCTGGAAAGGTGCTACAAACCCAACAAAGCTGCCCATCCTGTTTTGCTGGTGAGAAGTTTCCAGCTGGCGAGGTCCGTAAACCATCCCTATTCGTTTAGCTCAATTTTCTCAGTGTCTAACCAATCCGTATTTTTTGTTATTGCTGTTTTCACATGAGTGTCCCTGGAGAAAAGAGCTCTGTGACCTCTCCGCAAGCAGAGTGGCAGCAGAGGAAAGAGGCACTGGAACCCGCCACACCTCCCAGCTTGGTTAAGGTGCAAGAAGAGTGTCATGCTCTAGCAACCGCTGCCCTCAAGCTGCAGGGAAAAGCTGAAGGACCGAGCAGGAGCGCTGCTCAGACAAGTGCTTGGGTCCAGACGGCTGGATGAACACAGCAATCCTCTTCTCTCGCTAGCTGTATCCAGGACTGCGGGCACTGCAGGGGCTCAGACAGAAGTTTCCCAAGCCTGCTGGGGCTGCAGCTGCCCTGCCCAGCCCTGCATGCCCCAGGAAGGGGCCATCAGTGAGATGGAAAGGTCACAAAGCTGGAGGCCAGAAGGGTTTTGAGTCTGATGTGCCTGGAAAAGCTGGACCCTCTCCCCAGCTCTGCCCAAAGGGCACTGCTCCCACTCTGACAGCAGGTCTGGATGGCAGAAGAGCCTGGCCCAGAGGGACACTCATCCAAGTGGGGGACAGTTGCACAGAGCAGCGCCCCCTCGGCGCTTACATGCTCTGTCCTTCCAGGGCATTCATGGTCCAGCTCAGAGCAGCAGCCTCAGCAGGTCCCAGCTGGAGGGGCATGGCCACAAGGTGGTCTTGAGCAGGAGAGACCCAAAGGGACAGACTCGTAGCTGGATCACAGGACAGCGTGTCAGAGCCATCTGGTCCCTTTGCCAGGTTGCGCTAACTTCAGTCCAAGGGAACAGGCAGTAGAGCAGGGTCTGTTCACACCAGGACTGGGCACAACCCTCAGGGCTGGTCATCCTGTGGTGAGCACGTCATGCCTACGAGCACTGCCAGCTGCACACGAGCAGGGAGGGAGACCAGAACCTGAGCGCAAGAGACTATCACCCCTTCCCTCCAACCTGTCCCTTCTCCCCGCACCCAGCTCTCCTAGGCACCTCCCATGTGTGGGGTGGCCGCGGCCCAGCTGGGTGGCACCACCAGGAAAGGCTCTCTGAGCCATGGTGGGAGAAATGCCACCTCTCCATAAGGTCAGGCCAGGCCAGGGGTGGTGACCCCTCAACCAGGCTGTGCTGGGCTTCCCAAGATCCCGGCCGGTTCCTGAGAGGCCTTGGGAAGCTCATGTGGCAACTGGTCCGGCACCAGCTGGGGCCACACATAGTGGCTGTGTGACCCGTGGTGGGTATATGGCATCCAGGTGAGAGGCCACACTATGGGGATGTCCATGGCACCAGTGTGAGGTCAGGGGCTCCTAGGAGGCCAGGGAGAGAGGATACATGGCCTGGTCCTGGAGCCCCTGTGTTGTCTGGCTCCGTGACGCATGCACAGTGTCTGAAGGACACCGCTGGGCCCTGGTGCTCTGGTCTGGAGAGTCTGCAGCAGCCGCGCTCATTTTAGAAAGGAAAAAAATCCATAAAAAATGATCCTCTGAGACACAAGTACACTTGGACTCTGTGTTAGATTGGCCACCCCCTCCCAGGTCACATGCCTGCGCCGCAGGGATGCTGGGGCCAGGCAGCGAGTGGGACCTCCTGTCTTGCTGTAAAACCCCCGTGAGCAGCGCAGTCCATCTCTTCCCCAGCCAAGAGCATTGCAGCCAGTCTGCTGGGGTCACAAGTCAGTGACTTTGTTCTCCACGGCGGCAGCGATCTGCTGCAGTCGGTAGCCAAGCTGCATCTTCTGGGCTGTCGGGTCTTCCTCCAAGGCAGTGATGATCTGGAATGAGACTAAGAGCTCACTGGGAGCCTCCTCCAGCTACCAGAAACAGACCCATGCTGCTGATACAAGCTCAGCTTGGTTATAGCACTGGGCCTTGGGGGACACAGAGTAAGCTATCTTAGTGGACCCCTACGATACCCCTGAGGCACCTCCTCCCCGGGGATGCTACTGAGGCTAAATGCTGGAGGCTGCAAGTTGGAGAGGGGCAATGGGAAAAACCCTGGTCAGACCCTGTTCACTGCCTCTCAGCATCCGTGCTCTGCCGCTGTGCGACACAAGAGCCTGGGCACGGTGGGCCTGGGGTCTGACCAGTACATGGCAGGTCTTATGTTCTTGTGAAGCTGGTTACTGACGTGGCCTTTACACCACAATTAGAAGCAAGGAAATGAATGGTTAACGGCATTAAAGATACTCTAATACTAATAGACTGAAGCCATTCATCACAAAAAGAAAAAGAGAAAGAAAGAAAGATAGAAAGCAAGAAAGAAAGAAATGCATTTTTCAGTAAAATAAAAATAACTGTAACTCTCTCCCCCACCGCCCGCCCCATGCAAATAAACACTATCGTCACATCAGTAATATTAGCCAGCACAGTCTGTTGGACAAAGACATAAGCATTATATAAACACGAGAGTCTCAAATCCACACATTTAAAACATTATCCCTTTTCCTGTTCTCTTCCACCTACCACACTGTTACCGAGATGCTGCCAACACAAACTCTCCACCAAAAGTACATCAGGGCCGGCATAGGGGAAAGAGGGGAGGGACCCTTGGCCCCAACGGGGCCAGCAGGCCAGTGCCGCACTCACCTGGTCGTAGTACTTGTTGATGTATTTGTAGAGTTCGTGCAGAGCCACAAGGGAATTGAGTTCACCTGAGTAATTCTGGGCAAGAGGATAGTCGGGTTAGCCAGGCGTTCTGGGGGCCACCAGGAGAGCGGGCATGTCCGGCTCTGTGCCCCGGAGCCCGCTGGAGCATGCCTGGAGAACGCCAAGCAGCATGGGAGCAACAAGGACAGGAGGGCAGGGCAGGGCAGTGCTGCTCACTGGCTGTGGTTCAGTGCACCACTATGTCCCAGCCCTGCAATAGTGCCAGCTCCTGCTGGGCTGCCCTGCAGGGCCATGCCCCTAGGAAACACACTTGGCCTGGTCCCAGCCACGGGGCAGGCTCATTAGTGTGGCCCCCGTGCTAGGGAGCTGGGTGACCCAGGCTGCAGGAAGATCCGAGGCAGGGGGCTCTTTACCCTTGAGAGCTCAGCCAGGGCAGAGTTCATCTCCTGGTCGCTGGCAGAGATGGTCTGGCGAATGTCTGCATAGTACCTGCAGGGCGGGGAACACAGGCCAGGCATCACTGCCTGATCTGCTGCTCCTCAGCCTCCTTTCCCACCCCGCTCCTGCCCCAGCCCTACCTTTCCACCATCTGCTTGTAGCGAGGAATGTCTCGGGCATAGAGCAGCTTGTTGATTGGGGAGTCCTGTAACAGTCAGGAGCAGGGCAACATGTTTCAGAGAGCAAGACCAGAGAAGGCAGCTGCCAAGCCCTGCATCCCCATGGGCAAACAGTCAGGGCCCCATCCAGGGCAGGCTGTCCCAGGGCCAGGCTTCCACCTTCTCCCCAGAGCAGCAATCCCTGAAAGGTGTCCCATGTGAGCCAGGCTGGAAGCAGCTTCCTGCCATCTCCAGGAAGCACCAGAGAAGGGCAGAAGGGGGCCGTGCCCTGGCAAGGATGTGGCATGATGTCTCAGGGCCCAAAGGAGGATGCACACAGCTTGGCTGAGGCCTGCCATGGGCTGGGCAGTGATCTGCTCAGCAGGGAAGGGAGCCCTGGCTGGAAGGCGCCCCTCCTCCTCTGCTCGCCATAGGGGCACGTACCCGTCCCAGCTTGTGGTCAGCAATGGTACAGGAGTCCATGAAGGTCTGTGCGATGACCAGGAGCACAGCGTCGACATTGTCCGACGTCTGCACGTCAAATACAAACTGTGGGTTCTTGATGATGTTGATCCAGAAGCGCAGGGGCAGGCTGCGAGGGACAGTGGGAGCAGGGGTGAGCAGCGTGGCAATGGCTCAGGGCTGCACCGTGACCAAGGAACAGGCCACATGGCCCTGCATGACAAAGTGCTGCAGTGGCAGCACAGAGCTCGCAGCACAACGGGACCTGAATGGCTCCAGCCCTAGAATGGGCCATCGGGGCTGAACGCGGTGGGGGCCGCACCCTCGCTGCAGTGGGCAGAAAGCACTGCACAATATTGCTGAAGTGCAGGGGGCAGCACAGAACTGAGGGCTTCCTGGGCAGCAAGGCTCCTCGCCGGGAGAAACGTCACAATTCGAACACCATGGAAAACACTGCAGAATGGCGACTGCGCAGTCTCTCCCACATCCCGGGACAGCCCCATGGCATCCTAGCGGCAGGTACGATCTGGAGCTGTGGGGGTTCAATGCAAGCCCCTCCCCATCCTGCTGAGGTGCTACCTTCAGCTCCTGCAAACCCTCCTGGGGCCTCCATCCCACACTGAGCGCCTTCTCCACCCCTGCCTGGCAGTGGAGCCTGATCCCAGGCACCTGGCAGTGGAGTCGCAGAGTGCACTCATGGACCACGGTGGGGGACCTTCTGCTATGGGGGGCATGAGGTACCTGTTTGTCTTCCAGATGTGGATGGTCTCAGGGTCTGTGATACCGTGATGCATTGCTTGGTCATCCAGCAGGTCAAAGAAGTATTTGACAGCCAGGGGGACGGGGCGGCTGGTGCTGAGGATCACCTGGAACAAGTCGTCTACAAACTTCTGCAGCGTTCCCTGGAGATAAGATGGATGCAGTTAACAGAAGAGAAGGGAAAAGAAAAACCACCCAGTGCTCGGGCAGGGAAAGAGTCACTTTGTTTCACTCAAGACCAGCTCCCCACCAGCTCAGAGTCAGGCTGTGTCTGCTGCCAGCAGTGACAGGCTTCCTCTCCAGCCTGAGGAAGGGCACTTGGTGCCCAAAAGCTTGTCTAACCTCTCTCCCATCTGCACAGCTGGGCCAATAAAAGGTACCACCAGAAACCCCTCACTTCTAGGGAGGATGGCGAGTGCTGGGGCCAGAAGTTGCAACTTCCATGGAAGAGTGGTTGTGCAAGGGGGTGTCACACTGGACTCAGGAGCAGCAGGGAGGCACAAGCAGGCAGGCTGTATGGTTTGGCCGGACAATGCTCTACCTGTGTTTGTGGATACCCCCTAGGTGCACACGACTCATGTTGAAGACCAAAACCCTCTCCTGGTGCGTCCATGTGTCCACATCTGTGCCGTGCATGCCCATGGACCTTCCACCCAAAAACAAGAAGGGCAGGACAGGGCAGCCTCAGCCAGCCCTCCACCCCTCACTGCTCCAGAATATCATGAAAGGAAAAGGTGGGGGTGGGAGGGTGGCTCATGTGATCCACAGACAGGAGCTTTGCCAAGAGGGCCACTTGCTGTCTCTTGCGTGTCTGCATGCATCCTACTGCTGGTGGCCAATGAACCAGGGCCTCTTCCCCACCTTGGGGGAACCCCAGAGGCATGGACAGCAGAACACTGAAGGGGCAACAGCGCCTCTCCCCTGCAAGAGGTGCTGTAACCAGTGAATGCAAGACGCACACAGCATGGCACCGGCACAAGCACGCAGCCAGTGACCACATGCATCAGTGAGCCAGAAGCAGGTGTCTCTTCCTCCAGCCATGCAGTGCACAGTTGGCAAAGCCCGCTTTGGCCTTTGTCTAAGACACTGGGCACTGGCCCCTGGAAAGGCAGGTCCCAGCCACAGCAGGGGATGCTCGGCCAGCCCCCTGCCCTACCTTCATGGAGAGGAGGCGTGTCAGATAAATCTCTGGAATGGCTTTGGCTCGCTCCCGGTCTCGCAAACTTCCTCGACGGTGCTTGGGCAGCTCTGGCTCCTCTGTGGGTTTCACCAGGTGCCAAAGTTTTATTCCTCCCTCATCTGCATCCTCCAGCATCGGTGTTTCTGAAACAAACCCGGCATGAAATCTTCAGTATCCCATGGAGTTGCCACGCCACCAGCCACCCGTGGAGATAGCCTCAGGCTTCCCTGCACTGAGGGAGACGACAGCAAGCATGCTTGGGCTTGCGCTCAGCTTACTGCCCAGAGACCCATTCGGTGTGCCCCAGGAATGCGGCTGGCAGCTGGAGAATTTTAGCTCTGTTTGACTCTTGTGCCTGCCCGGTTTCTGGTACCCTGTTCCACTTCTTAGACATGCAAGGGAAGCTCCCCCCCGATATTGAGAGCTCAGATTTCCTGGCAATGCTAACAGCAAAGAGGACACCACCCAAAGGCAGGCCCTGTGTCTGGAGGCAATGGCCAGGAAGAGCAGGCTCAGCTTGCCAGGAACTGTTATGGAAATGGCGAGTGAAAGCTCCGAGCGTGCCCAAGACTCACTCTCTCCAGGGATGTAGTCCTGATTCTCCCGGGGGATGTGTTTGGTCAGACGTGGGACCAGTGCCACCGTTGCTCCATCAGGCACCTGTGCACAAGAGGAGCTCAGGGTTACCAGAGCCCAGTGCACCTCCTCAGCCTGCCAGGTAACATTCACAGCCCACAGCTGCTTGCCCCTAAGCAAGTGCAACCTCACCCATAGGCAAGGGGGACAGAGAGCTGGGACCCCAGGTTTCACTCCTGGCCCTGCTACTGACTTGATCTGTGCAGCACAGGCAGGGGGAGAAGCATGCACTGGACAGAAAGTGGAGGAGAGCTCAGTCCCCTCACCCTGAATGACTGGCCCTGCAGCATGAAATGCACATGGGGCACAGGGCCACCTCCTTCCCACTTGCTGCTCCAAGGGCCTGAAGAGACCAGCACACCTCTTCCCCTTTTCCTCAGGCTCCCACCACCCCAACAGTGCTGCCCAGTGCTGCAGACAGGCCTCTTGCAGGGGCTACGAAGAGGGGCACCAGCTCGGCAAGGCAGGATTTCAGCCTCCCGTACCTTAGCGAAGGGCTCGGGTGCTAGGTACTTGATCCAGCCCCCTGCCCCAAACACAGTGTCTCCTGAAACTAGTTCAGGCATATCCGTCAAGCCGCAAAGAGCCTTCCTGGCTACCAGGGGCCACATGGGGAGGCTGCAACAGCTGAAAACCATCATGTTAAAAGCAGGGGAGAGTCTCGGCTCCTCACAGATAGGCCTGGAACATGCCACCGCACGAAGCCCCAGGGCAGGCCCATCTGGTCCCCTCCGTAGGCTCAGGCATCCCCAGGCAGACCGGGCAAGCCCAGAGCTGACGGGGCGGCAGCGAGGCTAGGAGGGATGCTCAGTTCTGACCTTGTAGTGCTGAAGCGTGTTCAGGCGCTTCCAAGTTCCCTGAATGACGGAGGTCACGTCCTCGTCAGAAAGGATCAGGTGGCCCGCCAGCCCCGATCTCCACTCTGCAGCCACAGAAAACAGAACGCAGATGTCACCGCTCTGCTGCAAGAGCTGAGCTGGCTTTACAGCCCCCTGTTTCCCCACTCGGGCTGACAGGTGAAATCAGTAACATGCCCAGAGCCTGTCAGCAATGCACAGGGGCTGAGAGTTTGGTCACGCGACCCAGAGGGGTCCCTGCTTGTGGGCTACATGCAGCGCAACAGTGCAGTCCCACCACTGCTGTGGGGTATGTCTCGACTGCAGCAGCTCGGGCACTGGGGACAGAAAGCCTCGTCTGCCTCTGCTGCCGTTTCTCCCTGTCTCTACCTCTGGAGCAGCTGCTGCAATGGTGCCGAGGGCTGGACAGGCAAAGCACTACAGAGAGTGCAAGAGGAGAGAGATGTGCAGGCCCCCTTCACAAGCCAAACCCTGAGGTTTCCACAGCCGCCCAAGGACCCTGGCACTTTGCTGGCAGATCCACTTGCCAGGGTCATCTCCTCCCACCGCCAAGAGGCGGCACTCAGACGGAGGCGACAGCTCCAGGGACAGGAGATGGCGGATGCACGACAAGAAACATGTAGTTTAAACTGAAGAGACCACATCAACCCCCGCAAGCCTCCCGCCAATCTGAATGGGAGGGGAGGGTGAGTCCTTTGTGGCCTTGACTTTGGCAGTCATCATAAACAGGTGACCCCCCCCAGCCAGGCACTTAATGCAGGACGGGGACAGACGTAACCTGCAAAGTGCTCAGCCAGGGCCCTGTCTCCACTGTGGCCAAGCTCTGGTGCTTCAGAGGCAGGCCGAAAACAAGGGAGAGAAGAGAAAAATAAAAAACCCAGCCTACCAAATCAACACAGAATATCCAGCCAATTTTATGCTACAGGAGATAATTGCACTCCCTCCCCGCCACCCCCCCAGTGGCTAAACACTGAGCCGTCAGACTGGATGACAGCCCCCATCCCCATGCAGTGGTGCCAGGAGAGGGCAGTGCAGGCAATGCTTCCCCTGTGGCCTGCCAAGGAGTAAGCAACTCAAACTCAGATTGCACGGCAGATGGATTGCCAGCCTCGTCCCGGCTGCAGCATCTTTCCCAGGAGCAGAAGGCACGTTTCTAGAAACAGCTGCTTTCTGCTCATGAAAAAACTCCAAGTGGCCCCTGCCCTCAGCCTGAGCCTGTGATCCGCGATGGCCGGACTGACTGGGACCCCTGGCACGTGTGCTCCTCCCCTTTCCAATCCTTCCCTAAAGCCTGCCTGCTCCAATGGTCCGCTGGCAAAAGCCTGCTGCCCAGGTCAGATGCAGCAGGCATTTCCAAACAACGAAAGGTGGAAAAGGCACGAGGCACAACATGCTACAAGGGCTGAGGCTGAGGCTGCCAGCACCCTCCCTCCACCTGCAATCCCTCTGCCCTGCCGCATGCTGGATGGTGGGTCCTTGGGGTAGGGCCTCTAAACCCTCTCTGCCACAGCTGAGGACTCAGCATCACGCCCCCCAGCTGCACCGTCTGCAGGTATGAGCTGCTTCTGCTTTCCTGCCCCAGCATGAAGTTTTGGTGCCACTGCATTCTGCTCACCGAGGTCCAGGGAGTCTGGGTCGGGCCGGTGACCGTATGGCGTCCCCTTATAGATCTGATCCAGGACCTTCTCCTTCACCTGCATGATGGTGTCGCAGTCCAGCACTTTCACAGAGACCCCCTGGGAGTCCTCTGAGCTGTCCTCAGCGCCTCCTGCCTGGCTCAGGGCAGTCAGTGTCTGGGAAGGAAGAAGAGTAGCTGTGGCCATGCTGTGCCCAATGTTTCATAGTTTCATAGTTTCTAGGTTCGGAAGGGACCTGAGCAGATCATCTAGTCTG